>NC_139229.1:78562822-79162822 GCF_977018435.1 Lepisma saccharinum | reverse complement strand
CATTTAGCACGCTACGTAGTTCGCCGTATTGCCCGTCCGAGATGATTGTCAGGAAGGGTTTATGGTCTTGCTGCTTGAAATATGGCGCGTTCTAGCTAATGTCCTGGCTACATGATGGTTTTTGCGCACGGTTCTTATTAGTTTGGCTTCAACGGTGAATCGCATGAGTTAATATGAGAACAGAGAAACCGTGGCTTGGTCTGTGATGCCTTTAAAACCTATTCCAGCTAAATTTCTTAAAGTCAAGTCCTTATAGCTATGCAACCCCGCATCACGCTGCAGAATTTCTCGGTTTCATACACAGAAAGGATATGACAAGAATGTTTCGTACTCACTATACTATTCGCAAGCCCAACTGGCGGCTGGCCTACTTTTTACTACGTTTTATTTTTGGGGGGGAAGGGGCTCGATGAGTATCAACAACCTCAGTTGCGAAGTACAAGCTGTAGGGGTAACATCGCTTTTCTGTTACAACGTTGCCAAGAGTGTCTGTTTTTGTCAGTTGTTTTTATTGGATTGTTTGTACAGTGTTTGGGTGTTTTGTGTACTATATTTCCGTGCTTTGTGTACTATTGTACAACTTTTATCCAATAATGGCGCTGATCAACTCTCTCTCTCTCTCTCCCGTTTTACAGTACGTTTGGCAACATGCGGTGTATCCGACACTTATTTGTTTCGTCCCGCCAGGAACTTATGACTCGAAAATTCCCGATGTCAGTCGAAGAGAATTCAACTGATCGCTGATTCGTTGTTTTCCAGACGCCAGTTGGAATTGCGAGCGGTTTAAACTACAATAGGCTAACCTGCTATGCAATGACTGACTCAGTCTTATCTACCATAGGTATGGAGTGAGTGCATTTAAGCATTGTAAGCAATCCTTACAAATACAAAATAATATTTGTTTTTCTCGTGCCTAATCCCTACAGACAAAATTTAACGCATTGAAATGTTAAATCAACGTTGCTTGCTTGTTATACTCCTAATATTCAATAATACCAACAGATGCCGTGCTAAGACACTTGTAAGCAACGCACTTGCCCTTCCGGCCAGATACGATAGTGTCATTGCTCTCTGCTACCAAACGTCACGCCGCAGTACGTGACAACCTGCCGTGTAAGCAACTGGTAGAATTACTACCGGTACCCATTGAACTTTTAATGCTGGATTCAATATTTCTGCGATATCTTCATTCGCGAGAAAGCCGTTATCAAATGCAAATAACTGTAATTGTGTGACGACTTGTTGATGCTAAAATCGTTTAGAGCAAGGAATTTCACACTATTTGAAAGGGACGACCTACCCCATTAATGTCCCTTATTTCTATCGTGACAAAGCATTTTGTTTGCGTTTGCTGCCCGGTAGGACCCTGATTGTCTCCCTGGACTGGATTGTATCACTATAGAACTGAGTTCACCGCGATCTTCTTAAGGTGTAAAGAAAATGAAAGCAATTACTAAAACTATAACGTTATATTAATAATAAATATGTACACATAACACGTAATGACACTGTCCTGCACTCCTGCCTCAGTAAACTGTTTACATGAAATTGGAAGCCGGTTTTACAATAACACGTCACTAGTTCTTCACTGAATGATACCAGTACTGTAATGTGCATGTGATACTGAACTACATATCACTGCACTTCACTGATATGCCGAATGAAACGTAGCCACGTTAGGCTTACGTTTTTTGATGAATATCCGCCACGCGGTGACTTTCGGCTGCTGCCGGAGTGACTTCTGCACGAACACTGGTGGAAGTAAGCTATCGCGCAAAGATTTCGGCAACTAGGCACCGCACCCAATATCAACTGACCAATGGGAGTGCAGGTTTCTTAAAGCATTGGATATACACAAAATAAACAATTGAAGTTATACAGAAACAAATGCATAGCAAAGTGAGCAAGAGAAAAGTTCTGTTATATGCGAATACAAGAATATATAAAAAGATATATTGTGGTTAGTTTTTAGAGATAATTCTCCAACACATTTCAAGCACCATTTCAAGCGCTACTTGTCACTCTCTTTTATGTGGAGTCAAAGGATTGTATTTCTATTGTAGATTTTTGTGGAATACATTTTTTTAAAATGGTTATGATAGTTAAAATTGATGAGTAAGCACTGGTCAATTTGTTTCTTTTTTTACTAGGATTGGTTACAGTTTTCAGAACGTCAAGTAACGTCACTTTCTACATTTTCTCTTGCTTGCCAAAACGTGTAAAAGCATTGTTCGTATTGCTGTTTCAACAATATGGCGTAGTGGTAACGTCATCGCCTTGTAATCAAAGGGTCCCGGGTTCGATACTCGGTGGAGGCACATAGTGGTTCGATTCCCACTTTGAACTGTAGGTCCAGTTCCAATTAGCCTTACCGTGCAAAAAGTGGACTTAAAAACGCGAACTGAATCATTTAAACAATATGAACTAATTGATAAATAAATATTAGCTTGACTGAAAAAAGTAAGAAATACCCAAATTTAAAGTTGGCGTGGCTTTCGGAAATATGTATGTGACACGTCCTTCAGCCAATGGCTCTTCATTTTCAGGCGCGTCGCTTGATAATGTTCGCATGAGCACGTCAACACTCATGTGTATGTCGTAAATTACGTACATATTAAATGCACACACACACACACATACGTATATATATTCGAAAAAATTCTATGTTTGATGTACGAATATATACACAAAATTTACTTTGACAAGACTTCTTTCATGTCTGATAACTTTTTTAGATAGTTGGTAACACTGACTCCCACGGTGTTCCACGGAAGGCGTTGAACACAATTGCTGTGCGTGTTGCACAGAGCTGACAGCTAAGGGGCTGTTGGCCACTATACTCCCAGGGTGGCGACAGACCTGGAAAACCTGGAAAACCGGGAAAAGTCAGGGAATTTGAGGTGTCAAAGAAAGTCAGGGAAATGTCAGGGAATTTCGTCTTCATTGACTTTTTTTTAATATTATTTATTTATTTAACGATATCGTTGTGGAACTCTGCACGGGAACAGGAAATCTCTTTCATAAGTTTCGGCCTCAACTTTTAGGCCTCTTTTATGCGCAACACAACCACGGCGCCAGAAACCAGTGATGGCAGGAGGAGAGAGAGATAGAGAGAAATTTCTCTCGCCCGGGCTTCTCGGCGGGAATTTTAAATTCGATCACTCTTTCAAGGAAAATTGTTATAACTCGGGCACTATGGGAGCAATCTACTTCGAATAACTTTTGCTGTGCAGCTACAACATCAGCGCATGAAATCGTGTACAATTCAGAACACCGGACCGAGGAAGGGGGCTGGGGGGGGGGGGGCACGTCCCCAGAATTTCAATGGAAAATACATTAAAAATTAGGAGTATGCCCCCTCTTCTCCCGCTTTTTTGGGGAGAAGGCGCGAACGTTAGTATTCTTTTCTAAGAATGGACATTTCTCAAGAGAATGAAACATGTTTTATGTTTTTGGGTGCCATACAAGTTGAATAATAATCCAAAATGTGAAACTCTGTTTTTTACGAAAAATAGGTAAATTGCATATTGCTCAGAAAATTGTTATAACTCGGGTACTATGGGAGCAATCTACTTCGGATAAGTTTTGTTTTGCAGTTAAAACATTGAAGCATGCAACCGTGTACAATTCAGAACACAGAACGGAAGAAGGGGGTTTGGGGGGCGTGATCCCCGAATTTTAATGAAAAAACATAACAATCTGGAGTTTGCCCCCTCTTCTCCCGCTATTTGGGAAGAAGGCGCGAACTTTAGTATTATTTTCAAAGAATGGACATTTCTCAAGAGAACGTAACATGTTTCATGTTCTTGGGTGCCATACAAGTTCAATAATAAGCCAAAATGTGATTATTTTTTTTTACGAAAAATAGCTAATTTGCATTTTTTGAGGAAAATTGTTATAACTCTGGCACTATGGGAGCAATCTACTTCTTATAAGTTTTGTTTTAGAGCTAAAGCATCATAGCATGCAACCGTGTACAATTCAGAACGCCAAACCGGGGAAGGGCGGTTTGGGGGCGTGACCACCGAATTTAAATGAAAAAAAAAACAACATAAAAATCTGGCGTTTGTCCCCTCTTCTCCCGCTATTTTGGTGAGAAGTCGCAAACCTTAGTATTCTCTTTAAAGAATGGACGTTTCCAAGGAGATTGAAACATGTTTCATGTTTTTGGGTGCCATAAAAGTTGAATAATGAGCCAAAATGTGAAACTCTGTTCGGAAATGTGGCATGGATATGTTGCGGAGAGGGGGGAGGTTGCTCATCAATATGAATTTCCCAGGCTTGCTCCAGACCTGTGTCAGAGTTTCCACCCAAATATAAGAGTATGAAAGTCAGCTTGCTCATCAATATGAATTTCCCAGGCTTGCTCCAGACCTGTATTCTCTTCAAAGAATGGACGTTTCCAAAGAGATTGAAACATGTTTCATGTTTCTGGGTGTCATAAAAGTTGAATAATGAGCCAAAATGTGAAACTCTGTTCGGAAATGTGGCATGGATATGTTGCGGAGAGGGGGGAGGTTGCTCATCAATATGAATTTCCCAGGCTTGCTCCAGACCTGTGTCAGAGTTTCCACCCAAATATAAGAGTATGAAAGTCAGCTTGCTCATCAATATGAATTTCCCAGGCTTGCTCCAGACCTGTGTCACAGTTTCCGCCCAAACATAAGAGTATGAAAGTCCAAAAAGCACATTCATTTCGTAATCAGCACCATGCTACCATATGGTATTATGACGGTTATTGTCATATGGCATCATTATATTAAAAGAATGTATTGATTGTTGAGGACATTTAAAAAAATCTACTTACGTCCGTAAACCGGTACAATACGAAGTTCAAAAAATAACGCTAGATGGCACCATTTGTAAGTCATTATAAATTGTAAAAATCTTAAATCCCGTTGTACGTGAATGTTGTTTCGAAGTTAAATTCAAAGTCATGGTATTGCAAGTGCCTTTGTAACAAGTTTTAATCTCTTGTTGTTGTAGATCTCATTGTCATAAAATTTACCGCCAAAAACAGTTTGCTTTCGCTATGCACAAGGACATTTTGATGTGTCGGCGGCTGCACGCAAGGACAACTTGCAGTGATGGCAAAAGCCTATAAAATTTACAGCGTAATATTCTCCATTATTGTGCTTGAATAAAATAACTATAATCAATTAAGTCTTTATTACATTAAGATTATCAATACATACATATATGAATATTTGTACTTAATATTATGTTCAGTAAAACTTCTTGTGTCACGCGGAAAACGTGATGTATAAAGAAAAAAAAAGAAGAAGGACGGGACGAGGAAGGATGGAGTGATGTGAAAAAGTGGCGGAAAAAAGAGGGAACGATGGTGGAAGGAGAGAAATAACGGAACCATGTGGGAAGGAATCCTCACTGATTAACTTACGGAAGATAAGTGTCCGACAGTGAAGGAATGTACTGCACTTTGTACAACAGGAGATCGGCCGTTGGATCGAGCAATTGATGGAAGTAAGGTGATGCGATTAGGCAGTTCCATGTGAAAGGTAGGGTGTGAAAAGGATCACGTGACCCACCGTTTCAGGAGGTAAGCTGCAGCAGTTTAATCACTTTTCATGAGCTCATGTTTATATACTTCAAAGGTAGATCTATCTAAAGTACGTTTCGAATAAAGCATGCTAGCGTGTGTATCTAGTGTGGAAAATAAATCGAAAATTTAGCGTTCCGTATCTCGTGGTTGACAGCTAATGGCGGGCGATGCCGTTACATGTAAAATGGTGTTTTCTCTAATAATTTGAACATGATCTGATACAATACATCCAGAGAACATTGAATAAGTGTTTATCCTTATAATTTTAAATCTGGGTAGTAATCAGAGACAAAAGGTATTTTATTGCGTCTTAATATTTGATGGTCACATGTCGTAATGCAGGCATGTAGTCGGCAGAAAGACAAATTAGTGAAAATTTTGCATGGTTAGTAAGAGATGTGCAATTGCTTGAAATTGTCTGTGTAAAATTATCTGAGTTAATTATATAAACTTGACGAATTATAACCATGAATGAGGCAATGTTGCCAAATCAGACACACGGTGAAGATATTTAATTCTAATTCAGCTGTTCGTACTAAATTAAGTTACGAGCTGAGTGCAAGTGAATATATAAACAGCTCCTGTTAATGATCAGGGAGAGGTGTAATTTCTCATATGAATAAATGTTCAATTATTTCGAAACTCCTATTTCATTCTATATATGCTTACAAAATCGGTATGTGATAATTGCATGTTGACATATTTTAATATTGTGTGTTTTCTTTCAGAGGGAAGAACTTTGTGTGTCTTGCCAACGTAACTCATATTATTTCTTGCTTGTAATTGGTTTGGCAATCAGCTAGGGAAAGGTTAGGTTGTTGGGTTACTACAAAATTTGATATTCTGTTAGACAAGTTTGAACGGTGTGGAAGTAGACTGCATAAAACATGTAAACTGCATCACATACAATTGTACTAGCTCTGAATTTGATATCCAAGACTGAATTATATGGTGGCTGACGGGCATACTCTTATTTGAATATTGATTTTATTGAGTAAACTTATATTGTTCACATAAAAGGAATCCCTTTCGAGGTCAGTTGTCCCCCACAGTATATAACAAATCAGCGCTGCCGGCGTTACTAGGTAAGACTCGTGGGAGCTATCTAAAACATAAATTTGAAGTTACTGTAATTTTGGTGTGGAGAGGATTGTTTGGATGCTCTCATGACGTGATTGGTGCAGGTGGCCCTCGCCTCTGATTACGGAGACATTAATTGGGTTCTGGACCATCGTAAAAGATCATGTAGACTCAATGGTTTAGTTGTTGCGGTGGGGAACAAACAAATCGGAACAATAAATTTGAACAAATAAATCTGAATAATAAGTTTGAACAATAAGTTTAAAAAAAAAAAGAAAAAAAATGGGAACAGAACAAGAGCCTGTTACAATTGAATCCTTGTTTGCTTTCATCAAGCAGTGTGATGAGAGAAACAGGGAAAACGCGGATTTGCTGAAGTCAGAACTTACAGCTCATGCAAGCAGTTTGGTGGGTGGACTACAATCTAATATAAATGACACCAACAAATGTATTCTGGACTTGCAGAAAGACATTGTTAAGACGAGTGAGGGTCTTCAAGATCTCACTCTGTCAGTCTCTCAGTATAGGGTCGAATGTATGAGCAGGGCAGAGGGGTTGGAAGAAAAGTTAGAAGTACTGACAGGTAGATTAGATTCGGAAGTTCAGGTCATGCAAAAGTCTATGGAACAGATGAAAATTGATAATGAAACTAATATCAGTTCTTTGGAAGGGAAAATTGTTGAGAAAGTGTGGGGAAGGTTAGTCTGTAGGAAGGAAGAGTTGGGCCGAGTCACGATCGGGTCTCAGTTAGGAAAAGCAGTTAGTGAAAGTGAGTTGTTGGAAATAAAAAGGGAATCTCCTTCACCCTCTCGGCCGGTGGTTAATATTTCTTCTGAACATAAGGGTAGTAGGACTTCGGTGGTAAATAATGTGCCCGTAGAAGTTATGGTTACGTTGCGATCTCTTGAGGAGTCGATGGATAGGGTTCATCAGGTTCTGGCCAGATGGGAACGGCGAAATACCGGTAATGGTCGTGACTTTGGCGAAAAGCAGATTAAAGTTCAGGTAATTGATCGGGAAGTGCCGGATTTTGTGGGAAGGAAATTTGTAGATAAGGCTACGTCCACAGATGATTCCGATACCGTACCTGCTAGGTTGAGTAGTACAGTGAAGCCACTGGCGGGCATCAGCGATTCCTGTGCAGAATCTGCATCTGACACTGACAGACCGTGCAAAAAGAGTTTCGTCTCAAACAGGAAAGGTTATATTAAAACCAGGCATAAAAGGGCTAAGATCAGTAGGGTACAGGGAACAGGAAATGATCAGGAAAAGTCGAAGTTAGGGAAGGTGGATCAAGTTGATCCTAGCATTAGTCTTGGTTTAGCTCGAGGGAAACAATTTAGTATCAAGCCTCAGGACTTATTAAAATTTCCCAAATTTAACGGCTTGATCACTGATATAACTCCCACTGAATTCCTTGAAAAGGTAGAAGAACTCTTGGAGTTGTATGGAGTTGACCAAGCTCAATATATAAATTATGTTCCAAAACTCTTAACAGAAAGTGCAAAACTTTGGTTTTCAGAAAAGAAGTCACAACTGATTTCTTATGATCTATTCAAAACTGAGTTTATCGGTCATTACGAAAGTTCAAGGTGGCGAAGTTCCTGTCTAGCTAACGTTCTGAGCTCACCGTACCAGAAAACATCTGAGGAGAGCGTGTTGCTTTACTTCTCCAGGAACTTCAAGTTATTGCGTTCCATCCAACCCAAGGCTGAGGAGTCCCATATTGTGGCTCAGCTTGGCGCGCTTTTGCCGTACAAGTTAAGGGAACATTTCGTAATGAAAGACATATCGTCTTTTACAGAGGCTGTCCATGTTATCGAAAATTTTGAATCACTTAAGCATGCAGTTGTCAAAAAGGAATGGGTTCTTCCCTCCAAAGGTAAAGGGATAAAAGGGGGAATAAACAAAGTAAGGGTTAAGTCGCCGAGTCCTGAAAATAAGGGTAATCTTGACTCTCGCTTCCCAAAGAGTTCACCCAGGGGTGCATGGAAAGATTCTCAGAATAGTCCGAAGACCAAACGGCACGTTTCAGGCAGGGGTAATATGTCTAGCGAATCTTCGTTGGGAAACGAGGAGGAACTCACATCGTAGGAGGTGATGTGGGTTTGTTTGCGGGTAATCCTCCCAAGGATCATAGGCCTTCGACATATACGCGCGTTTGTAGGGAAGTAGAAGACAGTTATCGAGGAATGGATCCGATGTTTGAAGACAAGCTATTGATAGGAGACAGTTTGTCAGTCAGGTTAGCGCAAACAATTGGAAATTACAAAATCACGTTTGACGAAAGAGGCTGCCGAAAAATAGGTTGGGCGGTAAGTGGGCAAACCACTGGGCAATTGATTGACAGGCTTCGTTCATGTCCGAGGTTGCCGGACGCAGTGATTGTTTTGATAGGAACAAATGATATTCTTCATTTCAAATCGGTAGAGGCCATCACAGAGAACTTGTTGGAAATTTTGAAACTGTTGGGGGAGCGTACAAAAGAAATTAACTGGTTGACTTTGCCACCCTTGGCGCGTATCATGCGGGACAAAGACTCAGGCATTTGGCGGAAATGGCAGGGAGTCAATGAATTTATAATGTCGTTTCATAATGGTGACTACGTAAAGGTTCATGATATTGCTTCTCTGTTCTTTAATGATCAGGGAGCAATTAAGGTGAATTTGTATGAAGAGTATTTGGGTAATCCTTCCCGTGGTAAGGTAGATAAAGTACATTGGAATAAGGATGGGATGACACAGGTTATGAATTTCCTTCAAAGAAAGGGAGTGTTTAAAAATCTAGGTAAGATGAAGTCCATTGGTGGTACTCAGCTCGTGGTAAAGGCGGAGGTTCACGCCATTGAGGAGTATCCTAGTGATAGTCGACAAATATTTAAGACGGAAAACCGTCAGAGGTCCCTTACCAATGGGCAGGGGGTGAGGGCGTAATGTTTCGGCCTGCCATATTATTTGTAAATATTGTAGACAGCAGTGAGGAGTGTGATTTAGATGATGACATGAAATTAGTTACCCCCATTAATGCTAGTCCGCAACGTTGTGCATCGGCTTTGATTGACGTTACTATTTTAGGAAAGCCATATGTAGCCCTCTGTGATAGCGGTGCTGAGGTCAGTCTCCTTGAATACAATACGTGGAGATCGGTTTCGTCTTTAATTTCTAGGCCCAGGTTGGAGTCCGTCTCCAACATCAAGCTAGTGGACTATTCTGGTACAAAATCGAAATCAGTTGAGGGTATCACCAAGTTAAATATTAATTTGGGGGGTATGAATTCTATGTTCAATTAATTGTCGTAAAGAAGTTAAGTGTACCAATAATTTTAGGTTTAGATGTTATTTATGGAATTCAAGGGGAATTAAATTTTAATAATGATGCGTTCTTCTATCAAACTTCCAATGGAAGGACACTTCTAAAATTTACTCCACTTGTTGAAACAGGTAGCATGGAGCAGGATTTGTCAGTTTCCAAGGTTGTATTAAATGATGAGATTTCAGGGTATGTTCGGCCAAATTTTGCGGATAAGGTAAAGGACTCTCTAAATTTGGAGGGTAACCTAAGTTCGCGTTTCGTTGATATGATCCATAATTTTGAACCAATGTTTTCGGAGAAACCAGGTTTATGTTGTGAATATGTTCATCGAATGGAATTGGATTCCAGCGTGCCAATAGTTGCTAGAAATTACCCAATACCTTTTGCATATAGGGATAAGGTCAGGGAACATTTAAGTCAAATGTTAGCGTGGGGAATAATTGAACTCTCAGTTTCTGAGTATCGTTCGCCTCTGCTAGTCGTCCCGAAGCCAAATGGGGGAATTAGACTGTGTGTGGATTTGAAGAAAATAAATCAACACGTCAAACCTATGCAACTCACGCCGATGAAAATCAACGATTTGCTGACGTCCTTCATTGGTTTACAATTTTTCACATCGCTAGATTTGGGAAATGCGTACTGGCAGGTTCCGTTGCATGAAGATAGCAGAAAGTATACGGCATTCGCATTCGAGGGGATCCTCTACCAATTTAAAAGGGTTGTGTTTGGGTCGGTCAATGGTACGGCAGTGTTTGTCGACGTTATGAATCGGGTGCTTGGGTCTTTCCTAGAATTCGTAGTGGTGTACGTGGATGACATCATTATTAAGTCAAGAGATTTTGAATCTCACCTCAGACACGTTAATCTGGTGCTTGAGAGATTGAAACGTGCAGGTTTCACTTTAAAATTAGAGAAATGCAAGTTTGCGGTTAAGGAATTTAAGTTCTTGGGACATGTGGTCACGACTAAAGGGTTTAAAAAGGATCCCTCGTATGTTGAGAGCATCATTAATTTGCGTAGACCGGAAAATTTGAAACAGCTTCAAAGAGTTTTAGGGTGTTTCAACTGGCTATCCAAATATATTCCCAATTACGCACTTGCAGCACAACCTCTCTATGAATTGTTGAAGCAAAGTCAAAATGGCATTGGTCAGGGGAAGCGGAGGAAGCTTTTAAGCTCCTCAAGGCTTTAGTCGTTCAAGAAGTAACGTTGACTTATCCGGATTTTGACAACAAATTATATATCCAAACGGATGCATCTTTAATTGGAATTGGTGGTTATTGTTACCAAATTGTGGATGGTAACATCAAGCCGTTAGGATTTGTTAGTAGATTGTTGAAGACGTACGAGAAGTCTTACACGTCCACAGAAATAGAGGTCCTTGCCATATTGTTTACGATAGAGAAATTCTCTACGTTTCTCAAAGGCAGGCAATTTGTCGTGGTGTCAGACCACAAGTCGCTCACGTGGCTCGAATCGGCTCACTCTTGGAACTCTCGTTTAACGAGATGGTTCATACAAATTCTGCAATACTCCTTTAGTGTGCAATATTGCAAAGGGGCGGATAATGTTTTAGCTGACACACTTAGTCGAAATTTTCCAAACATTCCGGATTCTCAGTTCTTGGTGAACGTATCTACGGTTATGAATTCTGGTCGAGAGTTGTTTACCAAAGAAGAATTGATAACTTTGCAGCACAAGGATATAGGTTTGCTGGAAATAATCAATCACCTACAAGGAGTGGTTCAAAAGATAAATGCTCGTTCTAGGTCCTGGGAACAAACTTACTGTTTGAAGGGTGGCGTACTCTACATCAAATACTTCCATGACAATTCACGTCACAGAATTTGCATTCCCGGAAACTTGATAGGAAAGGTCTTAATAGCTTGTCACGATGACATGGGGCACTTTGGAGTTGCCAAGACTCTTGCAATGATCTATCAGGCATTTTATTGGAAAGGCATGAAATCTGATATTAAGTCGTACATTAAAGATTGTGATATCTGCCAACGCACCAAACCTAATAAGCATCCGGCCAAGTTCGTTGCTAGGTCGCATGTCACAGACAAACCAGGGCAGTTGTTATTTATCGATTTGCAAGGTCCCTTTGCACTAGGACCAAGGCGTGAAAGATTTCTTTTTACCGTGTTGGATGCGGCCACGAGATATTTAGTAGCATATCCGGTCGTTAACAGTAATGCGGCCACAATTGTAAATAGATTAACCAAAGTATACTTTGTTCATTTAGGTGTACCACAAAATATAATGTCTGATAACGGACCACAGTTCAAATCTAAAAATTTTCAGGATGTCATGAAAAGCTGGGGAGTACAACTCCTGTACACTCCTGTGTACCACCCGTGCTCAAATTTAGTGGAACGGTATCACTTGGAATTAAATCGGCTGATGAGGGTACTATGTATATCCAACCATGCCAAATGGCCAGAAAGGATTCCAGAAGCCCTTAACTTCCTCAATGGTTCAATCTCCTATCAAACGGGTTATTCACCAGCTGAGTTGAGGCTAAACATGCAAAAGAGTTTGACAAAAATACCGGTGTTGGGAGTAGAAACTAATAAGCTCACGTGGGATGAAAAATTGGTCATGGCAAGTTTAGGCAGTATCAGCAAAAGGCGGGAAAGGTTGAAAGTACTTAACGCAAGACATGTCACTAATCCTGTAGTTGACGAAGGTAGATTGGTCTTTGTTAAAAATCAAGCGCAGAGTGGTATAGGGGATAAAGTTATACGAAAATATTGCGAGCTCTTTGTCGGTCCTTACATTTGCGTAAAAAACAACAAAGATTCTACACTGTCTTTGGTAGATTGTATTAATGGGGAGAAAATAGAGAACCAATCTATTGAAAATTGTAAAATATGGAATTGTTCCGAGGACAAGTTGATGGTATGGATGAAAAAGTTATCAGATTTGGGTTTAGAGGATACGGAAAAATGGTTGCAGATGATGAGATAGCATCACCCAAGGTGTTGCCATTAAGGGCAATCAAGATGAGGTTGGGGGTAGTGAGGACTGAGGTTTGGAACATTCTCCTGTGGGTGAAGTGAAATTTGTACCTGCGGCGGGTAAGGAACCAAGTAGGTGCAGTTCTGCGGCGCACCAGCACAGGAGATGTGGGCCTGAAATTTTCTTTCTTGGGTTAGCAAGGGATTTCCTGATCTTAAAATTTTGGGCATAAAGGGCAAAGATGGGTTACATCTGGGGCACGCACGGAGTTCTTCCTTCCGGAAGGAACAATTGTATTGTACATATTGTATTTATATCAAGATTTTATGAATGTAATCATGCGAGTGTATGTTTCAGGTGAATATGTCCTGACGAATGGTTAGGTTATCTGGTGTAAATGTAAAATATATATATTTAATGATGTAAACTTGTCGAAAAGGGTCGAGCCCCTTGTTGGGCGCCAAATATGACGGTTATTGTCATATGGCATCATTATATTAAAAGAATGTATTGATTGTTGAGGACATTTAAAAAAATCTACTTACGTCCGTAAACCGGTACAATACGAAGTTCAAAAAATAACGCTAGATGGCACCATTTGTAAGTCATTATAAATTGTAAAAATCTTAAATCACGTTGTACGTGAATGTTGTTTCGAAGTTAAATTCAAAATCATGGTATTGCAAGTGCCTTTGTAACAAGTTTTAATCTCTTGTTGTTGTAGATCTCATTGTCATAAAATTTACCGCCAAAAACAGTTTGCTTTCGCTATGCACAAGGACATTTTGATGTGTCGGCGGCTGCACGCAAGGACAACTTGCAGTGATGGCAAAAGCCTATAAAATTTACAGCGTAATATTCTCCATTATTGTGCTTGAATAAAATAACTATAATCAATTAAGTCTTTATTACATTAAGATTATCAATACATACATATATGAATATTTGTACTTAATATTATGTTCAGTAAAACTTCTTGTGTCACGCGGAAAACGTGATGTATAAAGAAAAAAAAAGAAGAAGGACGGGACGAGGAAGGATGGAGTGATGTGAAAAAGTGGCGGAAAAAAGAGGGAACGATGGTGGAAGGAGAGAAATAACGGAACCATGTGGGAAGGAATCCTCACTGATTAACTTACGGAAGATAAGTGTCCGACAGTGAAGGAATGTACTGCACTTTGTACAACAGGAGATCGGCCGTTGGATCGAGCAATTGATGGAAGTAAGGTGATGCGATTAGGCAGTTCCATGTGAAAGGTAGGGTGTGAAAAGGATCACGTGACCCACCGTTTCAGGAGGTAAGCTGCAGCAGTTTAATCACTTTTCATGAGCTCATGTTTATATACTTCAAAGGTAGATCTATCTAAAGTACGTTTCGAATAAAGCATGCTAGCGTGTGTATCTAGTGTGGAAAATAAATCGAAAATTTAGCGTTCCGTATCTCGTGGTTGACAGCTAATGGCGGGCGATGCCGTTACATGTAAAATGGTGTTTTCTCTAATAATTTGAACATGATCTGATACAATACATCCAGAGAACATTGAATAAGTGTTTATCCTTATAATTTTAAATCTGGGTAGTAATCAGAGACAAAAGGTATTTTATTGCGTCTTAATATTTGATGGTCACATGTCGTAATGCAGGCATGTAGTCGGCAGAAAGACAAATTAGTGAAAATTTTGCATGGTTAGTAAGAGATGTGCAATTGCTTGAAATTGTCTGTGTAAAATTATCTGAGTTAATTATATAAACTTGACGAATTATAACCATGAATGAGGCAATGTTGCCAAATCAGACACACGGTGAAGATATTTAATTCTAATTCAGCTGTTCGTACTAAATTAAGTTACGAGCTGAGTGCAAGTGAATATATAAACAGCTCCTGTTAATGATCAGGGAGAGGTGTATTTTCTCATATGAATAAATGTTCAATTATTTCGAAACTCCTATTTCATTCTATATATGCTTACAAAATCGGTATGTGATAATTGCATGTTGACATATTTTAATATTGTGTGTTTTCTTTCAGAGGGAAGAACTTTGTGTGTCTTGCCAACGTAACTCATATTATTTCTTGCTTGTAATTGGTTTGGCAATCAGCTAGGGAAAGGTTAGGTTGTTGGGTTACTACAAAATTTGATATTCTGTTAGACAAGTTTGAACGGTGTGGAAGTAGACTGCATAAAACATGTAAACTGCATCACATACAATTGTACTAGCTCTGAATTTGATATCCAAGACTGAATTATATGGTGGCTGACGGGCATACTCTTATTTGAATATCGATTTTATTGAGTAAACTTATATTGTTCACATAAAAGGAATCCCTTTCGAGGTCAGTTGTCCCCCACAGTATATAACAAATCAGCGCTGCCGGCGTTACTAGGTAAGACTCGTGGGAGCTATCTGAAACATAAATTTGAAGTTACTGTAATTTTGGTGTGGAGAGGATTGTTTGGATGCTCTCATGACGTGATTGGTGCAGGTGGCCCTCGCCTCTGATTACGGAGACATTAATTGGGTTCTGGACCATCGTAGTATCATCGGGCGAGTACGACCTTACTCGGGTGATACTGGTATCATCGGGGGAGTAAAGGTTAAGCCTCTAAATATTACGTGGAAAATGCATTGAATTATCATTTTTTCTTGTCCGTATGGGAGTAGTAAGGGGACTTGTCAACAGATGGAGGGGATAAGAGCGGGGGCGCCGTCCGATAGTTGTCGGACGTCGTAGTAAGGCATTTTGTTGGGCAAACTGAAGGAACATGGAAACAAATAGGTTCCATTGATACATACGATTTTTGTCGAATATCGCCACCCTACAAAGTATCTCACTACAACATGCGACAGAAATTGCATGGACTGCAACATCCAACAAAAATCGCATGCATAAACAAGAAGGGCTTTAGACTGCAAATATGCTGCTGGAATTTTATTACTCTTCTGGCTCACTTCACCTTATTTAATGTAGCAGTGCTTACGAAGGTTTTCTTTCATCATCCTGACGCATTACTGGTTTCGCACAAGTTAACATACGTTTACAATGACATTGCACTATTCTTAGATATCAAGAATAATCCAACCAAATGGGATATATATTGAATACTATCACGAAAAATGAAACATAAACCTGCATTGGTGAACGTTATAAAAATTTACTGCAACACTAGTATTGCAATGAAATTAACGCCACTCTCTGTCCTGTCTGATTAAACTCATGAGAGATTGTCATTTCTTATGAAATAAAATACTAATAATAAATACGTAAATATTTTAATTTCATATTTACTCGAATCATTCAATCACAAAAGCAAATCACTTTCTTTAAGAATTTACTTTTCTCTTCCAGCCCTGCTAAATTTTCACTTTCCATCTACTGATTTATACAAGGGGTGGCCAGAAAGTAATTTCCAATTAGTAGGGACATTGATTTTTCGCAAACGCCAAAACCGTGAAAAATGGTAATTGCTGCGAAGTTATGTTTAGGAATGTGCAGTGATGTCTGGACACATTTTTCGCCCTTTCGAAATATCGAAATATTGCGAATTTGGCATAAAATGCGAATTGTTGGAGTTTTTAGCGATTTTTTTAAACGAAATGTCCTAAAACAACGAAAAATTCCATGAAATCCAACATCCTTGTCTTTTCTAGGCCATGTTTGTGTACATAGAACATGCAAGTTTTCCAACATTTTACTCAAGAGTAAACTATAGAGTTATACTTACATGGAAAAATTCCGACAGTCACATTAAATCATGTATTTCCCACGATTTTTTCAACTTCTATCAAAACCATTTGTATCACAGAGCAAAGTGGCAGGGTTCTAACAGGAGATCGAGTGCTTATCTACCGTCACAAGGGAGCCACATATTCGTATTTGTCGCACAAGATATGGTTTGAATTACCAAGCTAAGTGCGCACCTTCGGCATTTGTCGAGCAAGTAATAATGGAGCTCAGTCGTTAGGGCGTCTGACTACTATGCGAGAGACCCGCGGTCAATCCCCTGTGGGGGAAAACCAGGATGTTTTCCACCTATTCAAACTGCTCCGGCGCCCACCCAGCATCATATGAAGCTGGTACCTTGAAGAAAGTTTGAGGGATAAAGGTAGCCAGGAGCGTGGTGCTGATCACATCACCCCTACCTTCAGCCGTGATCAAGAAAGTGTGGGGCCCTAACTTCACACTTCATGGAAAAGTGCAGGGGAGCACTTTACTTTTACTTCCTCAAAAATCTGTTCCAACATATCAAACTGTCACGAAAATATGTAGACCATGTGACCTACAATTTAAAATAATAGTTTAAAAGCACAATGGAGTATTATGTTTCGGTATATTTGGCAGATAAATGTTCTAAAACAAAAACGCGAATTTTGGGAAACGTAAAACTAAGAAGTCAAAAAAAGATAATGCCAAGTTTTGGTGCCATAATATATCCGTATCTGTCACGTGAGATTGATTTAATTTTTTTGAGTGTGTCGCCACTTATGGTCATTATGCATTCTTCAGTTAATACGGGGAAAATTCCATTAGCTAAAATCCTTACCTTAAAATTAAAAAAGGGGTATGGAAAGTAACTTTCCCAAAATAACTTTCAAGATATCAAACTCTCACGAAGAGGCGTAAGCCATGTAACTTTCAATTTGAAACTAGTTTAAAAACACCATGAAGGTATAATTTCAGATATTTGCCAGAAAATGCGCTAAAATGAAAATGTGAATTTTGGGAAAAATAACACCGGATAGTAAAAAATAAAGAAATAAGAAAATACACCAATTTTTAAAAAAAATAACAAAATATCAAGGTCCCTACCGATTAGGCATAAATAAAACAAGAATATCAGTTGTAATTTATTGCATTAGTAACAGTGAGTCGTAACCCTAATTTTCGGCATAATCACCACCGTTATTCTGGCATTTGTCGTAGCATGGCACTAAATTTTGTATGCCCATGGTATATGTCTCTGACAGCAAACTATCTCTACTGCAGTGTAGCTGTTAAATCCTTGCCCTGCCAGAAACCTCTTCAGTTAAACAAGGCGATGAAAGTCGGTACATTCAAGGCCAGGGCTGTACAGGGAGTGGTCCAAGATCTCTCGCCTGAAGTTATGCAAAGGGCCCGTGTGCACTCAGCTGTATGGGGTTGTGCACATTCGATTAGCCTTCCGTGAATTGTATGCACCATCGTCTTACCATACTATCACTCACAACGTCCGGTCTGCACACCTCACACGATTGCTGGTGGCTCTGTGCCAAATTCTGAGCGTGCAATGTAGGCTACATCACAGTCGGTGGGAGACTGTATGAGAGCTGCAATCTTTAACCTAGAACTGTCCTAAAACGGCTGCATTGCAACTGTACCAGATTACAGCTACACGCCACTTCTTCCTGCCTGCATGTGTGTGTGTGTCGCTCTCCGACCACTATTGCTGCGTATAGGCACCATTGGAGTTTTTTTCAGGATGCCCCTCGTATATGAACTTTCAAAAGCTTTTATTATTAGAGAGTTCCTGTTTTAATGTGTGGTTAGCTAAATCAGGTACCTATACAATGCAATTCTATAAATTCCTTGCATTTAATTTCTAATACCTACGTACTCTTTTTGTCAGCATTAATGGTATAACTGCATGTTGTCAGTTTCACAGTACTTCACTTGGATATACTGAATTGAAGCAGAATTCCATTGATAATGTAAGGAAATATGACACTTTATTTTGTTTGATTCAGTTGTTTCGCTTATATGGAAGAGTTAAGTTGTTTGCTTTACAGAGAAGAGAGAAGTAGCTTTATGCATTAAAAAATGAGTCCGCACTCATGGTTCTTGCAAGCAGAGGGTTCCAAACCTCAGTGGAAATACCAACATATAATACCGAGAATGTATAAGGAGACTGATAAATTACAAATTGAATTTCTTAATCATTCACTCTTCACTCTTATCTCATTTAGTCGTAACTTTAAAAATAATCAAGTATTTTATTTTAAACTTACTGCGTATGACAAAATCCCGTAATCCTTCCCTAGCTTGTGAATTGTAATAATTTTCCAAATTCACTATTTTGGAGTTTGAATTCAAATCATGGAGAATAGAGATAAGTCAATTTCATAGAAGATAATATCGGTACTTAACAAAACCATACGTGGATCTGTGTGAGTTTATTATTTCCATTTGCAAAAACATCGATTTAGTTTAGTTTGTAATTGTCAGGGAAAAATGTAAATTTTGTCCTGGAAAACGTGGAAAAGTCAGGGAATTTCGTTTCTGCTTGTTTGTAGCCACCCTGACCCCGAAGATGTTCACTTCGCTGTGCGAACACATGCAAGGAACAATACTTCTTACATTCGGCACCAGAGCGCAGCATATACAAGGCATGTCTAGGGGGAGTCGAAAAGGTCTGTGCTACATAGTTGCAAACTTTAGCGACAATTCGCTAAACCTGGCGGATTTTAAGGGGGAGAGGGACAATTTCCACTAAGTTCTTCTTGTATTACTTCAAATATAGCGTGATTTTGGGGGGAAATTGTTGAAAATAAATTGAACTGTTATTCTCACTTTTTCAATTGAATATGAAGTTACAAGGGAGAGGAGTAAATCTGCATTCAGTACAAAAGCATTACTGAACACTCGTATGCGAACCACACGCGACGCCACTGTTCATTTTTCTAGATTCAGACTATGTCAAGACTGAGTAGCTTATATTTTCCAGGTATACGCAACATTTGGGAGTGACTCTTTTGTTCGTTTATGGGAGGTGCGGGGGAAATTCTCCGACAGTGGTAGCAGATCCTGTGTGGATCCCAGCGGGCACCTTCTCCCCCAAAGACTCCATCTGGTAACCCTGTCGCCGAAACTCTCGTAACGAAGTTCTTCATTAAGTCGCCACACCGGGAGGCCAGGAGGACAATGTCACACGAGGATCGTTGATTTTTCACCCAAGTTCGACTTTTTCCCGAGCGCATTGTCGACTAACGTTGTTTATGGCCGTGGCCACAATGGTCCTGAGGGACGGACGGAGACCTCCCAGAAAGAAGGGCTGATTGAGCAGTTGACGTGCTGTGCATGTTGCGGGACACTGACGCAAGAGCGAGGGAGGGGGTGGCTTCGCGTGCTGCGAGAAACGAAAACTACCCCTTTTTGCCTTTTCTTCCCTCCAACGAGTTGTTTTCAAGTTTTGACAGCGGTATTGATACAAGATGTCGGCCTTTTCTGGAGCCGATTTGCAGCGCGACGTTTACAATACCACCATTACAAAGAACCTCGTTACCGTAGTCTGAAAGAAATGTCACAATTCTAGCGTGGACCGTGTATTTTCATGTTTGCTGGTTCGTCTGAAAAATTACATCTGTTTGAAATTCCTTCTCTTGAATGTTCGTGTGATTTATTTTCGCTGTTGTCTAGATATTCGCAATAGTTTCGCAGTTACGTAAGCCTATTATAAACTATTGTGAACAGGGGTGTTAAAGGTCCAGTAACCCATAAATTCTAATAGGTTCTATTGGGATCCGCTGCGGACCGGAACCTTCTTTCTTTCACAATTTAAATTCGGTCCAAGTTGCGTATTGTTTCATTGCAAAACGGTTCCTGGACCGTATTTAAATTTATTCTCAGAAAGTGTTCCTGGATCGAATTGGAATTCTTTATATTGATATTCATACGAGCCCTTCGGCTGTGCGTATCCTACAATATTGTTACATAAACACCCCGCCTTAAACATACACCTCATTGATCATACATTCAGAAACGTTTATAAACAGAAAAAAATGGAAAAGAATTACATACTATGTACATATATAAATGGCAATGCGGTCAACAATGAGATTGTTCATTTTCACAACTCTACATTACACGCTCCACCTATGCCTGAGCCACTGCTGTTCCGAACCCTTCACTTTTACTGACTCCTTGCAGCATTTTCCTGCGCTCCCTCCAAACAGCATGTAAATATGAGCCCAAGGCTTTGATATTTGCATCCTCCCTACATACAGCCTGGATGGTCTGCTCAATGCTGTCCCTTGCACTGTCCCCCCATTTGCGTTGTCTGAGGGGTGCGGACCAAACACACTCATGTAGGATGTGAGCCCTCGTCTCCTCTTCGCCGCATAACGTGCAGATGGCACGACCGTCCGGCCCCTTGAGTTTGTGTTGCCTTCACCCCCTAGCAGGAACCAGGAGAATCCACTTCTTTGCTGGTACGTACACGTATCAATGTATTGTTTTCTCCCCCATTCCACCCACACCCCTGGCGGTTGTGCGGCGGCGAGCGTTACCTTCTCCCTACATTCTGCCTGTCAGTCTTGCCTGTCGCTGTCCACCAACCTTTCCCTTATAATTTGCAACATCCCAGTTTCGCACCTCCCGCCCCTCACATCTTCCCACAGTTCCCCCAGACCCATTCTGTACAAGTCGTCCCTAATCCCACTTGCCCAGTGGCGTGCGAACCCTTCCTCAATCTGAACTCCTAGACACTGCACTTTCAGTGAGTCTCCAGCGCCTTGTCCCAGCTTCACCCAGTACTTGAAGCATCTCATTCTTGTTTCGACATCCTCCCTATGTTTTCCCATATCTGACTTGCTACTCGCCCCCCCCCCCCCCCTTCCCCCAAGGTTCATTACGGCCTAGAACCCATTTACACTTGCTGATTTTCTCTTCCGGACGGGAGTTGAATTTATTTACAATTCTTGGAAATTAACAACCCTGGGGTCATTAAGGATCCAGAAATCCATACATTCTAATGGGTTCTATTTGGTTCCGTGAACCTTTTTTCTCGCACAATTTAAATTCGATCCAAGTTGCGTTTTGTATTGAAAAATAGGTCCCTGAATTGTATTTAAATTGATCCGGAAGAGAAGTTCCTGGATTGTATTTAAATTGAGCCCGAAAAGAGGTTCCTGGACCGAATATAAATTCAGTCTGAAAAATGGTTCGTGGACCGTATTTAAATTGATCTGGAAAAAAGGTTCCTGGACCGAATTGAAATACTTTAGAGAGAAGAGAGAAAAAGGTTCTTTACGGTCCAGAACCCATTTATGCTTGCTGATTTTCTCTCCTGGACCGGAATTGAATTTATTTAAAATTCCTGGACCTTGAACAACCCTGATTGTGAATAGCTAGACAATACCTAATTCAAACTACAAGAAGTTTCACGCTAGTGCTTTTCTCGTACTAATCACATGTAGGCTAATTTTTCATAATTTCAAATATCATAGAGGTTTTTTGAAAGGAGCGAACATTTTGAAAACCCCTTTACTGCTGTAGTCCAAAGGTCCAGTCGATGGCTAGTCTTCGTTGTTTATTGAAAGGAGTGGTATTTCCATCATGGAATTTTCCAAGAATGATGAAATTTTGAACACAAAAATTACAGGAAAGGAGTAAATGGAGAAACATTTAAAAATGTGCATCTCCCACTTGCCAAGGCTTAACTGAGGGTCCAGCTATATTTTTTTTAATATCATGGTTTCTTGCAGAATTGAAAATCAGAAACGAGTTTTGCAACAAATCAGTAAATGCATGAGAAACAGGAGATTTTAAGGTCAGAAAGTGAATTGTTTGGTATATGACACGGATATTCACTGTTCCAGTGAACATTTTACAATCGTCGCTGTTTACAATATCCATTTAGTAGAAACCTAAATTAGTCAAGGTTCTGGTAGAACAAAGTCACCCCCTTGCGGTCTTTTGGGCTAGAATTACACTGGAGCGCGAAGACACCGAACAATATATCCGCAACAATGGATGCTCACTGCTCCATTGTTGCGCGGCTTCTTTCGCACTTTAAAGAAGAAAAGGATCGCGGTGATGCTTCACATCGGAGGGGCGCCCCCAAAAATAGAGCAGCAATTGCAGATAAGACGGGGGCATTTTGACTCCCGAGGCATAAATCAGCCCCCCTTCGCCATTTTTGCTGTTGGCCTATGCAAGACGGGCGGCAGCTCGAAGGACGCTTCCTTTTGTCCCAGTCGCCAGTCAGATATCATGCTTGTGCATGCTTTTATTCCAAATGGCCCCTGAAGGTGTCATAACTTTAGCCGGTTGTTCGTATCGCCGACAGATTTACTGCCTCAGACGACGCGCGCGGGAGGGGAAAGCCATTTGGTCCAACAAGAAAGCGATGGTCGCATCAGTGACGTCAGCTCACGTCATCACGGAGCAAAAGAGGGATCCGGAATTGCAGCAATTTGGTGGGAGGATCCCCCCCTCGCGCATTCTATCTCCGCAGCACTTCTCGCTGTGTACCGATGCTCCCCCCTTTTTTTCTCTCTTCGTCGTCTCTTCTCCGGTTTCATCTGATAGCCGTAGCATCTCCTGGGTAGCGCGGTCGCAACTCTCGTAAAGCCGATTTGTTCGGGAACCGCCTCTGAAAAGGGCGCTGCTGGGGCGACGCGGATTTTATGGGAGGCGATTGAAACGCGCGTGTAATTAGTTGTTTAGCCACTTTTAAATTTGCGCCAGTTTTTGTTCGTTGGCCGTCTGTCACGTGCGTAGGGAAACCGGACGCAGATTGGTAGAACAGTATCGTTGCGTCTTTTTTTTCTTCTTTTCTTTAAACAACCTGTTTCGTTGGTGTTCATTCTATAGATCAGGGAATCACAACTTTTTTAAGTTCGCGGCACCCTTGGGATTGAGATTAAAAACTTGAGGCACCTTTCTAAGATTTTTTTTCAATTGTTAATCTTAAATCGAACTGTAACATGTTATCATGAGCAAGTTAAATTTATTGACAAATAAATACGTACTTAAGTATTAATGTTATTCATTTATTGTAATATAATATAAGGAACAAACGTGAGAAAATGGAAATGACTCAAAAGTTTTGTTTTATTAATATGAGACTTGGTATTGATGCTTAGCGCTCAAATGTTTTCTATCAGGCCTTACAGTTGAAAGTTTTCGCGCATCTTCCCCTCCATCCGTTGAACTCGGACCATAAGGAAGCCTACTCCGCTATTCCCCTACCGAACAAGCAGGAGTACGAATCACAGGACACGAGGTTCTGCGTAGGACCTTTTGCCCGTTGTCCTACTATACCGAGACCACTTCCATTTTGAGAGACGGTGAAACCTCTTTTAATATCACGTAGAGTGACCCAATTCGCTTATACCAGGGGTGCCGGGTTCGAATCCCGGCCTGGGCATGGGTGTTCTTTGAGAGTGTCCCTTCATCAATGTCATCATATCGTCACTTATCCTCATCTTCGCGATTCAGTGGTGGCGTCGTCGCCTTGTAATCAAGGGGTCCCGGGTTCGTTACCCGGTGGAAATACATAGTGGTTCGGATCTCACTTTAAACTGTAGGTTCATTCCCGATTGGCTTTGCTATGCATAAAATGGACTTAAAACACCAAATCAACCAACCAATCATCTTCGCGATTAGCCAAACCAAATCAAATCAAACCAGTTCGATTATTAAATGAAAATTATTACATGTGTAATAGCAAATAAAATTACATTTTCATGCACTAGGCAAATTGATAATTTTTCGCAGAACAGACGACGTAAAGTGACTCGTAACGTGCAAACGGTTTGACCTACAAAAAATTATAGGAATAAGAAACTTTCATTTTATCGAGTACAATAGTTATCGTTCTAGTATTAATGTAGTTTCCCAGTTTTTCTCACGATGTTGGGTCATCACCGAAATATTTAGGCTCGCACCGGACATCGAACCTGCAACCCACAACACCAAAGGCGAGAGCGCTAATCATCTGGGTATTCGGGAGCAAAGATGCATAATAGCAACGTAAAAATAAGAAAATTCATTGAGACTCAGTGAAGACTTGCTATGTATCCCTTGGCCCTCAAAGTGCTGTTGCGCTGCATCTTTTTTCTCTCTCTCTTTTGGGAAAACGTGAAATGTTGTGAAGAGTTACTACGAGGTGTAAAAGTCTTGAGAACTGTAAACATTCCACTCAAACAACGAATACAACTCAAGAATGCGCCTTCGCAAATGAAACACGACGCTTCGAAGCTTTATGTAATGGCCCCAGGGGATGCCCAGACCAACAACTTCCACCGCGACAGACGAGGCTTCGAAAACCGGTGACATTTGTTGCGGGGGCCGTTTTTCTCTTCGGCACGAAAATATCTCGGCTGCTTCGCTGACACGTCGAGGAGCCTTTTATTTTATGATAGCGAGGGAGTCAGCTTCTTTTGTCGACGGGGAGACTATATCAGCGAGGACGTGAACGGTAGGTGGTCCGCGCATGGGAACCAACAAATGCCATTCTCCACTTAGCCCGCTCGGCGGGGAGCCTTGGGTCCCGGACGCCACAAAACGCGATGACAAGATGCAACAGGAATATGGCGATACTAATGTCCTCTGCTTACATGCTGCTAATCGACTCTTCTACGAGATGCGACATAAGGGATAACAATGTGTGCTTGCTACATGAGAATCGTTTCTCTTCACAAATGCTTTTGTTACATTCTGTAGTGCCGATGTTCAATTTTTTAATTGATTTTATCGCAAAGTCCCAGATGCAGTATTGTGATCGTCTTATGCCGAGCTTAGCAGTGACAAAGAAATGCTAACGACAACACGAAGCAACGAAAAGTAAATTCAAGAAAAGAAAACACATTCTAGAGTAGAATAATTATATTAGGAGAAAAGCCTATTTTTTTTTAACTTTTAAAAGAATGTTGTTTAGAGCGACTGGAAATGAATATTGTGCTGTGGAGATACGAAAACCAAACTGCTTAATGAGATACTTATGTTAATTTTGTGGTTGACAATTTAGTGCCCAAATGAAGAAGGGAGGAACGAATGTTCAAGTTCACTATGGAGGAAAGACTGCATGTTAAATGCACAATAATTGTTGCCGACAGAACACTTTTGGAAAGCACAAAGCCCTATTATTTGGAAGTAGAATATTACATAATATGAGTTCTGGAGTTGTGGTTTCAAGGGAACGTAGTAACTCTTTATCTCCTTTCCTACCTCTATAAGTAGGCATTCTAAGTACAGAATAAACGTTCAGAAATTTTACCAATTACACTCTGCATCCATCATCTTTCAATGTACATTGGCGAGTAAAAAGTACATGCGCAATTTGTGACATTCGAAGTGATTCCATCCCGGATATATGACAGGGTCAATACTAGACCAATTATACAGGCGTTTTAAAATTATTTCTGGCAGTCTTGTTGCTTCGGTTTGTGATTGATTGCGTTTGTGTTGTAAGTCCACTTTATGCACAGTAAGGCTAATCGGGACTGGGCCTACAGTTGATAGTGGAATCCGAATCACTATGTGCCTGCACCGGGTATTGAACCCGGGTAATATTCTTGCAAGTGTACGTGCAGTGACCCATAATTATGCCCGGGGTCGGGCCAAAAACCGGCCCCCATTCACAGCGCAGAGCGGATATTTTGACAAAATCCTGTTTTCCTGCTGGCTGCTGTCGTCGCCTTGTATGTAATGAAGGGGTCCCTCACGGGTTCGATACCTCGGTGGAAGCACATAGTCGTTCGGATCCCAATTTAAACTGTAGGTCCAGTCCCGATTAGCCTTACTGTGCATAAAATGGACTTAAAACACCAAGTCAATCAATCAATCCTGCTGCCTGCTTCGGAAAGGAGGGATTTTAAAGTTGCATCTTGTTACCCAAACAGGGAAACTTCGGTTAATTTTCTTCGCGTTTCTACCTCTTGGGTTAATTGTGACGATAAGGGTCAATGATGAACTTATGACATGGAGGACGACAGAAGGACAGTGTCTTATCCAGGGTTTGAACTTGGGAACTCTGGCCTCGTAGCGTTTTATGCGATCACGGAGGCCGGGAGGAGGATGTAAACATTAGAATTTGGTGAAGGAAAGTCACCAGACTTTGATTCACAACTTCATATCTAAGGGCATGTACATGAAAGCAGCATCGACAACATCTATCTATTATAAAAAAAGACATAACACCGCGATCAATCAGACTCATTTTGCCAATCTGTTACGGACACCGGTAAAGGAAACAAAGCCATTTATATTCGACACGTACAAAGCTATTAAAACCCATTTTTCACCCTCCTCCTCACGAGCCATATTTCTTCCCCAGCAATATCTGATTCCTCGGGAGACCCTCATTCAAGGTTATTATCTGGCTTCCCAGTCAGTTAAGCTGGATCCCCGGGCGTCATCAATTCGGACGATAAACGGCACCCAGCAGCGTCGGCAAGGGGGATCCTCGACGACTCCGGTCCAGATGCAAAACTGTTTCCATTCGCCAGCCAATTCCGCCTGAATTGGTCCCCGCGGAAGGGAAAGAATGCCTCTCCCTCTGGCGCAATCGATCTTGACCTTTGCCACCGCTCGCTGGGTTTCGATTCGAGCGCGGTTGGGGACCAAATCAATCGAGATCCTTCCGATTTCTGTCTTCGAGTCGCCACTCGATGGGTTACTGTTCCGTGCGCGCTAACAAATCCCTCAGGTTCCGAGATACAAACTGGTTTCTCGCTCATTGTCTTTCCATCGATCAGGCGGTCGGGGTCTTTTGCATTGGAAATCGCTGGTCCGTGGGGAGACATTGTTTTTATATCTTCGTGACTAATCGCTTATTTATGTATTTGGAACCCTATGTTGGTATTATTAAACCATTAGTTTCCTCAGGAGGGCTCCTGCGTAGGCAAATGGTTACTGCTCTCGCCTTTGGTGCGAGCGGTCCCTGGTTCGATTCCCCATGTGACCCAGCGTCGTGAGGGCAATTGAAAAGAAGTAGCAGGCTGTGATCTCTAAAGCCTGAAAACAGCGGCGATGGAACTCGACGCTCTGACCACGCGCCACCCAATGAAAATGCTGCTCGACCAGGCCATGGCTCTTAGAGGCCCGTTGCGCCATGGAGTTCATTTAGTTTAAGTTTCCGCACGAACTGTAATCGTAAAGCTGTTAGTTTTTTTTTATTAATCAGTAACAAAAACTACTACTTACATTCGAAAATATTTCTGTACATGGGGCCTCTCCAGTGGAATAACGTCGTCGCCTTGAAATCAAGGGGTCGCGGGTTTGATACCCGGTGAAGAAACATTACACAGTGGTTCGGATCCCACTTTAAAATGTAGGTTCAAGGTTAGTGACATCTTTAGGAACTACCCACTACTATCCCACATCAGTTTGTGACGTATTTACTGACTTCCCCTCGTAAATTGTCCGACCTGTTTTGGAACCACTGCGTTACTTAAGGAAATGGCATTAACTAGACAGTAACATACCTATTTATTTCTATTTCTGAGTGTTGTCAGTGTGCTTATTCTCTCATAACATTAAGATAAAGAAACTCGTACTATCACTAACCTCAATACGAACTCCCAACAGCTCAATGTTGGGAGTTCAAGCTCCACCCTTCACCTACCACATCGACGGAGTCTCTCCACTGCCGTCCTCACTGTCCAAGTTGTTGTTGGAGTAAATTGTGATGAATGACGACGGAAGCATACATTAGAGTCAATCCAGTGCCCTCCGCTGTCAGGGAAGCCACCGGATCACATGTTGCCCTTTCCCCACACGATACACTAAAGAGATAACGCATGTTGCTCAGCAAGAAGGCTAGTGTGGAAGAGGCGACATGCTGAAGAAACATCGCATTCTCTCCCCCAGTTGTTTCCCTTCCTTGCTCTAGAATGACGATTTAATTTAAGCGGAAAATTTCCCTGCGTTCTTGCCAAAACATTTCAGCTATTTCCCCCCTTTGGATCATATTTCATCGTCACGACCTGTGGCTCACCTGCCTTCGGAATGTCAAGGAATTTGCCGTCGAGAAGGGCTCTATGGCGGGCAGGTGTAAGGGCTGGGGATTCCGTGGGATTCAGTGTGCCATCTATGAGACCGATCCTTGGTCTTACGTTTCCAGTTACTGGAAACTTTATGCCATCTTCCGTACCTGTTGCGGGAATGATATCTGAGTGATCAACAAGCAAGTTCACAATAGCATACAACTCTTCAACATGTCAATTGATTTCTTGCTAACTAGTACCTGATTTAGTTTAAAATAAACCATATGTGCTAAACTGTGGAGTTAAATTAAAATGGAACTCTGCATAAGCACTATTATTATTTGTAATACTTACTCATCTTCAGGACCTTTTTGCATGTCTCAAAGCGACAAAACAATTAATAGTCTACACTTTCCCCTGAACGAATAAATATAAAAAAGTTTGCATATGTGTAACACTTCAGTTAACAAAATGCATACATAAAAAAATACATTAAAAATATCAATATTTTAATGAGTTTTATTACAGGTAAAGTTCTCCGTGCACCGTGCCATGAAGGCACATTTAGGGGATGTGGGGGTGGGCCCCACACATTTTTGATCTCGGCAATTTTGGAAGTGATGTAATCAGCATCACTCTCCGGCCGCCTTTACCCCACAAGGTTGGCCATTGGTTTGAGGCTGGGTGAGCCCCAGCGTCACTTTATGCGGGCACAAGGCCGGAAAAGTCCTGACCTTAGATCACGTGTTTTTGATATGTATTTTTCAATGCATTTTGTGTATTTCTGTGTCCTCATTTATATTTTCTGATTGCCCCCCCCCCCCTCTTTTCAGACGTCTCTCCTGTTCCAGACAGACAATCAGTTTCTCTAAAAGCGTCATCTTAGTTTACCATGATAGCCTTCAGTCAAGCTTCTCCTGATAGGTAAGTACAAAAACGTAGATAGTTACTTGTGTGTCTTCTGAACAAAATCCTTTCTGCCGATTATTTTACACCTTCAATGCAGTTTCTCTCCTATCAACAGGATCACGAACATCGTTGGCAAGTGTGCTAATGATTTTATGATGTTTTAAGATACGGTATCGAGAGAGAAGCCATTGGTAGGGAGGGGGGGGGGTGAGACATGGGTTTTGTAGTTGTAGATATGCGCTATATTCTCATAGTTTTTTTCATCTCTCTCTGCGTTCAATGTTCGTTGAAGAGCTTCGGTAATGATTCATATGAATTATTCCAGCGAATTCATATCTACTTAAAATTTCACGCCAACCTCCGGAGTGGTTATCACAGCGCACAACGATATCAGGAGTCCCGATTTCGAATCCCGGCCTGGGGTGTAAGGAGTGACCCTTTCTAAAGACACGCAAATGTCAACCTCTCTTACACTCGTTTTGTACACTGCATTTTGTAGACTAGCGATGCTCTGGCGCCTACACCTGCAGCCAGAATAATCCTATGTAGGGCTCGTGTTGTGTCGTCCACGTGTATTTGTGATTCTCCCTTCATCCATCGCATCGTAATTCATTCTCGTATTCACGATTTGCCAAATGTGGTAGAAAAGCGACGCTAAATAACGAAAATCAGATCAAACCGAACCTTCAGGTTCATCAATCGTAGGCCACGCAGCTCCTTCATCAGTTCCTCTCCGTGATTTTATTTCACAGTGGATTAGCAACAGTGATCCACGAATGAGACGTCTTGATCCAAAAGGCAGTTTGCACCACTACAGCATGTGAAGAAGCTGTCGCAGGCGATGTGCAGCAGGTGCGACAATTGCATGTAGCATGTTCCACCGACAATGATGAACGACTTAGCTTGCCAGCCAAGGTAACGTGCTCACCCCTTCGAAAGCATTTAAGGTCGCCGATAAAAGATCAGATGTGTCTTGTCCTCCGCTTCTTCTCGTGGAAAAACCGATCAAACATCTGTCAGTCTAGGCGGAGAGCAGTAAGTCGGACGGATTCACGGACGCTGAATAGCTGTGACTGGAAGGTCCCCATTTGTCGGAAGGTATTTCCGTCAGCGCCCGTCCGCGAGGGAGGAAGTGATATGGAGTAATTGGAAATTAGTACGATTCCGTAGAGGAATTGTCAACATTTCCGCTTGTATGCAACGCAAGGCAGGAAGACAGCATCGAAGTAGAATTGAAGATTCTTGTCTTTCCTGCATTCTGTAAATGCCTTTCTGAAAACATGCTGAAATGAAGAGAGCAGCTGTCGAACTCGAATCCAGAATGTTACAACACATTCCACGTGGAGGGCAAGGAACAAAGGTATCCGCCATCAACAATGGAAAGACATCCTAATGTGGTAGAAAACATTTGTGTGTAATTGACATTGTTCGTTAGAAATTTATTTCATGTTTCTAAGTATTTGATTTTGTAATAATATGTAATAACTCGTGGTGCAATAAGCCTAACGAGGGCCCGGGCCGGCCTCACTCCCAACTGATCGTACTCACTCACCCACCCGAGGTGGGAGATCATATAACCAGTTACGGGGTGACGTGCAGTCAGCACGACGAACCCCCCGTCGTTGTTGTAGGTTTTCATGACCGTGTTACGCTACTCATTCGCAGCTCCCCAATTTCCCCACCGGTCCAATATGCAGGCCGAAATATGTTATGCTTCCCGCAGGAGACTCGAACCTGCGCGCGTCTCGTAGCCGGAGCACAAAGCATGACGCCTCAGACCGCCAGAGTGAAGGACTGCTTTTATAATAGCACGTCACACACACACACACACACACACACACACACACACACACACACACACACACTTGCATACACAAGGAAATGACGTCTCTAGCTAAAATCAATGTGGTCTCCGATGTGGGCTTCAGTAATATTTGAAGAGGAGAAATCAAGTTCAGTTACAGTCGCGTCGTTGAGTGTTGGACTCACAATTTTGCCACTGACGGTCCTAGGATCGAGTGAAAAAAAAATGGCATGTTTATTATTGTCATATAACGATGCACGTGATGCAGAAAAGGACAAACATAAGAAACAACACTGTACTCGTTGTTTTTTTAAAAAAAAGGTAATGGAAATGTCCATAAGTGAACTCAAAATATTAAAGTTTACTTTTTTAGCACTTAATTTGAAGATTCAGGCGCCAGGCGGAAATTTTCAGGCGCCATGGGACCGGCCGCCATATATTGTTTCTACCCCTTGTTACCAGTAACTATTCCTTTGGTTATTCTAAGCAAACTTCTTTCTCCGTGTATGCATGATAGCAATTTGTTTAATGGCCACGTTTTCCTTGAGTCTTGGGACATTGAGGGGTAAGCCGATTGACTGAACTTGGTCGAAGCCTCTTGCTCCTGGTGTCAATACTGACACACCAGTACATCAGCACCCTCTAAATTTAACACCTCACGAAATAGCTGCCATAACAGTTAAACAGTTTAGCAGTTCCGTGGATTTTGCTTGGTTTCCAAGACGCAATTAGGAGCTTTGCTGCCTCCTGCAGATCTACGTTCTAAAGTCTCCAGGGAAGCTCAAAGAAGAATTTCCTCCAGGAATGTTCAAAGAGCCCTGAAGACTTTCCCAGAAGACGACAGTCGTGGCAATATGGCGCTCCGTCTCCTCTCTTTACTTTTTGGCATTTTCCGGTCGTCTGATCTTCAAACGGCGGCTCCTTGTGAGCAGAGGCGGACGTCCTCCCGGCCGTCACCAGGTATCTTCCGCGTCGTCGGAGACGCTAATGTGAAAATGTCATCTGCAAGGCTCTCGGGGTCGATGCGCGGGTGCTCGACTTGAGACCTGGCCGGGACATCTTCAGACAAACTTAGAGAGACAAGAAAGAAGGAAAGGAATGATGGGGGCTGATAGGGTTTTTGTTGCGACGAAAAGCATTCCACACTTTCTTTTGATGAAGTTTTTCTTTGTGATGTAATTGCCCTTTCCTTAAACTTGCCGCATTGGTCGACAAGTGTTTGGTACGTGATTTCTGATACGTGTAGCGTCTTTCCCCACCTCAAAAATCACCCATCAAAAATATCCAGGTATTGGAGAGTTCTTGTCATAAGAAAGCTAAGCATTAGTTTTGACTTCAAATACATGTGTTTTTGATAATATCAAAAACACACACAAAGAACGAAGGATAACGTCTTTGTCTCTCTCCTTCTTGTAGAACTACATATGAACGACTAATCTCTTCAACTCCCCTCAGCAAAAGACATTCTATTTCAATCCAACTCCTCTACCCACGTCGGTGCTAAGATTCTCTTTCTTTCCCTATCTTACTCTCTTTTTCTCTCCTCTTCTTTCTTATTTTGTGTCCGTTTATCTTTTTCTTCCCGTTTCTCTATTTTTCTTGATTTGCTTTTCTCTCTTTCATCTTTCATTCTCGCCGTCCCCCAAAACGGAGTGGTTAGCACCTCGCGCTACAATGCCAGGGGTCTCGGATCCTGTTTTAGTTTAACTTGTGCCCATCCCCCCAGTCTGAACCAGGCAAATCCTGACCTTTCTTTTGCCCCACACAAATCCACGTAGTTCCTCCTTCCCCATTATCGATTCGTATCCACTATTCTCGCTGATGTTAACGATATTTTTGCGTTGCATTCTGCCAAAATTTTCTGTTTGTTAATGTCTTCCAGTCTGGCACGTATGGCATCTGCATATCAATTCTCCCATTTATTCCCTCTTCCCACACCCATCCCAGCCCTGTATTGTATAATTCCGTCTTAATTTTTGCTACCCATTGCCTCCCATTATCCCCACCTATCTGTGATTTTACACAGAGTTTCTTCAAATTTCTCCCGTCCTTGGTGATCAGTTTTGCCCAGTATTTAATGCTCCTCATTTTGGCATCCACTTCCTCTCTTAATTTTCCCATTTCCCTAAGTGCCCCACATGTTGCCATACCCCTCCCTACTCCCAGTCATTGTTTTAGGAATCTAGACTGTATGACGTTTACGGTTTCCCCTCCCTCCCAAGCCCATAGTTCGATGCCATAGAACAGTGTTGCCTTAACTGTGGTCTCGTAGACCCCTCCAGATTTTGATTGGTATATTTGGTACTTTGTATTTTATTTTTCTTGTTTTTCTCTAACGCAAACTTTGCTTTACATTTATTCCTGTGTACGTGCCTTGCCCACCTGCCAGTCATTGTCATCACCATGCCTAAATAATCGTACTGTTTAACCCTATCGACACTTGTCTCTCCGTATTTCCATTGTTCATTCCTACCAAATACATACCTATTCTTAAATACCATTATTTTGGTCTTCTTGATAATAACTCGCATGGCCCACTTCCCACAATATCTATGTATGTGTATAGACTGTTCTGTAGACGCGCTGTTGTGTTCGAAATCAGTAACAGGTCGTCTAGTATATCTATTTACTTTTATTTTTAATTTTTTTGTACCATTATTTCTTTTCTCTATTTTCTTAATTTGCCTTTCTCTCTCTGTCTCTACTATTCGTTCTTCCTTTTCCCTATTTTCTTCTTCATTTGCCTTTCTCTATGTCTCTAGTTCTTTACTATTCTTCCTTCCCTTGTTTCCCCCTACCTCATTTAATGCCCGTTTCTATATTTTCTTCATTTGCCCTTCTGTCTCTCGCTTTCATCTTTTCTTTCTCTTAACTTTTCCTATTGCTTTCTCTGTCTTAAGTTGTCTCTCATTCTTTATCTTGTATATGTATGATTCTACCTCTAAACGAGTGCTCGAAGTGATGGGTCATGCAGGGAGATGGTATGCTGCCAGCTGTCTCATTGTCACTATGTTAAACTTAAACCACAGGAGCATCCCCCCAACTAACCTCAAAGCTTCACCAAACAATTCCCCAGTTAAGATTTTCCACTTCAACCAATTTCAATGATTGTGAAACCTTCTCACGTTGTCTTTTTTGGGTGATGAAAAGAACGTCCTCAATGGCAAAGTCATTTCCCTGTAATCAAACGGTACCGGGCATGGTACTTGCTGGAGGCAAAGGAAAAGAAGGAAAGAAAGAATGGTAGTGAAAAATAGAAAGAATGAAAAGTAAATAGATATACTGGAAGAGAGAGGGAATGAAAAGATTGGTTCGGAACTTCTATTAATCTGTACGTTCAGTCCCGATTCGCTTTTCTGTGCATAAAGTGCATTTAAAAGCAAAGTCGAATGAGAAAGGTCTGAGACTATGTTACATTTGACGTCTCCTCTGCGCAAGTGATTCATCCGTTAATAATTTTAAGAAGTGCACTTGTTTACAATAAACGGAACAGTATTCACTGCCGAATTAAATTCTTAAGGAGTTTAGTATTTATAATTTATGCCATAGTAGTAGCATGGCAGCCGAATCATACAGTTTTTAGACATGACGTAATTCAGGATAAGACCATTAGTTGGCACATTGCATTGATCCTACATTCTGTCGTGTAATGATGATTTTAAGAGGTACGTATTAGTTACTTTTTAAAATTTTCATGATTCCAGATCAATATGTTTTTCTACAAGTTTTTAGTTTTTATTAATTTTTAAAATTGCGACTAAATTTACAAATACGTTTGTTTATTGTACTAATTTTAGTAACGTTACATATTTGATGTTACTTATTTCTGGTAATACTTCGTGTGTTTATTCTCGTAAAAGTAATAAGAAAACATGATTGCTCTTAATTTGAAAGTCTGCACTAAAAGTCTGTCCAGTGAACTTCGGATAAATTTTAGGTTACCTTCAGAATTTAGTTTATTGTATTAATATTTCACAGCAGAAAAGTTGTTTGAGGTTCTTAGAATTGATCTTGTTTTTCTGTCGATGCTATGCATATGTGTGTGTGTGTGTGTGTGTGTAAAGCAGCCTGATGTTTGAAGTGACCAATATATTTGTTCCTTATCTACCGCGTGCGAATGTGCGCGCACACACACGCACAGTTAATCACTGCAGACGGAACGAACTCGAATTGGATTGGAGCAGACCGTCATCATTTCTTATCTTTTTCTTTTTTTTAGCGAGCACTAAGTAACAAACATTACACGTGCTAAATTTAAGACGGTCTGATTTATGCGTGGGCATTGTGCTTATTGTTCGTGCATTTAAGGACTCCTGAGTCCCGGGCTGCCGGGGAATAAATAAAATTTCCCTCCCTCGATGCCTCTGCCCTAACTCGCCGTTCGATTGGAACCAATCCTCGGCTCGTTTATGGAAGACGTACTGCCCACATAATATATGTGCCAAGTTGATTTACATATAGATTATCGGCAAAAGGTCCACGGGAGGAATACAGACGTACCCAGGGAAGCATCAGTATATGCTCTACTAATTGACTTTTGAAAGGAGATTAAATTGATCTTTGTCACTGCAGTTGCCATCCCTGGCGTGGAAAAAGCACCTACCGTCTAAGAAGATGTGCTGTTTCGTTTGAGTGTCTTTTTAAGTCCACATTTATGCACTTAAAGGTTAATTGGGACTGGATCTACAGTTTAGAGTGGGATCCGAAGTACTATGTGCCTCCACTATGGTATCGAACTCGGGACCTCTTCATCCCAAGGCAACGGCATTTCCTATATGCTTGTACTACAGTGCGTCCATTTCCTTGCGAGGCCGAGAGATCGGGTGAAGTGTGGCGGGCAGTTCTAGCGCAGATGCCGACATTTTCGACCAGTAACATCCCGCTTATTTTTATGGTCATATCTTTAGCATGCAGATATTTATATTAATATTGCGCAAAACGAGCACTAACCTGTGTTTTAAGAGTTGATCAAGGTGATGTTCACCTACATTCACACATTCCTGGCTTCGTTTGATGAAATTTTGATTCACACTCAAAAGTTATTCTTCCTTAATTCTTCCAAGTTCTGCCCTTATACGAGTTCTCGTATTTATTGTCTTTTAGTTCGTCGATAATATGAGGGTTATTTCGGTAGACTTTATTTCACACAGTACGAAATTAACACGCTCTTGGTTCAAGGTCTGTTCCTCACTCCATTCGCAGCTCTGTCCAGGCACCTGTAGTTGGGAAGGAAAGAACAAATCAAGCTCGGAGCTTTCAGACTGCAAACAATGCTCACGAAAACCATTGACATTTAACGGTTTAGTCTGCAACGTAATCTTGATACAGTGTTGCACATTCGAAACCTGCAAACGATTCCGAGTGAAGCAACACGCTTTCGAGGGTAAACTTAAGCGGGACGTTACTGGTCGAAAATGTCGGCATCTCCGCTAGCGCCGCCCGCCACACTTCTCCCGATCTCTCGGCCTCGCAAAGAAATGGACGTACGGAATTTAGAACACTCTTAGAGGGACAATGGGGGTTTCCTGCAATTTAGTAAAGCTTATAGCTATACCAAGGTATATTAATCCTTGAAAGATTGTACCGGATGTTTCATAAATAATTAAGGAGTTACCAAAATTTATTGCAAGGAAACTATTGAACTTACGTTAATGAAACCAGACCAGAATGTGTGTGTTGTCTTAAGCTGAGAGTTCATATCTCTACCAATAGGCGATACTCAAATCACCACATCACTCACAGTGTTTTGTGCAATGTTTGGTCCCCAAGATCACCGGAACTTACATGATGTGACTTCCTTTTGTGGGGTTTCAAAGACAGGGTATTCGTGTCATTGATGCCGCGCGATATCGCAGCCACGCAGCGATAGACACTATCGACAGGCCCATGTTGATGCGAGTGTGGCAAGAACTAGACTATCGTGTCGATATGTGCCGTATCACCCGTGGTGCACACATTGAACATTTGTACGTGTAAAAAACATTCCTTCGTTCTGGACTGGTTTCATAAACGTAAGTTCAATACTTTAACCTGGCTGGTAACCCGAGAACACTTGTTCGAATCACGTCGCCAGGAAAGCTACAATTCGTATTCATTTCTTTACTTGCAATAAATTTTTGTAACCCCTCAGTTATGTATGAAACACCCGGTACATATTTTTTTCTAACAATCTACGCCTGTTCTGTACACTTTATGCCAGTATTGAAGTATGACAGTCAGATATCGAATTTCAATTTGTACAAAACTAGACGTGATGTTCTTGTTTCGTGAAACATTTGTATTCAAAACTTAAATTACATACACAATATTACAGTTACGAGAACATTTTAATGAAAAAAGATTGGGAGGAACATGACACGTGTCCACTATTCGAGACGCCATTGCAGCCAATTCCTATTGCTAACCTCCGTGTCGATGTGGTTAACACAGCGCGCTAAGATACAATTACTGTTCGAATCCCGGCCTGGACATGGGTGTTCTTTCTGAGTATGTCTTCATCAACTTTATCATATCATCACTCATTCTCATCTTCGCAATTAGCCAAAACATGCAGAAAAGCGAAGTAAAGTAAACCAAATCAATCAAAAACCCATTCCTGTAAGGAGTTGGCTGATGGCTTATTTCCTATGATTCTGCACAAATCGTTCCAACTTGTTTCTGCAATGATTTATGTAACAGACACAAACGTGTGGCAACCCCTTTCGCCCTCTTGGAACATTTGGTGGAGTAATGGTTCGAAATTTTACTGACATAAAGTTTCTTTAACTCTGTCCCCAAGAGTCCATGGATGATCTTATATTTGTACATTTGGTCATCGAACTGTCAGTTGGCAACACTGCTCGCGACACCAGCAGACAAAGATTCTCCCGATGACAAGTATATGCATTCCCTTTCAGATTAACGACGTCGCCCCATACTTTAACAATGGCTCGCGATGCTGTACACATTTTGGTTATGCATAAGCCCAGTGGCTTGTCGACTACCCCAGAACATGTATTCATCATTGATTTAAGTGGTCGGCTCCTGGCGCGGTTACCAATGGTGGCGGAGGGGGTATTACCACAATGAAAATACTGTCCCTTAAATCATGCTCCCCTTGATTAGGTGTCCGATCGGTGGTAAGAAAGAAACTCTTACAGCCAACGTAATTACGTTTTGTCGTCCATCAAGGTGCTACTGGTATTTCTTCCTCTTTAACAGGCACAATCTTCTCTCCGGCCTGTCTTCCTAATTATTTTAGCCTTCACAACTGTATTTCAATCCGGGCTCACCCCTTTCCTACTTTTTTTTATTAGTATTGGTAGTAGCAGTCTGCTTTTTGTGTTTGCAGTATTTATGAATGTCGGCTGTGCGTGTAGGTAATTTTGGTACAAGAAGAAAGAATTTTCTTAGCACTTTACAAGAATTGCCTTTGGATAACTTGCCTAATGCATATACTGTAAAAAGTACGGTACAAAGAAGCACAAAGCTCAGATTTGTGTAAATCCTTTCGGTGTTAATGCAGAATTAGCGTTGTTCTCAGGCGCGGTTGGCTGTATAGCGCAAATGTGCAGTGAACCCCCAGTAATATACAAAATAAACAATAACTGAGATGTTCATAAGCGTAGAGTGGCAAATTCTCTTAGTGAGAAGAAGAAACCGCGGGCCAGAGCCACTCAGCTCCCCTCTAGTTCCGTTTCGTGCGAAGTCTCCGCTGAACCTCCGCAAGGCAACCCCTAACATGCTAAAAGCTTAGGACTGCTAGCAGAAGCTCGACGCGTACATATGGCGAAAATACATGCAGTCTGAGACTGGAGGAAGGCCGTCTCGTCAAAACGGACATGCGCAGTTCGTAGGATCACCAGCGAGCTGGAGTGAATCACGCTCTTCTCTCTTCCAGTGTTGCACTATGTGTTTCAATTTGAATTCATTTGGCATTCTCTTTGTATCTTTATATTTTACAAGACTTATTAGATTAATGAAGAGGGTGTAATACAAATGTAGAGGTAACACCGAACGAAAGCTAGAAGTAAAGATGATGGGACAAATAAGATAAATATGATAGAAAACAACTTGCCTACACATTCAGAGTTTTCATCTTTAAGATGGAAACACTTCAGGTGGAAGGAGCCGAAAAGGCAAAAATAGCGCGAGGGCGAGTGGCCGCTTATCGGACAAGACTTAAACAACCTTTTGGTCTTCTTACGTCAGACTAAATGCTTTCGTTGACATGTTAGGCTTTTTAGGTTTAGTTGTCTTAGAATATATACACTCAATTTTCGGGGCTTACCGTGCTTGACCAAAAATGTAATATTTGTTATTTATTCAAGCCTAACCTAACAATGAAGGCATTTCGCACTTACGTCAGAAGACGACCAAAAAGTTGTTTGGGTTTCGTGCGATCAGTTATACTCTAGCGCGAGAGGGTGTTCGAAGGGACGTGTTACGTGTCATTGTCTCCATACTTGTTAGTTTGTTTTGAAGTGCATGGCTGGTGATTGAAATATATATGGCATAGTGATACGTTGAGTGAAGTGAGGTGGATTGTGTATTGGAAGGAGTGTAGTTGTTGCTGTGCGAGAAGTTAACATATTGCATAGAATAGAATCTAATCGCTTTGATTTAGCGATATACTTTCGAATAGTTATATAAGAATTATCTTGTAATCAAGGGGTCTTGGGTTCGATTACTGATACATACTCATTTTAGCAGGCAGAGATTTGTATTTTTTAACTGTAGGTTCAGGATCCAGTTTCAATAATATAGTCTACTTGACAGTGGTGGGACCAGAAAAGAGTTGGCAAGAGTGGAAGAGACAAAATTGAGGCGAGAATATTTTCTGAATTCTGAGATACCCCTAAATACAATACCATATGAAAATCTTAAATTAAAATGATCGCCCCCTACACACACAGTCCTTGGTGCTGTCACTGTTATCTGAACATAAAGCAAATCAACTTTGTCAGTAATATACCGGCCAAAATTTGATAATTTTCCCAGAACTATCTCTACGAACCAAAGCGTGTAGTGTCTCAAAAGGTTTAGGTAAGTCCACTTTTCATAATTTTGGTGAACCCCCAGGAAAATTATGCACGAGCCGCGCCTGGTTCTATCCAATCCTTGATGTCTCCTTACACCTCTGACTCAAATACCACGAAATACACGGAAATGTGAAAAACATTTGCAAACGACGGAAAAAGACGAGTTATAAAATTTCTGAGCCTACTCCAGTTGTTTGAAGACTCACACATAACCAAGTGTTTAGCGCTTTCTCCTTTAGTGTGAGCGGTCCCGGGTTCGACTCCTGATGGAAGCTCCCAAAATTTCGCTTGTGTCTCAAAGGGCTGTTGGGTCAGAGAGATTAGTTTTTACAACATGCAACATATTATCCAGAAATTAACAACCAAAATAAAAATAAATCTTTTTTTACGTCGCTTTTCTGCCTCTATAGTCTAATCTTGACGATGAGGATGAATGATCATATGTTGAAATTGAAGGAATACCCACAAGAAACTCTCCTGCCGAAGTGGAGACTTGAACCTACAATCCTCAGTACCGAGGATGTGAGTTGACCGTTCAATCCTCTCGACACAGACAAAGCTAATTTTGAAATGTTATTCTCAAAGAAACAAAAAATAAAGTAGAATAATAGAATAATATATACTTAACAACATACCACTACCAGTAAAACTTTGGAAAATTGACATATTTTCTGCAATGGAACTAAGAAATATGAAAAACGAGAAAATCTATAAAAAGAAAGTACCGCCACGTGGGCACTGAAACAATATATCAAGGTGCATCGGTGGTGGTTCGCTGATAGTTAAGTTTGCATTCGATTCACTGTGTCAAGACTTCACTTGCTATGACAGTACGCCCCTGCTTCCAATCAATTTGTAAACAACTATTCCATGGGACGCTTCGACTTATAAGTTTACTGGTTAGTGTAGAGTTCAATGAAAAATACCGTGTTTGATTTTTTGGTTCCAAAGCATATGTTTCCAAGATGGACACATAAACAAATCGTGTCCTCAACCGTATTCAAGTTAAACAATAACTCTTTGGACAAAACTGGAGACAAATGAAGACATTCCTCAAGCTCACAGGACCCCATTGTTGTCGCTGTTTCGTCCATCATCTTCTATTGTTGTAACATACTTGTGAGAAGGGAATAGCAAAGAGAGAAAAAGGGGTCACACATAAAACAAATTAACAAGGACCTGAATATATAGTTTTCTCTACAATGTTTCTCCAGCAAACTCGGTGGAAGCTCACTGAAGAATTTTTTTTAATTGTAATTACGTGATTAACGTGGACGCATCTCACGAAGATTACGACAGCCACTTGGAGATATCTTGTGGGCCTTTTGTCTCTCTGCATACCTCTTGTTCATTGAGGACGCCCGTCGCCGTGGGAACTGTCGAAACTTCTTGTGTTCTCCGCGTGAGGGAAGATGCGTGTGGTTGATATGTGGCTTCTTCTTCTTCGAGTCACACACTGACATCTCACCCCGGGCGAGATTCTAGACTGGGAAGTAGATAATTCAAGTAGTAATTAGTGCTGCTCTGCCATAAATGAACGTCGCTGTTGGCGTTTTCGAAAAAATCAAGTAGACACGAGGCATCCAAGGAATTTTTTTTTCTCAATTCGTTACTTATTTCGTAACTGACACAGGCAAGATACTCATGGTGCCTTAGTACAACTATTGACTATGTATTTCTCCCTTTAGACAAAGATAGCCACTTTCTGATGCTTGAAAAGTGTTCGAATACAACATGTCGAATTATGTTTGAGCTATTTTGCGCGATTTTGCTGAGATATGCATTAAGTTTTAATGGGAATGTCTTCATTTATTTACTGAAAGAATTTCAGATACAGCACCTAGAAATTTTACACTGACATCATCAACAATGAAAAGAACAAAAATAAAAATAACAAAATAGCACAAAGGATTAACATAAATAAGTAAAGATAGCACAATTAAATATTATTTAGCAACATATTTTCTGATGCTAGACCGATAGGCGTACTGTGTGGAAAATACATCAGTACTTTATGGGAGGTCGTTATATTGAGTGGGAAGTCTGTGAAAGAGCGATCTTTTTTTAATTTCAAGTCTGCGCTTTACTGTGTAAAATAGATCTGTGTTACGTGTTGTGGGCATGGGTACTCGAAAGTGAAATTCCTGGATCAGCATGTTGCAACGGATTTTGCCATTGGCAGTTTTGTAAATAATTGAAGTCATTTAGTAAACGACGCTGATAGGGAGTCTGTAAGTGTAGATAGGACAGGAGATGTGGTGTTGAAATTAACGAACGAACTATAGCCAGGAAAAATTGAAGAACAGAATCTATTCTAGAGAGCTGAGTGGGACACGCCATGGACCAGACGGGAGAGCAGTATTTTATTATTGAGGAAATGAATGATTTGAAGTATAAGGTGATGACTGAGATGTCACTAATTTCGGTGAAACGATACAGTAAACCTAAGAGACTCATAGCCTTTTTTGCCGTGCCTGTAATATGTTCTTTAAATGTGAGCTTTTGGTCGAAAACAATGCCTTGGTCTTTGTGAGATGATACTGCTTGAATGTTATTGCCAGAGATGGAGTAAGATGACTTTAACAGTTTCTTTTTGAGAGAGATGGTGAGAGTACTACATTTGTTAGGATTTCAAAACTTCAACTCTATAACCAAGAGGGCATCCCCGATTGTGTACTGGTTACGTGGTCTCCTTGTAATCAAATGGTCACAGGTCCGATTCCCGGTGGAGGCACATAGTGGCTCGGATTCCAATTTAAACTCTAGATCCAGTCCCAATTAGCCTATATCTGTGCATAAATTGGACTTAGAAACAAACTCACCATCAACATCTATAACAAAGATAAAGGTATCCACATTCTGTAAATGAAAAGGTTATTATTCTAGTATTGACTTTCCTTCTTCTCGAATTGTGCCCTTATCATCAAAGAAATCGATCTTGGGCAACTGTACAAACATCACAATCTCCACCCGAAGTTGGATTGACATCCACATTGACAATGCCCTGGTTCCAGGCTCGGTCCCGTCCTTCGCCTATTTTGCTGCAAAGTTGGCACCTCTGTGATTTCTATGCGTATCCATGCTTATGCAAATCACAGAGGTACCAACTTTGCAGCAGAATAGGATTAAATTAAAACTCTAGGATTAAGCGTGACATTTGAATCTTACATGACCCTTCTAACTGCTTCTGATTGAGAAGGTATAGCGAGACTTCTTTTTTTTACCAGTGTAATTTATATTTTGTAATAATAAATTTGATAAATGTGTGACGTAGGATGTGTTCCTGGTTTCTAGAAGAGTCTTTAATAGGTCTGCATGTTCATGCAAAACAGTCTGGTGATTAGTACTCATAGAGCGTAGAGCGATTGTGCCGTAGCCACAACTCCAACCTTGCCCCCTCGATAAATATTGAACCGAGAAGGTCCAAACAGGGGAATAAATATTAAAGCCACTGTTTGGGTAAAAACCGGAATCGCCAGCCATGATGAATTCGAAATGCCCTTTCAATTCGGTAGCGTGAAAACTGCCTTTGTCCCAATCCAAACACGAGAAAACGTTCGCTGAATGAAGAAATGGCTTCGAGACAGATGAATAGGACCTGTGATTGCGTTCTTTATTCTTTTCTTTTCTTCGTCACTTCTTTTCCTCCCTCCTCGGCTCCCTGCACTTCATCTTCGTTGGTCTCTCTCTCTTGCTGCCTTTTTTTGGTCCCTCCTTCTGGCTTGAAGACTCTGTCTGCGAGAAGACATACGACTTTCCAAACCTCCCCCCTCCTCCTCCTTCGGTGTGAATTCAAGTCGTAGATTTATTGAGTGGGTTTGAACATACATACATTTCTATTCCTTCTGGCTTTCCAGAATCATAAGATAATATATGGGCCGGAGTCTGGTGGGACTTTCAGTCCGGCGAGACTGGGTGTGGGGAAGTTCCTTTGCAGGAGGTCGTTTTTTTCAGGGGAAGTAGAGGACGGCGACACTTTGATAAATTTTCCACAAACTTTTATATCAGTGGACAAAACTGTCGCCCAAACACCGCAGAAATCTGGTTTTCAAAGAAAACACTTCAAGCTGACTGTCGCGACAGCAATTCTTTACGTTTTTTTTCTGCCTTTCTTTGCTCCGGAACTGGCCGCTGAGAGGTTCGTTTCCACTGCCCTTTCTCGTGGTTCGTAGGCTGCAAGAGCACTGTGCAGAAACAAACATTACAATTTATATATAGATATTTATTTCGAGAAGACCAAGTATAGAAAGCCAAGAGAGGGGAGTGTGGGCCTCTCCGATGGTAGAGTGACAAAGTCATCGACTGGTTATCAAGGGGTTCCGGGTTCGATACCCTTTGAAGACACATGGTGGTTCGGATATCACCAGTCACGATTACCCTATCTGTGCATAAACTGGACTTAGAAAGAAGAAGAGAAAGGAAAATTTGAATTGGGTGCATATGCGAAGATTGCTGGTTCATGTGACATGTTCATGGTCATGAATGGGTTCGAATTTGACGAGATCGAGATGGTGCGTTCAGTTTTATCGTAACTTTAATCGTTCTCACGTAATAGCTTTGTGTTTCTACACTTGGGTTAATCGCGACAATGACGATAAATGAAGGGTTCATGAAATGATTGATGGTTCCTTTAGGTCGTAGTTCGAATGCTCCATTGTCCCAAAATCGAACGATAAGAAGTCTGTGAACTTGTAGAAAGCAACCAATTACGTGAGAATTATTAAAGTGACATTTATGAGTATCAATTCAGGGCCTCCCCGATGGCGCAGTGGTAGCGTCGCCGCCTTGTAATCAAGGGGTCCCGGGTTCGATACCCGTTGGAGGCACAAGTGGTTCGGATGCCACTTTAAACTGTAGGTCCAGTCCCGATTAGGCTTACTGTGCATAAAGTGGACTTAAAATACCAACTCAACAACATCAACAACTATGAGTATCAATTCACCAACTTCTTCTAGTTAGCGTTCACCCTCATCGTCCCGATTAACCTAAAGAGGCAGAAAAGCAACGTCAAATAAAAAGAAAAACGCAGACAAATGTGATACTTCTTTGAAGTAATTTCTGCCCCCTCCCCAATTAGGCTAATCTCTCGGAGATGATACGTCCGTAAAGTTTGTGTATATAACGGACACGTTAAAGGACACCAAGTGCTTATTATATTGACTATAAATTTATACAACTAAGGGAAAGTTATGTGACCAATGCAATTTCATTCAGTGCATTTTCAACGAATTACTCTCACCGTCTCGCGCACTGTAGGGTTATAGCTAACCATAACGATGAGGCAACGAGAAAAACCAATTCGGAACAATGCTGGATCGGTTTCCAAGGGATGCGAATTGCATTATCAGAAGAAAGTTTTAGATGAAACTCTTTCCCGTCGCTACGTCGCAGGGCCTGCAAAAGGGGAGGGGGTGTAATGTTCCTCATACGTCCGATTTACGAGCGCGCTATTGATCTAAATAGAATCTTGTACAAGCTAACAAAAGAGAGCGGCATAAAATTGGTCTTGCAGCTTCATTTTTATAGCCTCTCCTGCTGGACGATAACATTCACATTCGCCGGAGTAGAACTCCGGGTACAGATATACGGGATGGTGGGTGGGGGAGTTGGTGGCCAGTTTTGAAAAAGTTCAAAAAAAGAAAAAAAAGCCGCAGGAACAGAGAGAAGGGGGGTGGGTTGGCAGCACATACCGCATGACGGTTCCACTATGCATTTAATTTTTAAAACATCTGATATTCCTATGACTGAGCGTACTTGTGTGCGTGTGTGTGTGTGTAAATGCCAGCAGCACGGCGTACAGCGCGTATGCATATTCATAAGCGGACGGGTACAGGGCAAACTTATGTTGCATCGTGCCACAGTTCAAACCCATTTCTCTCGAACCCATTATCAAAAGACTGTCCGTTGTAGACCGGTGACGGTATACGGGACGCTATCTGGATTGCGCGTGTTATTTTTTAAAAAGGGGTTCTGCCCCCACCTCCCGCAAAATCCCCATGCATGTAATTTTGCCTTTGTTCAAACAGGCGAGCAGTGCCGGCATTGTTTCGGTTTTTCTTTTCCAGGGAATGACAATTTTTTTGTCCGCAATTAAAAAAAGATAAGGAATCTCCTGTTTTTTTTTTGTTTTTTTAAATTATCTCGTGGCTGTATTTCAAAATGATGGTGGTACTTCGTTTGTTGTATATAATTCATTTCTTTAGCTCATGTACGCTCGCTGCATAATATATATGCACATTCAGAATGTGGGTAGACCGAGAGTGAAGTCGCTGTTAAAGTAACTAAAAAAGGCTTGACTACAAACAGATGTGTATGTTGATCTGCACATGAATGTATGATTTGCATACTCACCTTCAGATTCTTTGTACACACAGTGTACTGTAAAAAGACTACAATCGTGTTTCCAATGCCCTCCAACTATCCTTAGAAATGAACATGATCGTCTTTAAAATATTAGCGGTTACAACATAGTTAAACTAACTAACTCTCTCGCCTTCTTAAACCCGAAGGTTTACGGCTGCGGCAACACAAGCCCTCCACCTGTCCCTATCCTGGGCAAGATCAATCCAATCTTTTCCATCCTTACCGATTTCCTTTAGGTCCATTTCAACGTTATCTCTCCATTTGCGTCTTGGCCTTCTTACTGGTCTCTTACCATTAGGCTTCCCCGCAAGAATCCTGTAAACTCTTCTTTCCTCTCCCATTCTTGCCACATGGCCTGCCCACCTAACTCTTCTTTATTTAATTATTCTAATTATATCTGGACAGGAATACAAATTATGTAGTTCTAAATGATATAGTTTTTTTAAAAGAAATATATGTATGTAACACGTGACTGCAATTTAAATTTCAAAGCTTTTACCTTATATGTCTCAATGCTGTGCTATAGGTCTATCTATAACATGTTTAAGGTGTTCGGTTACCAGCACCATCTATCCTTTTCATTCTAGCCGGCCCCCGTGGCGGAGTGGTTAGCACATTGCGCTACGACGGCAGGGTTCCTGAATTCGAATCCCGGTTTGGGCATGGATGTTTGTGAGTGTCCATTCATCCATTTCAACATATCATCACTCATCCCCATCTTCGCAAATTAGCCAAAAGTGGCACAAAAAGCGAAGTAAAATCAAGCAAATTAATCAATCAACCATTTCATTCTAGCACATAACAGAGAAGCGATGACGTGAATAACCTTCGGTAAAAGAATGGTTGTGTCCCGTTTTTCTTAATTAATAGGCGGCCTATGTTCGAATCCCGGTTCGAGTATTATCGTGTTTGTATGTGTGACTGACTGTCCCTTCAATTAGTTCTCATCGTCGCGACTCACCTAAAGTGGTAGAAAATAATGTATAAAATCAGCCAAAATACAAAAATAAACAACGTATGAAAGCTCCAGAAGCACTTAATATCATAATTCATATAAATAACTTCTTATTTCCTTTCCATATACAGCAATTAGTTTATCTATGCTAGGCTACAATCTATAGTTAAGTGTCGTTTAATTTTGTTTTTATAGAGATTATAGGATAATTGATACAACCATTTTAGTTGACATAAAATCGATAATTTTTATTTACAAGGACTTACTGAACATTACAAACCTTTGTTGTTAAAAAAAAATCGAAACTTACCAATGATGTGCAAGAAATGTGAGGTATCAGTTGAAACCATGACGTGGACATCGAAGAAATATGCTACATAACTAATTACTAATATTTCTCTGATAACTGCTACTTTGTTTTCGTATGGCAAAATCTCTTGTACTAGAAATCTACATGCCTCTCCGATGGCGTAATGGTAACGTCGTTGTCTTGTCATCAAGTCATCAAGTGGTCCCTGATTCGATACGCTGTAGAGGCACGTAGTAGTTTGATGCCTCTTTAAACTATAGGTTCAGTCACGCTTACCCTACATGTGCATAAAGTGGGCTTAAAAGAACAACTCTTACTCCTGTTAGTATGCTCATTTTGTCCATTCGTTGTCGAACAGTTTTTTTCTGCAAGAAGTTTCTATTTATATTTGTAATCCAATACCGCCAGTTTCTTTCCTTACCTCTGCTTTCTCCAGGTCACATAATAATGTATACTTTTCGTTGATTTTGTCTTTCGTACCACATTTTCATTATTTTATTGTCGAGAATTCTCGGTGTAATATGTACGTCTTCTGATAAAGTTTTCATTGTTTTATCTCTCCATTTCTGCCTGACGGTGGTCCAATGCTTATGGTCCGAAACCACAGCTACTCTAGGCAAACCTCTCTCTTCATTGGTGGAAAATCTTTTAATTAATACCTTTTTACCATCGACACGGCACAAACGACTCTAGAAATATGAATTTCGAACGATTTTTCATAATTTCATATTATCAGATTCTCCATCGTTTACGAGCTTGACCTTGCTCAAATCGGAAAAGGGACAAAACAAAATGAAAAACGATCGTTACATTCTTATTCCCCACTTTTTTTTAAAGAGGAGGAGTGGGGACATTATTTCATTTCATCCCACAACTTTTCATTTCAATTTGTAGAAGTACTTAATACCTTTGTGGGATCGCTAATAAATTTCCAATCACGATTGAAACCCTCCCCCTCCCATCATCCCCTCTTCCCATAACAGTGTCATATTCTGCTCCAGCCACTACACGCGCCCTCCCGCCCTCCACAAAAGACAAACCAGTTTTTACTACGTGTAGTTCGCCAGCAATGAAAAGCATTTTGACGTTTTATCAAAACTATCAATCGGACTATAACCTCAACCCCACCACCCCTCAGTTATTGCTCACATGATTAAGTATTATGACGAAAATGGGGAGCGGAGCGGACTCTGGGAAACAGATTAAAACTAAGATTCGTCGTAAAAAAGAGATTTTCGTCAGGCGAAATCCGGTTGTTTTTTGGCCAGGGGAACCAATGCTCTATTATGGAGAGTTGGAATCGCAACTCATGTTCTGGGTATTATGGATTTTAACGACGTCATTCCCTTCAACTGTACACCGATCGCGCGGAATGATATCAATTTGCAGAGTTGGCTGTTTCGACTGATAAACCCAACCAGCATCTCCAACCCCAAAAAATAAAACTGCTGTGTTTTTTTTTTCGGACAAGAGGACTTAGAAAACAACCTAATAGGAATAACGTTTGATATGACTGTGCTCAGCTCTGTGAGGTCGTTACTGCATTCTCCCGCGTTATCTGTTGCAGCTTGCCATTGTTTAGTGTTGAATGCCCGGGTATAATTTACAGCCGCAATACACAGGGATGGACAACACTATTGACTGTTTTCACATGTCAAATTCGACAGTTAACGTCCGTGAAAATGTTGGGCGGGGGAGGGTTTCTTTTACGTGTTCATGCTTCCACATATAACCAGAGAATGGAAAGATCGAACGCTGAAAATTGAGCTATACTGCTTCTTTTTTAAATTAAATTAAATGACGAATGTTAACCTCATTCCCGCGAAATTGCAATTTTTTGCCACTTACACCTCTTATTTTTATATTCGAGTTTTGTTTTTAAGTCCACTTTATGCACAGAAAGGCTAATCGGGACTGGACCTACAGTTTAAAATGGGATCCTAACCACTTGTGCCTCCACAGGGTATAGAACCCGGGACCCCTCGATTACCACTACGCTATCTTTACATTCGAAAACATAACTTAAGCCGTCTACGCCGGCCTCCGTGACGGAATGGTTAGCACCGCGCTACGACGCCAGGAGTCCTGGGTTCGAAACCCGGCATGGGTGCTCTTTGTGAGCATCCCTTCATCAATTTCATCATACCATCACTCATCGCCATCTTCGCGATTAGCCAAAAGTGGCAGAAGAGCGAAGTAAAATAAACTAAATCAAACAAACAAACATTGTGTTTCCTCTTTCATCTCATTCTCATCGACGCGATTAACCTGAAGAAGTAAAAAAGCAACCCTCTTTTACCAAAATAATATACAATACACCGTTGCATCAGCAAATTCCCTCTTAATATGAATTCATATTTATTCTCCGAGAAGAGTTGGGCCATTCTTTCTTCCTTTTTTGGACGTACGAACCCGAATTCCTGGTCCTCGCTTTCTTAATAAGAAAGGCTGATTTACAAGTTGATTCTGTGTTCGAGGGGAAGGGAGAGAATTCAAGCCTTTCATTACACCTGCCGTAATTCACGTGTCTTCTTTCACCTGCTTCACGTGACTCGTGCCGAACAAAACAGCAGAACTTGTAGAAACTTGACAGCAGTGTTGCACAATATGGTTAAAATTTCCCCATTATTAAGAGTAAAATTTCCCTTTGACCAATTTATCTCATAATCTGAAGGAATTAGAACTCAGAATTGCAAAATTTTATATTATTATTATTATTATTTGTATTATAAGGCCAGAGGTTTATTAGCTGATCTTGTTGAAACCTACAATTTGAATTTATGATGATGTATAAGATTGTAGGATCCACTGTATTATTTTATCATTATGTATTCAATTCTGTAATTTTGCATAACCAATTTTGACATAGTGATTGATGTACCTGGTTGTCAAATCGTGCTCATCACTTAAATAAATATTATGATTATTTTTCTTATTTTACGTCGTTTTTCACTAATCGTGACCACGGGGATTAATGATGATTTCATAAAAGGACACAAACAAACACTCACTTCCAGTTCAGGACTTGAATCTGGAGACATTGGGAATCGACCACTCAACAGCGGCCACCACGCACAGTCCAGGTTCTAAAACAACTTGAGGCTTCCCCATTTACAGTTTCAGTTATAACTTTTAGGTTAGGTGTCATGTGGTTATATACGCGTATATGTGGTATTCTATTGTTACGGGTGGAACACACCGAATAGGTTTTTTGATATTAAAGTAACTATTTTTCTTAACATATTTATTACAGTTTCTGTGCAATGAATTACGAAACTAAACACTATTGATTAAACATAGATACCCTTAGAATTCTTTTCCAGATTTATAACTACAAGTCAACAATTTTGTGTCACGGGTGGGACAGAAAAAATATTGCCTCTTAACTTTATAATCTTAAAAAAAAATTTGTGAATTTTCAACTTATGAAAAATAAATTATTTATGACAAAGAGAGAAGACAATTAATTGACCTTTAAATATTCTAGGGGAGTTGAAGGGGAAATGTAACAATTACAGGATAAATTAATTGCTTTTGGTGTCACGAGTGCGAAACTGCAAGACAAAAGTAAACAAGTAAGTATGTACATATGTAATCATGTATGATACTTGAATCTATATCCAAATGACAATTTTAAATTAATGACTCACGAGATAGAATAAAGTTAAATCATTGCATTTAATTTTAAGAATTGGGATTCACTGAGTACTTGGACATGAAATGACCCTTAATATATAAATTTCACCACATTCAACATATACACCTCATTTTCTTCATTTTGATCTCCATTTCAAATCACCTCCTTCCCCACCAGCGAGGCCCCTTTGCCGGTAAGGGGCTGGGACTGTAACTTCACTAATTTGCCTTAAATCTTGGCTTATACGTTGCCTAGTGCATGTTGTAAACAGTTGGAATGCTTGAAGAAGCTTGCAACACTACATGAAGTTTATGAATATGAATTCTTAGTTTCTTTATTACAGAATTTTGGAGGCACATAGTGGTTCGGATTCCACTTTAAAGTGTAGGTCCAGTCCCGATTAGCCTTTCTGTGCATGAAGTGGACTTAAAACACCAACTCAATTATTTATTACAGAATTATTGGTGCGAAAAAGTTTCCCTGCTATTTTTTATATTTTAGAAAAATATATCTCATCAACAAAATTTCTACCTGAATTTCTTTGCTCCGAAATAAAACTCCCTTCATGTAGTCAATACTGCTTACTGTTGCAAAAACTTTGGAGACCAAGTTGAAAGTTGTGAGAAGGTAGAGGAAGAAAAGGTGAGCATTCTGTGCTCATGGAAACTCACAAAACAATGGATGGAATTTATTGTGACATTTTAGGAAGAATAAATAACCTGAACAAAATCCGGATGCTACATTAAGACGGGCGGAACAAACATATTTCCTCAGTGTCTCGTTTTGTTTTTTGTATGAACTCAATCCTGTATCAACAAGCTACTGTGGTGGAACTGCACTCACGGCACAAGGTGCATAATTCGTTAGTTTCCATCGGTTGCCAGGAATTTCGTTAGTGAATTAATTGCTAATTGCACGATACCCGTTTTGGTTTTGCCATTATTTCCCATCTTTATATGTACTCAGTTTTTCTTTCATTCAGATCAGGTGAGAATATGTGTGTACTGGGGGCATTAGCCGACCAACCGCCTTCCTTGATACGCCATTGCAATTGCCTATTTCAGTGGACAGAAGGACGGAACAACTGACCTCCTAAATGAAATTTCTAGTTCAAGGAAATATGTTAAAAATCGGTCTATGGAAGAGGAAGGCAAAAGTTAGCGTAAAGGGCTGCGAATCCAAAGTTCCTCGTTTCGAATCCTGGGTAAGGAATAGTTATTTATTTGTGCTTGTTCTGTCATCAATTCAATAATTGTTAAATAGGGTAATAGCTATCTAATTGATACACACTGAGATGGACGGTATCATTGTCACAGCTGATAAGGTTTATGCCGAGAGATATTTTATTAACATATTGTTTTTACCTACCTACAATCAAATATAATTCTTATTCAGCCTCCTTCCCCTAATCGTGAGGGTGAGGAAGAATGGTACTAAAAAAAAGCACCTGTGCACAACGTCAGTCCATGTTCAATTATAACAGCAAAATAATGCGAGAGGAAGACGAGGCATGACGCTAACAACAATTACCAAGCTCACAAACAATCAAGAGGTAACAGATTCGAATCCGGTTAAGGCATACACTTCCATTTGTTCGAAGCGTACCTAAAAACTATAAGTCCTGGCTCCATTAGATGTATGCATGAAGTGTAAGCTATGACAAATTTTGCCAGAATATTATACATTCTAATAAATTTTGTATTCTTGACCAAATGTTCTGAAAACTCTAAGCAAATGTGCAGGATTACTTAAGAATTTGGTTCTGACGAATTTCAACTGTTTGTCGCCTATTTAAACAAATGTTTGGTCGCGAGAAACTAGTTTTTGGTTATTGCAAACAAACTGTTTCCTCCACTGAGTAATTACGCATTTTGCATGAAAGTTAAAACGTGGTAGAAAACATATTTCACCATTGGATCGCGTTCTTTAACAGATCTCCACTATATAGTGCCTACTAAAAATATACCGTACTATTGCACTAAAATTAAAATTAAAAGTAGCTAAATGTAAGTAGTATAGCGTGTATTCAATTATGTCACATATACCTAGGTACATACAATCATCGGCAGTAAAAATGGGACACCTAGATTCTGAATTAGCGTTGCGTGTTGCCTAACTCTACAGCGGTGGCAGCACTTGCCATTGAAAATTTGCTATTGAAATCCACTTATCGCCGTAGAGTTAGGCAACACACATAACGCCTTGAAGACAAGCGAGTATATCAGGATCTAGGAGTCCCATTTTTATTGCAGGTGACTGTATTACGATTCTTATTCAGAAATGCAGGTTTAAACAAGATGTTAGCGACAACAAAACGGAACAGTGCAAAGAGAGTCGCACGGAACGAAACTTATAACATGAAGTTATTTTAGAAAGCCTTAAATGCTTACCTATTACTACAGTACAGCGAGCACCAATTTTGAAACGGTTTTAACCTTGTTTTCCTATAATGCGTCATAATTCTGCAATTTTGAATTTTAAATTTTATTATTTATCACTCTTTTATGCGGTGATCTTCGAAAACCTTGTATCATTATCTTAAACACCGGCATCATTGTGTGAGTGCAGGTCTACACATGAGCACACACTCTCGATAGCCATCTCGGTGGTCGAGCACCTTTCGTGATCGATTTCTGACCTCCACGGACCGGGTTCGAATCCTCGCGTGGGTATGAATTTTTTTTGCGAGTGTCCTGGCATTGATTTTAGCTAATCACTATTTATTCTAATCGCCGCGATGAGCCTAAAGAGGCAGAAAAGCGGAGTAGAATAAAAATGCACACTACATGTTGATGTTTTCGCATTCGCTGAACAATCGAGAAACTCCGTGGTTCCTCATAAATATGGCTGCAACCCTCCCCCCTTCCCTGACCCCCTGGAACTCCCCTTGTGGGATCACACACTCCGCCTCCACGCATGGTAGCATGGCATCGATACGTGCCAGTTGGGACTCACGTTTCAGTGGCAGGTTGAGGTAAAACTGGCTTGCACACTCACCTCACTTCGTACTCCGACAGTTTGTTTCTTTATACAGCATATATGCAGATGATACAATTCAACCTACAAGTGTATCAGTATACGCTGTATAAAACACGGCTTATTACTGGCTTCGTTGTCCGTACGTTGCACGTGAAGAGAAACTTTAATGTATATCTTTCCAAAGACGCTAGCACGTCACTTTGACGCTGGCGTCGATTGGTTTTGCGAAGAGGAAGTGTGAGAGTGTAGTTCAAGTCCTGCTGGTTTATCATCTGGCTCGTAGACGATGAAGAATGCCTTATTGAGGTTCCAGTAACGGCACTTGAGGAACCACCACAACGAACGAGGATCTTGCTGCACATCTGCCACCACACGGAACCTTCTTTTTGGTTCACGATACACCAGAAATCACCGCACAAAGCGACACTCGCGAGTCGAGGCGACACCGAAGAGGTCCGCCTGCACCAGGACACGATCGCCAACTCCCTGTCCGATGTCTTCCCTCTACTGCGAGCGCAAGAAGAGCCCTGTATGTGACTTCCGAACCACTTTCCGGTTTATATAGTCTTGTTTTATCAGTTTACAAACGTCGGCGGCCGCGTTTTGCTTTTATCAGACCTCCCTTTTCTTCGTGCTCCGCAGGTCTCTCTCTCTCTCCGAGTAACATAGATGTAATTTCCCCTTCTCCAACTTCTCTTGGGTGTTATCTCCCGCCGCCATATTTGTGTGACCAAGGCCCTTGCCAGGGCTAAAGACTTTTTACTACAGGATTTTGTTTATCTCTTGTGGTGGTCCCGTTTGTGTTTTATCTCGGCCGTGGTAATTGCTGATCTATAAGTACACCCCATTCTCTCTCTCTCTCTCTCTCTCTCTCTCTCTCTCCCCTCCCCCAATCTTCCTCCCACGACTCCCACTGCGGTTTCTCCTGGCATCGGCCTGGAGACAAGGGTAAAGCCAGGCGGGGGAGGAGGTAAGATATGTACGTGACTCGCAGGGGAGGGGTTGTGGGAGGGGGGTTAAGTAGTTTCAACAGGAAGGTAGTAGTCGAAGCTAGTTATCTGCTTGCATGCTCTGGTCGAGAAGTCAACCGGAAGGCAGTAGCCGATGTGCCCTCGCTGTGTGACCCATTTATCTTTCTCGGATTTATTATTTTCTTCGACGGGTAGAGAATTCTTATTGGCAAGGCCATAACTAAGGCAAGGATTTTTTATGTAGCCAAAATATGCAAAAGATGGACCTAAATATGTAAATAACTGAATTATGTAAATATTATTTATGTATATTACAATCCGTACACAGGAAACCCTGATTTATTTGAATTAACAAAACACGTTACATTTAGTTTCTAGGTAATCTAACCAACCAACTAACTCTCTAGCATTCCTAAACCCGAATGTGTATGGCTGCAGCAACACAAGCCTTCCATTTGTCCCTATCCTGGGTAAGATCAATCCAATCTTTTCCATCCTCACCGATTTCCTTTAGGTCCATCTGAAAGTCATTCCTCCATCTTCGTCTTGGCCTTCCTACGAGTCTCTTACCATCAGGTTTCCAAACAAGAATCCCGTAAACTCATCTTTCCTCCCCCATTTCGTGCCCCATGTCCTGCCCATCTTAGTCGTCTTGATTTAATTATTCTAAAGGCGGTAGGAGCGTGGTGCTGATCACATCACCTTCAAAATGGCCGAGATCGATAATGTGTGGACGTAAATGTGCCTTCATGATATTAGATTAATCTGGAGAACATTCTTTTGTACTATTGCCTAGCTTCTCGGGGCCTTAGGTGTAATTTCTCTAACAAATCCCTAGATTTATACTGCTTCTAACAGCGAAGAAAAACACAATAACACTCTCCCTAGATCAAGGAGCAATTGCATAAACAGAATATATTCTGTCACAATTTAGAATATAGTCGTAGTTCTTTGATACGACTGGTGACGGATTATGGAAAGCATAGTGGCACTTTCATAAGGAAGGCTATGATATTTGATAACAAGGGAATCTTATACGTTCCTTACTGAACACAAGATCTAAAAATATTTCAATGATTCCTGAATTCGAGAATATCTGCAACGCATTTGAGTGATAAGATTTTCATACATGAAGATCTCAACGCGAATCTCAACTGTTATGTTTCCCACATGAAGACAGACGCCAGCGTGTCGGAACAAATGGAAACAGTGCCCCGTCTGTTGACGCAAATCCGATTTGCACATTCACGCTGGTGAAAGACCTCACAGTAGCAGACTTGGAGGGCGCAAGAAAAAGGAAATGAAGGGATAACAGTCAGAGAAGCGTTTATCGTTCTGAATGGCCAATGGAGAGCCTCGGAGGCAAAGGCAGCCATTCATTACGGCCGACGGATCATCCCGGCGTCAGCCAATCAACTCAACAAACAAACGAAGAACAGTGGCATCTGCTGCCACAAGGACTGAGAAAAATATCTTAAAAAAATAATTGTGCACGATTGTGTCTTATCTCTACGAGATTTAATCATTCATAATGCCTGCACAAAATGGCAGAGAAGCCAAAAATAAGAAGTCACGTTTTTTTGTGCGTCTGTAGAGTAAAGGAACTAAATAAATATTTCTTGGAAGTTCGTTCTCCTGTATTCCATTATCTCCATGTTCATGATCCACACCTAATGCAGTGATAGTTGGACGTGTGGCGCTTTAACATTTTCATCTAGAGATAGGATGGCTTTTCTTTTACTTGTCGTTTCGAAGGTTCATTGTTGGGTTAGCCTCCGTCTCCGATTGATTGATTTGTAAAGCAACGGGAGCTAACAAGCAAATGAAATATACCCTCCCTCACTCACTCATTTTCTAAAACCAACACCCTCTGTAAATACTAGAACTGTACCCTATCCCGTCTATTTCTGGAGGAAGCGAACAAAAACACGTCTCTGCGCAAGTAGTGATGCGAGACGGCTCCACCAATGAACACGCGAGAGGGAACGGGATTGCGTGGAGGGGGAAACGACTGTAGTTACCAGTCTTCGCAGCAACGTATACTGCTTCGCTGTGCCCACTCGATTTCACCTCCTCCTCTGCCGTCATGCGCGGCCTTGCTCCAGCGATAACCTTAACAGGGTCCTGTCGTCCGAGGACTAAAATATTCATCTAGTCAGCCCTCAAATGGACAGAACAGAGCTAGGTCCAAGCGCCAGAGCCTCGTTGGCCTGCAAGAATGCAGTTACCGGAGTGTGCTACGTGGAAGAGAGGTTGGCTTAGGTGCCTTCACAGATCACCCCTTACATGCTCCCCTTGCATGGCGTGCATAGGATTTTGGAAAACGGGGAGAAGTCACTGTAAGATTGGATTATGCCTTTTTCTTAGGGGTCATACCTATTTCAGTCAAGAATATCAAGAAAGTCAATAAAAAGTGAAGAAATTATGTTTGTGGTCAAGACCTTTTGCTATTTTTTACATTGTTATATACCTGTACTGGGATTTGATAAAATAGAATATTTGAAAATCTAAAATTGTATTGAGTTGTGGTTAAGATTTGTTCACCTTGTTTCTTAATTATATTCTTGTATGCATGAAGTTTTGTAAATATATTAAAGTAACGTGGCTTATTCCCCATCCAGGATGAGGTCTGAAGCATTAATTTTTACATGCATTAATAATTATATTATATAATATAATTATATTATTATTATAATTTAAGCAAGTATGAATCTCTTGCTGAAATACAGCTTCAGTTTTCATCTTAACCGGTCTTGTGGTAGGGGTTTTTCATTGAATAAAAATTTCTAGTTTCTTAATTTCCAACTACCTAAGTAGGTGGCAATTAAATAAATGTTAAGAATAAGCGGGAAATAGGTCAAGAAAAAGTCATAAAATAGTCAAGAATTTTGGATGTCTTCGGTACACACAACCTTGTTTAATTTTCATCTTTCTCTGCACTCGGTGTTATTTTCTTTCAAGAATTCTGGACCAAAGTGGGTTACGAGTCCCAGCAACCTTTCCTTGGCACGCCACTGTTCACAGTCAATCTTATTAAAATTGATTGGCTAAATAGCATGAGACCGAATCCTGCAACACATAATGTGAAAATGATGGAAACCATTTCCCCCGGTAATACTAGAATAATTTCCTCGCAGAACAGTAAAATACGCTGCAGCCTTTTAAACCTAATGTTCAGATTCCGAGCTTCTTTCGAGACCATTAGGCTACGTTAATACTCGCAAATTTCAACCAAAATGTAGAACAGGAAAATCACCCTTTTTATTTTTTTAATTTTTAGAACGAATTAGACAGCGGAGAAGGGAAAGAAAAGAAGCATACGTGCGTATATATAAAACTTTAATTAAAATCCGACGCACCCCTTTTGATTACCGCCCGGGTATTTTGGAGCCGGGCAACCGTAGGATGATGACATCATTTTGGCGAAATCGCAGGACAACCAATGGGAGGAGGCCTCGTTCGGGCAGAGGGTTCGAAGGAAAACGCTACCAGGATTAATTCAACTGTCTGTTCAAGCTGGGTTTACGGCTGGCTATAATGCGGGAGAGATAGCGTACACGCGTGTTCCTCGCCGACACACACACACACATAAGCACCCACGTACACGCAGCCATTGATTAGGGTAGGGGAGCATCCTTAGTGCGACCATTTGGTCTTCTCGTTCCAATGCGAACCGACTCGAAATTCCTGGATCCCACCGTATCGTTAATTCCTGAGCCCCATTTCCCTTGTAAAGAATATAATTAAGTGATGATAACAAGCACCAGGCACGAATCTGGTAGAAAGTGTGAAGAATGTAGATAAATGTATAGTTAAGCATAAATTAAATATTTGCAAAAGGCAAATCGAATAAAACACAATAAAAGTAGACCAACTAAGAAGCAAAGATGCTTAAAGAAAATGTTAACTGCATGGAATATTAATAATGATCATCAATATTTTAATAGGATTACATAGCAACGAAGCTATATAACGAAAGCAAACCCCACGAAGATTCATGTGAATGCTCTAGAACAGGGGTTCCAAAACTTTTTTGTTTCACGGCGCCCTTAGTGTTTCAAAATCTTTCCGCGGTTCCCAAGTCAGAATGTAGGCCTAGGTAACACTTGCAAACTCTCAGATAGTGTGCTTAGGTTGCTTGCCTTAGGTTAAAAAATAAACACATATTTCAATTTCAGAAACATTTTATATGTAAAAGTACTAGATTAGCACATACATTGGAATAAGTGTCATTTCAGGGGCGCCGCGGCGCACACTTTGGGAACCACTGCTCTAGAAGAAGTTGTAAGCAGATGTGGTTTTTCAAAAGTTGGAGAGGAGTTTCAAAAACGGCTTCGCTGGCGTCGGACAAAGGTTCAGCCGAGCCTTAGATCTGAATATCACTTTGAGACTACGGAAAGTCGGTCCAGAAGCCGTGAGGAGGTATGAAATAGCATTTCACTAACTGATTTTGTGTTTGCCTGTTGCCTCACGAACATATATCGACGAACAAAGGATGCACCATGAATGAAAGGGACGAATCTTTAGATGTGGATATTCCATTAAACGAATTGATCAAGCCTTGAAATCCAGACATGTTGTTCAGATAACCTCCAAGCGTTGAATACCGCATTATACATGTTCGTAGAATCCGTTTTTCCCTCGCAGAGTTCACTCGTGAAGTGAGGAGAGAATACGCATTGTATTGGGAATGGAAACAACCTGCAGTTTTGATCGCATAACTACATACCGCATGAGAATATCGTCTCCCCCTTCCTTGCCTCTCTTCATTTATATTTTTTCTAAAAAAGGGGGAAAAGGGGTCGGGGGAGGAAGAGACGAAAAAGAGAGATCTTTGTTTTATTCCATTGTGCAACAATGGGACTACCGTCCCCCCTTTCCCCCCGACCGTCCGCCAAAAGTTGCCATCCTCTTGAATACTGCTCGCGCCATTGCTTCTTTTCAACACGGAAAATCGAGTCCTGTTATCATTGAGTACCCGTCAGGCACACAATTCCCGCGAACCGGAGAACAAAAGAGTGCCGAGGAACGAAGAGGCAGACACAGAAAAAAGATGGGAGTTTGCGTTTTTTTCTACTTCGTCCTTTTTTTTTGTATTCTGCTCCTCTTCTGATTTTTTTGGATGAGGAATTCGTGTGCATATTGCCTGAACGGACGATACCGCTGTAAAAACCAAAAGAAAATGATTTCCCCCCTGAAAAACATACGCCCTTCCCCCCAGCTCCTGGGTACCCCGTTTTAGGGGCTTGCTTTAGAAAAAGGGAGAGGAATTCTTTGACAAGCCCGTGTTGGTTTGGCGCATTGTCAAACTCCCTTTTGTTTCACGAAAATCTAATTTGAAAAACCAATGATCGTGGAAAAGTGACCCGTGCTCCTCTTTCCCAGTTTTTACATTTTTTGGGGGCGAATTTTTTGTTTTTGTTTCTTCGCGTGTAGAGAGGGGAAGAAAGCTCCTGGGTAAAGTGAAGTGTTCCAAAAGGCTTGCTCTCTTTTCTGCCACTCCCTTACACCCCTGCAAAGGGACGAACAATGCATCTTTCACTTCGATCCCCCTCGGTGCAATCTGACGATCATTTGTCGTTTCTCAGAAAGATTGTTTCTTGCCCTAAGACGCGGAACGCGTCTCCCTTCTTTTTTAACTTGATTAAAAAAAATTTCACAGTCCCCAGCGAATCAAATGCTGTAAGGTAACGGGAAAGTGGTGAACGACTTGAAAAATTCGAACAGCAGAGATAAATAAATAGTGCTCACGATGGTTGTTACAGAGAAGAAAGCGCCAGTGGTGGGAAATCTTCCATTTCCTCTATTCCAAGACCTTGCCGGCTCATTTTTGAAGAAAGGACAATGAAATGGCCGAAAGGTATGCATCCCTTTTAAAAATGACGCATGTCTAGGTTGCATATACGCAAGGGGCCATGCGAAAACTTCCATACTGTTGCCCAGTCTTGAAAACATTGAATTAGACCCGCTTTAGACGGAAGCTTCCAAAAAATGTATAGCAGATAGTCCTTTACACGGAAGCATTTCATGTAACTTTTCGGTTAGCTCTTGCGATTACAATGTATAACATATACAGCATGAAAGGCACGTCGAGTTACAACATCTATGCTGAGTGCACGGTGTTCGCAATTGAAACAACTAAAATATTCTTCGTTGCGTGTACTTTATACGTTATAAAGTATGTATTTAAGCAGCGCCATTGTTTTGTACCTAATACAGTTTTATAGGAAACGTTATTCCTCTCGGTTGAATAGTTATCGGCTTTTAAAAATGTGAAGTGATACATTGTTTACACCTTACACGGCCGCCATTACAGCTGCACTCGTGACCTGGAGATCGCTTCTGATCGGTTATGCTAAGAAAAATGCTACGGAAATAGGAATGAACCTGTCCTTGAGAAATGCCATGAAAAATGCCATGGCATCCGAAAATATATAAGATTTTTCACTTTACACGGTAGCATTTTGATCATGAGAAAAATGCTGAGGAAAATGCTTCCGTCTAAAGCAGGCCTTAGATTGATTGAACACTTAGGTTATTTGCGCCCATCACATTGTACGGGGCTCAGCCCCTTACTGTAACTAAAATCAACACCTTGTCTCTGAGGAATAAAATATCCGTACCCATGTAAAAGGTTGAGGCTCTAAAAGGGCACTCAGTACATTGCGTGGACCAAACAAAATGCAACTCACAACCCTACAGAGGATTATACTGGCTGTGAGTCTAATATATGTTAATCGTGTAATGTTCATTACAGGTGTCCCGGGTTCGATATCCGGTGGAGGCACATAGTGGTTCGGATCCCACTTTAAACTGTAGGTGCAGTTATGATTAGCCTTACTGTGCATAAAGTGGACTTAAAACACCAAATCAATCAATCAATGCTCAATATGTGTATATATAAGGCAATCTAAATGTTGGTTACTGTCGTGTCCATGCTCACATTTTTACTTTAGCCTTGACGTGCCGTTCTACGGGAAGCCATGTCACCTGGCAGCACCTTGGATGAGAATGAGACAAGATTACCTCAAGGCTGCTCTGAACCTTCGACTTGCACGAGCAAAGTAGTTGTCGAAATTTCTTCTCCTTTTGAAAACTCGTTATGATAATCAAAATTCTGAAAATTTTGTGATAAATTTTTTTTTACGTAGTCTTTTCAGGAATTTTGCTTTTACTCCTCATTTCGTTAGCAGAAGACTCTAGTAATCACAGGTTGTGCTAAACAAAATTTACTGTTTTTACCTTAATAAAGGTTTATTCTTAATAAACGCACTTAACTGCAATAAACTTTAAACCACACATTGGAATTATTCTCGACATTGTTATACTAATATTCTCTTGTTGTTATGGTATTCTAGCTTGCTGATAAATCTCTCAGGTTTTTTTAAATTATGTTGTCAATTTGGAACATGGATGTTAGTCTATTCGTCCATCTGATACTAGTTGTGTCTGACATTTTATTTTAACAAGAAAAAAAGAACAAACACAACATTCCAAATAAATAACAAAGAATTATAGTGTAATATCCAGGGCATTATGAAATACACTACGACTCCACGAAACAGTCACAAATATCTAGACAACAGTTAAAGTAAACCACACGAAGGTTCACAATTTGTAAGATCGTCTCGGTTTTCAGAAAGCAGAGAAAGTTTCTAAAACGACTATGCTGCCGCAGGCCAAAGACCCAGTGTGACTTACCATTATCTTGTTGTCCCACATAAGAGCAATAGCTGTGGTGATTAATTCTGTTGGAATAATAACTAATCAAGGACATTCTTTATATTATTAGCACGATGCAGAATATAACGTATATGATTATGCCTGATTACCAAAGAGTATTTAAAGACGACCATATACCGAAAACGTCTGCCTATATGTAGTTATTCATAAGCCTATCTCCGTGAGAACATATCTCCAAATTCATACTGATATTAGAAATCTTTAAAACAACGTAAACAGAGTCACCTAGTGACTATTTACTAACTGAACTAATACCAGTATATGGATATTACTCAAGATAAATGTTTATGAGAGAAGCACACAAGCTTTCTATCTGCCACTATCTTGGGAAAGACCAATCCAATATTGATCATCCTCACCAATTTCCTTCAGATGAATTTCAATGTTGTCATTCCATCTTCTTAGCGTCCCTTACATGTTCTTTTTCACGAGGTTTTCGAACTAAGATCTTGAAAAATTTTCTTTCGGGCTTTTTATTAGGAATGATGATAGTTAAAAGATTGAAAAATGAACTTGCCTTGCTTAAATTAATTATAGTTTCAATTCCCACTTTAGCATCATTTATTTTCGTTAATATTGCTCCGAACTTGGACTTGGAATCGATTAGTTTCTTTGTTTTAATAATTAAATGTTTGTTATTACATAAAAACTTGATTACAGATCATTAGAATATCCTATTTAGTTCTCAATTTGTCAATTACCAAATCTAGCTGCAACCGCAAATTAAGGCAGTTTTATTACCAAAGCGAATCCAAGATCTGGCGTGGATGTGAATCGAACTTATGACCATCAGAACGACGCAGTTCTTCCGAACAAAAGACCCGAAGCGTGGAATTTTCTTGTGAAATCCTCAGGTCTCAGTAGGAGCGTGGCAACATGGCGCGCGATTATGACGTCACATTGTCGCCCCTCCCTCTCTATTGATCCAAGTATACTGGCAGGAGAAATGCAAAAGGGAAGGGGGCAGGCTAGGGGATAAAAGGGGGAAACGCATGGCGATAGAAGAGGGTGGAGGCGGAGGCATGGTCCTTTGGTTACCTCTGTAATGTAGACAAGTTGCGTAGGGGGGTGCAACGATCGTTCAATGATAGTTTTTGTCAAGATGGTGCACGTGCTTCTTCCGGTACTAGCAAGGCTTATCGGGAAATCATCAGTGTAAAGATGTTGCTTCCAATCGAGATGGTATCAATACGAAATGGAAAACCAGAGCACAAGATGCGCATTAAATAAAGAAATACAGGGGATTTAGAAGTGTAATGTCTTTCAACTAGTAGCTGTGTGCAGTCGTTGGAAAAAGTGGATTCAATTTGAATATAGGCCTACCACTAAACAAACCTTTACGATTAGGCAACTCACAATGCACACCGGCTCTCTTTTACTTACCTCGATGTGTAAAGGTGATCTTTTGGAAGAAACTCTTCATATCTATTTCGTCGATTTTTATTTGTTCAGTTACACGTATCTTTCTAGAAGTGTGTAGCTCTATTGCCCAGTCTTCTTGGCCTCCGTAGGGTAGCGGCTAGTGAAATGTGTTAGGAGCTGAGAAATCCTGGCTACAAATGTCTGGTAAGGTTGGGATGTTTCACTGCGTTTGTCCTTTCGTGTTTGTATTAGGTTGTTGCACGTCCCCGAGGGAGGTAGGATGATCCTATTGGGCGACTTACCTTACGAACTTGGAAGAAAGTTCGTGACTCTAGGGAAGTAGCGCTTCGAAGTCCTTGAACCCGAAACACTACCAGGCCTAGTAAATGTCAACACTGTCATAGTAGCAACTATGCCACAAGAGTGATATTCTTAAAGAGTTAACTGTCCTGAGCTATGGACAGTTAATTTTTGTTTTGAAGAAAACAGCTAATGTTGTTGCCGATTGAATCTCGAAGCTTTTCCCTACCAGAGAAAAAAATCACAAATTTTCAGAAAACCATGAACCTGGCTTCCTGCATAACTAACTAACTATATCGCTAGCATTCTTAAACCCGAAGGTTTATGGCTGCAGAAACACAAGCCTTTCATCTGACCCTATTCCGGGCAAGATCAATCCAATCTCTTCTATCCTTACCGATTTACTTTAGGTTCATCTCAACGTTATCCCTCCATCTTCGTCTTGGCTTTCCTACAAGTTTCTTACCATCAGGTTTCCCAACTAGAATCCTGTAAAGTCTTCTTTCCTTTCCCATTAGTGCCACATGGTCTGCCCATCTAAGTCTTCTTAATTTAATTATTCTACTGTAATATTATCTGGCTTCCTGAATTATATCATGAACTAAAGAAAGAAAACTTTGCAATTACTTAGTCTGTGAGAGACTTCAATTCAATGAAAGGAAACCATTTCATGGATTGAATTGTGTACACAATAAGAGGAATATCGTTTTAAAAGATATTAAAAAATGAGTTCTTCTATGTACAAACTTCTTCGTCCTCCAACTTTATTTTTATTGGGTACGTCAATCCACATATATCACTGCTCATTGGTGTAAAATTGAGACAAGACCACCCAGACACCGATCTAAAAAAATTGCCGCATGCTGCCTTTGATGTACTAATTACTTTTCCTATTCTTTAACGAAGAGGAGCAGCAACTCTCGCAGCTACTGACCCCTGGTGGCCTTTCAAGTCGCTTTATCAGACGGTGGAAGTGAAACGTTATCTCGTGCAAGTCGCTTGATAACGACGAACCAGGACACGCGATCGCTGCCGTCATGTGTCACCTGCGAGAGCTCACACATTCGGGGAATATTTCCACCACTGGGTCACAGAGTTACGCGCCGTGCTTGCAACACGTATTATCCTTGCCTTTTTCCTCTATTTTTCGACGACAAGACATGTCGTTAAATTCGGCACAGAGACCGGTTTTCCTTCCTGGTCGGTCGCCAGCGCCATCTGTAGTCTTCTTCAGCATCTGCGCCGCGGGCGAACAGTGCGCACAGTAAATAACAATCAGTGACGTTCAATTATTGTCCTTATTATAATGGGGCTTTGTCTCGACAACAAGATCTGGTGCGCGTCAATTGTGCTTTCCGATCGTGTCGAAGAGACATTTTTCTTCTCGGGATCTTCTTGTCTCTCTGGCTGTGCGTGCGAGACACACACATGCCTGCGCGTACATCTGTCCCGCCTGATGTATTGCAAAACATTAACAGGTAAAAAAGCAGCTGACGAAGGCACAGTAATTGCGCAATTATGGTAATTGTATCGGGCACTTCGAATCGACTTCCACGCCAGAATGCAACCTCGCATATATTTTGGTGTGAAAGAATATAGCCGCGGTGTTTGCTTGCTATTTTCAGACGCCCAGTCGCTCTGTTTGAAACGCAAACTCCATCCGATAGACGCGAAACAAAGGCTCAACAACATTTATACTCCGTTTCTGTTTCAGATTGCTTCAGGATACAGGACAGTGGAAGGTCGTGCTTGACTACATATACATAAATAAATACATACATATATATTTATATAACAATGTGCAATATTTTCTGACACCTCTTTTTAAACAAGCACATCATTACAGTTAACAAAACTCTTACATTTAACTCTCTGCAACTCCAACAAACAAGTTCCTCATGTAAGGCCTTGTTTCCTAATACAGTTAGCCAGACCACAGATTTAGCATTTGTTCATTTATGGCCTCGTTTCTAAATACCTTCAGCCAAATCGCAGAATATAAATCATTAGTTTACATATGGCGCTCTTCTTAATATCTTTAGCCAAGTCACAAAATATAAAGATTTGCTCATGCATGGCCTCGTTTCTTATACCTTTAGCCACAATGTAAACCATTTGTTCATATGTGGCCTTTGCTTCTTAATAACTTCAGCTAAATCACACAATATAACATGATTTGTTCATATATGGCTTCGTTTTGTATACTTGTAGCCAAGTCACAGAATATAAACCATTTGTTCAAATATGTCCTCGCTTCTTAATACTTTTAGCCAAGTCACAGAGTATAAACCATTTGTTCATATTTGACCTTGTTTCTTCATACCTTTAGCGACTCCGAGACAAACGCGACAGCAGCACCACCTCATCGCACAAGTTAAGGATTAAGTAAACGGGACGTGGCATGACAAAACAAATGAAGGTCAAGTTCCGGGAGGACATTTTTGACCACCTAATTAACACCTACAAACGATCGAGAACAGGTCCTTCCACGAACCTGATGAAGTGCCAATGAGGGGTAACGTCCCATAACTATAACAGGCCGAGTCAGCCCTGACACCCAAGAGGTAGTCAGGAGCTTCCCGCGCTCCCCAACCCACGTATAATGGATGCGCCACTAAACGATAATCAACGATAAGCCCTTATATTAATTATGTGATTCTACCTCGGCTCGTAATTATATACATTAGAACTCGCGGAGCAGGTGCTTGATGGCTATCGGACGAGAGAGTTCAGCTCCTTGTATCGGCTTCCGCTTTGCCCGCGCAGAGGATGTTGGGATTATAATGGCTACCTTCCGAGCAGGCCTTTATTTATTATCCCCCTCTGCTCGTTATCAAAAGGGGGCACTGGAGGACTGGTTTTCTTATCGGATGCGACTGTACATCCAAAGCTCTGTCAAGGAGGTGCACTTAGGAGACGATTGCTGATATCTTGGGGCGATGAGGCAGCTGATACACACACACACACACACGTCTTAAATAGAATGAATTGCTCCTAGTCTCGAACAGTCTGTTCCTGACGCTTCTTTGAATATCATCACAATAGTTTTGATACCCACCGGGTTGTGTGAATCGTTACCATCATATAACCCATTTACCATGCCATTAATACCAGTAGAAGTATAGAGTTTGGGTAAATTGTATGTTTGTTCAGATAACAAAATATGTAAATGTATCCACATAATTTGATGCGCCAGTGCTGCACTATACAAATAAAAGAGGTACAGAACTGAGCACATGAAATCGACATGTACATTTCACATTTACCGATGTCAGCTGCTTTCTTATTCATAAGTTCAGGTAAATCGATTTAAAATGGAAACATATTGTAACTTGTGCATGTAAACTATGTATGTATATGGTATATTGTATTCGTACTTTTATTATATTACGTTTCATTTCTGTCACTTGACTAATCTCTACAATGAAGATGAATGATGATTACATGGAAGAACACCAATTCCCAGGCCGGGACTCGATTCGTGGAACTTCGGTGGACAGATCGAAAATCGACCAGTTAACGCTTTCCGACACCGTACGTATCCACTAAACTACTCGTACATTGAAATGAACATATTGAACAGGATGAGCGACCACAAGGAAAATAACTTTCAGCGAAAAGTCTCTGCACCGTCCCCTTCTTCCGTTCAGCTCGGGCCATAATGAAACATGCTCCACTCTGCCCACCCCTCCACGCGGGAGTGCGGTGCACAGGAGTCGCGGGTCTGCGCAGGTTTTTTCCCCCTTGTTGTTCCATTATAAAGGTTTCGTTCTATTACGTGGATTAGAATTTTATAATTATCCTGCATTTAACTACATCTATCACTCTATCTTCCTGCTTTTCTTTAAAAAAACATGTTATTTTATCATAAAAGTCGTGGCTCTAGTTGCGTAGTTCTGTGCATACTTACTATTGGGTGCTACAGCTTGTCTAGTCCATTCTTCTCAATGTCTTGCTCTCGCCCTCCGCGCCATTTCTTTGTGTACGTCTTCCAATGACTTCTTCCTTGTCCTTCCTCTTCAGTCTCCCCACAAACGCGATCCTTACTGCTATCTTGTCATTCCTCCCAGGTGCCATAGCCATCTCAGCTTATTGTCGGCGCTCCGTTAGATGTACGTGCAGCAACTCCACCCTTTCCATCACTCACCATTCATTCCGAAGAGGCAGAGAGCTAAGTGTAACCCAGAGATCAGTAAATGAATGGAGAAGTGAACATCGCCGCTAAAGGCGTGAGAAATCACTTCCATCTCCTTCCCCCGGACTATTTGCATCACAAGTCCGTCTCTTCCTGCCACGAGTTCTGCTTCGTCATCGTTGCCCTGTCGGGGACCCCTCGCTGGGAAGACAGGCGGGCTTTTCTATTTTTTAATTAAGGGCAATCCTTGTGGCTCCTGCCGAGACCATCCCGCAACTCAACACTGCCCATTGTCAAGGCGGATATGGGCGGGGACAGCCCATTAGACTGGGAAATGGGATTTTTACTGGGCTGCCGAAGCGCCGAGCATCCCCGGAGATTGTACCATGCAAACAGTTTCTATTTTTTCCAATAAAAAAAAAGTCTCCCCCGCCAACACTCCGCCCGTAGACAATCAGCGAGAGGGGGAAGAAGCTCGATGATCCAAAAAGTCTTATTGTCTCCTCGACGCAACGGAAGTGAAATTGGACACCGCGTTGCCTCCCTCTGTGTGTTTTTTATCCTACATTTCGAGGAGCTTCCCCGGAACACCGACGCGCGCACCACCTACCGAGGAACTGATATCATTATCAGTTCGCACAATGGCAACGTTCCGAGGAAGAGACACACGATCGTCGAGCGACCGCCCCGTCCTCCCCTCGATCTATTTTGCGGAACAAGAGCCCCAATTAGGGCGTCCCGATTCGCAACTTGTGGCCTGCCATCCATCTCCGGTTGATGCTCTTTCCCCCTCCCCCACTTCCCCAATCATGTCGGTGGACGCGAGATTTTCTATATTGACGTACACACACGTTGTCATATCTACCTCGTTAATAGAAGCTCCCAATTCAAGCCTCGACTTAACGAGTGGTATATAATTATAATAATAATAAATAGGGCCAGGTTTTTAATGCAATTACATATATTTCCTTTGTATATAGCCAAGAAAAATTACAAATATACGCAAATTGGGATATTAGGGATGTACCTTAATTCCATGCTACATATTCTGAGGAGGGTTACATATTTTCCGTTTAGTTGATATGTTTTTATACACAAAATTCAACCCTTGGGCTAATACTCAAGTTTTCATTCATTGCGTAACGCTGATATATTTTTTGGTTAATCTTTGTTAAGAATTTACAATACCGGACCCTTCCGTAATTTCTATCCTAGTTCTTATACTCACGAAATACGTATTCCCGATAAATTATCTGAGGCTAACATCTGGGAGTGACGTGTAGAAGTTGTAAAATAAGCTTCACAATTTTCGCAATCATTCTCCGTATACAAGCATGGGAACCATGTTTGTTGATATGAACAATTGACGTTCGCAATCAGTTACGCTGTCTACAGCGTTGCCACACTGTTGCTTTCATACTTGGAGAGCATGGATCTTGTAAAAATGGCGGAAGAGAACCGTAAAAAAGTTGTTAATGTTGTACATTTAACATAGTTAAAATTTGGGGTCGTAGAACCATGCACGGGTATCCCCACAAAACATTCACGGATAGCTCCAAACCATTCACGGTAAGGTTAGGTTAGGTTAGGGAAGCAATGTTAAAATTTGTGGTCGTAGTAATATCAGGAGAATATTAATTTCCTTCTAAAACGTAAGATATTGCAATAACCATTGTTTTCGTGGAGAAATCCAGGGTTTCTGTTCCGATCGCGGACCACTCAATTTCGCTTATTTTGCAATTTCTATACGCGACCCCCAAGTTTTAACTTCAAATTCGTGATTAGGAGGCCTCAATTAGTGAGTATGCTAAATATTACAAAAATCGGGGAGGGCTCCGGTATTGTAAATTCGCTCCAATGTTCTGATTTTTCTGAAAATTCTGTGTTTGCGTGTATACGTACGCGCGCACACATATTTCTACCATATTTGTCCAATAACTCCTGCGGCTTATGGGAACAGCAACTGTAGGTCAGTGGCTCTGACGGAATTTCCGACACATCTACTCGAACCTTAAAATAAACAAAAGAAAATTACGAAATATATTATTATACCCTTAAATATACTTACATATACAAATTTCGTGATTTTTTCTGAATATTTACCATATTTCGCACGTTTTGGTTACATAAAAATCTAGGCTTTAACAATACGTTCGGGATTGCAGTTCGACTGCGATAACAGAAAATGCTTTCGCGACAGCGTCGATGATGGATCAAACGCTCTAAACGGGGGCGCGTTGCTTTCCGCCTCCAATTTTGGAGTTTGACGGGCGGCACCACGGTCAATTTAGTTTGCGCCGTAATTTTCATTAACGAATATATTCAAGTGAAAATATTCTGATTAATTGGAAATTTCCGGTGTCCGGAATGGAACTTGCCAATAAAAATCAGCACTTACCAAATTAATTTAATGATATTGGTCACAGGAAACTAAAATATTCCATTAGATGCAGTCGCTGTCAATTAATTTAAACCAAATTTGACAAAATATAACTAATATTCTTTATGATTATCCTCTAATTTATTTATTAATATTAAATTTCAAGGGTACATATTAATGAACGTAGAAAGTTAAAAAAATGGTTGAGAACTACTGTTTTAAACTATGTATTTCTACTCATGTAGCAAGATGAAAGTAGACTTTTATGTCGATTATTAAGCTGGTCAGGGCCGTCCAAATTACGACCCGCCGAGTGTTGTACGTGAGCCTCCTTGGTACTTATAACACTTCTAAATTTATTTTGGAATGGCGTCTTTAGTGTATAAGTACAAAATAATCCCCCACCCCCGACCAATTGCTCAATCACCTTTACTAGCCTTGCGGATCAAAATCTTTCGTCATCCCTGAGCTAGGTAAAGGCTATCGGTGTCGGGACTTCTTTGTGCCAAAAACCGAGATGGCCTTGTGAAATACGAGATGAGAAAGAGACAAACCTATGAAAAATCTAAACGAGACCGAGATTTAGTGTTCCATATCTTCGATCCCTTTCGAAACTTAGGTATAAAATTGAAGAATATAACTAAATCTAATTTATTTTACTACGCGACTCTACGACTCCAGAGGACCCGGGTTCGAAATCCCCGCTTGGCTGTGGTTGTTCTGGTCCTTTCATCAATTTCAACACTCACCCTCATCTTCGCGATTAGCTAAAAGTGGCAGAAATGTGAAGTAAAATAAACCAAAACATGAAAGCATTTACTGAGCGATATTTCCAGATATACCAAAAACGATATATTTTGTATAAAGTCAATCCATTAGCGACAATCGCCCGTAATGCGCGATTTCATATATTTAGGATGCAATTCATCTTCTCTATACTCTGTCCCGGGAATCTCTGGAGCGAGCGAATGAAAACAAGTCTCTGTGCAAGTAGTGACTCGAGAGGGCTCGACCAATCAATAAATGCGAGGGAACGGGATTGAGTGGAGGGGGAAAAGCCACTGCAGCTGCGAGCCATTTGTAGCATCGTGTACTGCTTCGCTTCCTTCACTCCCATTCTACCCTTCTCTACCATTATGCGCTATCTTACTCCACAGATTCCCGAGACAGCGTGGAGTTCCTAGTGCATCCCCCAGTCTGAACCAGGCCAATCCTGATATCGTACTGATCTATTACATCCTTTTCAAAAACCGTACGCAGTCTTCATTCTTCGTACATGTTACTGACACGAAGGTGGAGTGTCGTTGGTTGTACCCTCTTTCCTGTTCTCTGGGAAGACCACCAGGGCAGCATCCCATTGTCCTTCAAGTGCCCATCTTGGGCTCCGGTTATTTGTCTCTCGGGACCACTCGTGGCACAATTGGCGATCGCCCGCGTGCCGGAGCGACGTTGGTGGCTATCCCGGTTGACAGCTGGGCACTAGCAGCGCGGGTGACATCTGGGACCGCAATTAAAGGCGCAACGATCTTGTTTAGGCAAGTCGGTTGATAAGTTGTGTCATCGACGCGAATAAATTGGTTTCGGCATTGCGAGGCAAGACAGTCGCCGAGGAGGAACTTTTTTCTTTATTATTATTATTTTTTTTTTACCATAAACACAACAAGCACAGACTTGAATAATAGTTCCTCCGGTTCCCTTTCATTCTGTTCTACTAATAAGCTTCTGGACTGGTTTTGCTGAAATTTTGCTGTAGACCAGGTGGTATTCAAGAGGTATCCGGTAGGTCTTTATTCACATCCAGCGGAACGCAATTCTGGCTGAGGTTTTTGTCTACGCTACGTGATCCCGAAATCCCGGGATTACAAGATTCATAGTCCCTGATATTAGACATTATTTGCATTGCACTATCCAAATATAGCCCGTCCTGTACATGTTTAAGTAACTGCATTTCCATAACAATTGCATCTTGTGACTGTGTAATCAGTTATTGTTGATTTCATTGTGGTTAAAGCATTTCTTTTCAATTATTCTAGCGCTAATTAATTTTCTCTGTTTGGGATCATAATTTTAGAACAAAATCATGTCATTATAGAATTATATTAGCTAATCTTTTTTCCAGTGTCACTAGTAAATGGAATTATGAATGGGCTCTACCGGAAGGAGCTGTTTCCGGAAAAATGGTCTGATACCATAATTTGCCTCATCTACAAGGGTAAGGGGGAAAAAGCAATCCTAACAATTACAGGGGGGTCTCATTACTGTCGGTACTGAGCAAAGTATACTACCAGATATTATATAAATGCTTACAAAAATGGTGCGAAATTTTTTTTATGTACTTTCCCCTCTGCAAGCTGTATTCCGGAAAAATTTTCAGACAGTAGACAATGTACTTTTATTGCAGGCATTGATACAAGAAAAACTAGGGGTCAAAAGGGGGAAATTATATTGCTGCTACGTGGATTTCGAAAAGGCGTTTGACACGGTTAACAGGCAAATGTTGTGGGCAAAATTGTGGGACGTTGGGGTATCCGCGAGAATGATCAGATCTCTCCAAGCGGCACATGAAAAAGTTAAGTTTTGCGTACGGTGCGGGAATGAGGGCGTTACAGGTGCAAATGAATCAATACTGGGGGTGAAGCAGGGGTGCGTTCTCTTCCCACTGCTGTTTATCCTCTTCATCAATGATATCGTGGAGGAAATAGTGCAGAGGGACACGGATCCACAAACGATATCCGACATAAAGGTACCGCTTCTGTTGTACTCAGACGACCTGGTACTGATTTCGAACACAACAGCGGGTCTACAGAACAGTCTAGACATATTACATGGATATTGCGGGAAGTGGGCCATGCGAGTAAATATCAAGAAGACCAAAATAATGGTATTTAAGAATGGATATGTATTTGGTAAGGATGAACAATGGAAATACGGAGGAACAAGTGCCGATAGGGTGAAACAGTACGATCGATTATTTAGGCATGGTGATGACAATGACGGTCAGGTGGGAAAGGCACGTACACAGGAATAAATTCAAAACAAAGTTTGCGTTGGAAAAAACAAGAAAAATAAAATACAAAGTACCAAATATACCAATCAAAATTCTGGAGGGGGTCTACGAGACCACAGTTAAGGCAACACTGTTTTATGGCATCGAACTATGGGTCTGGGAGGGAGGGAAAACCGTAAACGTCGGACAGTCTTAGATTCCTAAAACAAGGGCTAGAAGTAGGGAAGGGTATGGCAACATGTGGGGTACTTAGAAAAATGGGAAAATTAAGAGAGGGAGTGGATGCCAAAATGAGGAGCATTAAATACTGGGCAAAACTGATCACCAGGGAGGGGGGACATTTGAAGAAACTATGTGTACAATCACAGATAGGTGAGGGTAATGGGAGGCAATGGGTAGCAAAAATAAAGACGGAATTATACAGTATAGGGATCGGATGGGTGTGGGAAGAGGGAATAGAGGGGAGAATTGATATGCAGATGCTAGGGGCCATTCGTGCCAAACTGGAAGACATTAAAACAGAAGATTTTGGCAGAATGAGACGCAAAAATATCATTAACATCAGCGAAAATAGTGGATACGGTTCGAGAATGGGGAAGAAGGAACTACGTGGATTTGTGTGGGGCAAAAGAAAGGTCAGGATTGGCCTGGTTCAGACTGGGGGGATGGGCACAAGTTAAACTAAAACGGGAGGACGGGAGCGTAGACTGTCCGCTATGCGGTGAAGACGAGACGAAATTTCACATTCTCCTCCAGTGCAAAGAAACAGGGGAGGCAAGACAAAAATATATCAGGGAAATAAATGAAGCTAACATTGAGAATATAATGACAAGCGTCGTGATTAGAAGGGTGAGACCGAGAGGGGGTGACGCGAAAATAAGGAATCTGGGAACTTTCATACACTATGCCTGGGCAAAGAGATCAAAGAAGCTCAGTGAGGATAGCGAACATGTGTGAAAGAGGGCTACTAAATAAATAAATGTGAGCAAATTTATGAATCACTCAGGTAACAGTGCAAGTGTAGTGAATGAATGGAAATGAAATAGTGTTTGTGAACTCCCAAGCAGTGTGAATGTGGAAGTAGACTGAGAGGAGAAAGGGTGTAGGAAAATTGCACTAAAAGTTTTTCATCCTTGTATGGTATGTACAGCTGTAAAGACTCATACTGGAATAAATTCTATTCTAGTAAATGGAATACGATTATCTTATTTTTCCAGTCATCGTTTGATACATTTTATTTTCTAATTCTTATAAAAAAGGGAATAAGACGCAATTATATATTTTTAATAAGAATATTACTGCATACTAGGTTGTGTCTAGACTGCCAACCGTCTGCGGAACATGTTATGGCAGATAACTCAATTTTTCAGCTGCGTAGAATGATCAAAAGGGAAGGAGAAAAGGGTGCGGGGATAAATGACTTGTCAGCATGAAGCATCAGGAGTCTGATCCAGGGATTGGAAGCCTTAGCCCCGAAATCCAGAAATTATTTCATATGCCCAGAACTTCATTCCCTATTTTCCCCTGTCATTCCTGCCGAATGCTAGAATGGATAGTGTTCTCAAATTCCAAATTTATAAAATTTTATCAACATTAATAAGAGTTCAATGCAAGACAAGACATCTGTTAATGATGATAATTAATACCATTACGTGAAAGCTTTACAAAGACTACATTTACGCACATTATACACCCACACACAGACGCACACAGAGGTTACGTAAGCCTAGAGATAGAGGAAATTAACACCTCTCAAGAATGTTACACCCCCATCTGCTCAATCCGAAAACTGGAGAAGTATTTCTAAAAAGTACCATTTACAAATGCAGGTCATATTTCGAGCAAGCTGCTTATGCAATGGTTCTTGATGCAATATTGCGTATTTTGAATATGATTGACTTTCTCAACACAATTTCACTATTGGCAAGATTTATTGGATAACAAGGTGGTGGGTAGTTCCAGCCTTGATGAATATTGTTGTTATTATTATATACTTTTCATACATTATATACAAATTACATATTTATTCGTGAACATACACATTTTCATTCCAATCGAATCATTACCTTCAACTAGTATTTTAAGCAAAAATAAACATACTTCACATTAGACGTCAAAGAAATATTTTATTTGACATAGAATCCAAAATGTGTGAATTGATACAAATATCTTGACGTTAGTAAAATATTAAAGTGTAAAAACTGCTAAGGACACACTCTTAGTGCAACAAAATGACACAGAAATTAATCAAAGCTTATTTGAATCAGTTGCTACTCCCTCTGTTGTACTACAAATGCATCAATTGAAAAGATCGGACACTGCGATTTTAGAAACCAAAATTGCATGTTTAACTTTGTCAGTTAATACATAAAAAATGCATTGATGTATTTCGAGTTCCATACGTACTTGCAACCTTTTAGGAGAGGGGTACACGTTCTAAGAGTTTTTTTAGTTGTTTTTTTTTTTTTAAAAAAAAGCACATAGCAGGCAAATTCTTCTTTCTCGTTTGTTAATTGCATATGGTCGGAGGGGATTTTTAACCCGCACGAGGTGGTAATATAGTTCGCGTCCTGTATGTCGTTGATCCACTGACAGGGGCGTTGGTACAGAACTCTCACACTGTTTGCGTTGGATGACAGGTCTCATTAGAATCCGCATTGCACTGAATATTAAGCCACTGTACGAGGTATTTTGGTGGTCATCTCGCTTGCTATGCTTCGATTTCATCTCTCGCGTTGCAACGTCGGCCTCAAAGGTTGCTTTTTCCGACAAACCCACCTTGAAAAGTAAACATTAAGAACTATGAGGCTTTCTTTTTCAGGATATCCCTTTCGTCGTAGTGGTAGGGGTGCAGAGGCAACAATTGAAAATACATTGGGGGGGGGGAGAAGGATGACATAAACAATATTTTATATGTAAATATATATAATATCTGTCCCTCTGCGTGAATTGGGGGGGGGGGCAGAAGGTGCCAGCCCCTCTCCTCCGACGTAAGTAAGGAGGGAATCTAGGGAGCTCGGATTCCATCTCCAGAACATGACATAGTGGTTAGTATCCAATCTTAATCTGTAAATCCAGTTCCGATTATCTTATCTGTGCCAAAAGTGAACTTAAAAGCAATACTTGACAGAAACGACTTTTCAGAAATGTTTGCTTTGAACAGTGTCACACTTCCTAAAAAGAATGGCAACAGGTACACGATGTGATGCACAGAATATCCTCTGCACGTTCTCTTAGATTCTTGCTGTTAAGCTGGTTCGGTGTTATTATAGAAGTCTTGTTTTTTTGTTGTCTGGTTTCGAGTAAGGAAAGTCTTCTATTGCTTTGTTGAAGAACAAGTTGATATTCTCAGATATGTTTATAGCTATAGTGTGGATGAGGCAAAGCATATTTGCCATGAAGTGTACCTCTGTTACAGTTTCCCCAAGAGATAATTTTAAGATCGCCTCCCTTTCGCTAAAGCAGGCATAATTTCTTATTTACCTTTTCAATATATAATCCTCATCTTCTTTCGTCCCGCATTTGACACTACAACCCTTTGTTAGTCCTGGCCTTCCCACACGCAGCCTCCAATGTCTATTACAGATCTCCTCCACCAACTTCTATCTTCATGGTCCTCAGTTCATTCGCAACATCATTGATTCATGTGTGTCTTGGTCATCCTTCCCTTGTTCTTTCTATATAGTTTTCTTAATATTTCTTTGATCACCTTGCCCCATGTATTCGCTATATTTCCTCTCTGCAGTAAAGCGTAGACTTTATAAATTCGAAACTGAATGCTATTCTTTCTCTCTATGATGAGCCTCGGTTTCCTTTAGAATGATCCTCCCCATTTACAATTTCCCTCCTCCAGTCTGATTATCATCATCCTGAAACTGTCAACATCATCCATCCATCCATCTAGCTCAGTTCTGATTACCCATTTTACTTATTTCATTGTCATAAAAGTTGTGATTCCATGATGTGTGTATATAATACAGTGCGTTCGTTTTGGCTCTGGGCCAAGATAGCGCGTTACATGGGGCAGATGCCGGCATTTTCGTCCCGTAACGTCTCGCTCATTTACGCACGTATCTTTAGCATGTAGACAACTATATTTATATTGCATAACGAGTACTAACCTGTGTTATAAGAGTTCATGCGCTATCTCGGCCCAGAGCCAAAACTATTTCTGCTACTTCTATTTTCCCCAACTCTTACCTTCCTTAATATGTATAAGAGTATACTGAGTCATCGACACACAGCCCAAACCTATGGACTTAGAAACCTGAGAGTTTGAGTATTTTCCATTTATGACGTAAGAACCCAGTTAGAAGGAATTTTCCAAAATGCAACCCGCAAGGAGGGAGGTGGGGGTGTTAAACGTTTTATGTTCAATGCCCAAATCCCTGGACCTAAAATTATGAACATACTACTATATAAACAAAAGTCCCGAACAGATGGCGTTGTGTGTATTATACATTTCAATATGGCTATGTTTCACGGAGAGATACATGAACTGACTAATGAACACGTCTTTTAATGCTTCTTCATCATTAATATGAATGATAATTTCTGATAGTACTAATATTGTACTAAATTAGACTAATGCTTCATAATTGTGTGCTACTCATTCATTCTAACTTGACAACGTGGCTTGAATTCAAAGATTTTGTTTGGGATTATTGGTTTTTTCGACGATTAATATAGGTTTTCAACCATGATGTCATTGATTTAATAAAGGTACCTTCAGGAGAATTAGGATTACCGATGGGGACTCTCGGTTATAGTGGTCGTCTGCTTTGGAACCTCACTTTACTTCAAAGAAAGTTCCGAAAGATCAGTTTTCCCTCTAACAACCACAAGTCAAGTCCACGTGGAGTCCAGTAAATCGTCCTCTTAAACCTTTCCCACCAATAGCATCCGTCCAAGACAGTACTTGTCAAGTTCACGTGGAGTAAATGAGATGTTGCCATTTGTTTCTTTAGAGATTTCTGAACGTGAGGTTGCGGTTGCGTTATCTTTGCTAGGTTGTGTAATTGTGTTGTGCTATTTATTTTATACAATGTGGAGACCTTGGGAGTGTAAATTCGTCGCAGGTCGTGTTGGATGTCTAACACTGCAGGTAAACAACGGCGCTTCAGAAAAACAGGTGGTGGCTCGAAACCAGATACGTGTTCGGTCGGCTTCCTCTGGGGTTGTGTCAAAGATACCGAACTGGCGTTGCGTAGAAGACTGAGACTATACGGCACTCACGTGGTTGTTCTAATCCATTTCATTACTTCACCAATATTCCTCACCGTCACGATTAATCTAAATAGATCTCTGAAACCATACAAATATAACAAAAAGTATAATGAGATGAAGAATTCTACTTTAAGATTTAGCTAATGCAAGGCGGGCTTCAGAAGAAAATGTGTTAACTCTTTACGAAAAACATACAGGAAAAGCCGCCAGTGTATAAATAGGTTATTTATAGCTTGAAGATAAATGTTAGCCGTTCTCTTAACATGATTGTAGGAATAAAGCACACGTTTGGGTAACAATTGAGATCGGTCTATGTGATAAGATTCGGCTGGACCCAAGCGCGCAGAGACGTACCTTCCCATTTCTTCCTTTTTTTTTCGTTAGCGATGCCCATTAATTTCTCGCGGGCTGTTATGCTGTTTAATTGAATGACAAAACCGCGCCTCCCGCCCGCAAAGAAACGCCCAAGGTCCTGCGGAGGTGAGGTCTCCGGCGTTTCATTGGCCTCTCCACACAAACACGCCCTCCTGTCTCTCACTCTCTCACGATATCAAGATTAATCAAGCCCACGTGACCCGTGTTAATGCACGCAACTATCACTTGATCATGCGATCGATCGAAGGAAAGGAACTCTTCTTTTTTTTCGTTCTTCCCCTTTGGAAAAAACGTTTTGAATGGAGACTTAACCAGTTCTAGGAAAAACATTATCATAAGGAACACGGATTTTCAAACCAATTTATATTCCCCGGAGACTCAGATATTAAACTCTTTTCTATGGACTACAATATTACTGAAACTCTTTTCCATAGCACCTCTCTTTGATATATTGTTTCTCAAACTCCTTCACTATTTCCTAGTATAATTATTTATACTTGTTATTTTACCCCAAACGTTTGCCCTATTTGGCTAATTGCGACAATGATGCTGAGTGATCAAGTGAGATTGATTAAATGATACTTAAATACAACACACATGGCTAGGCAGGGACCCGAACTTGGGTGGTGAGATCCAAAGTCGACCTCTTGGCCACCGAGGTGGCTAGAATAATTATTTCGCTTTCCACCATCTCCTTCCTAATATATATTTTCAAAATTCTTTTCCATGAAGCAGAGTGCTTCTCAAACTCTTCTACATGAGTAGTATTCTAGCCCATAGACTATAATATTTTATAACACCATTAAGCCTTCTTTCCATGATAATCAAAAACTCTATATGCTGACCAAGGCAGAATTTATTTTATTATAAAACATAAAACTAAACAACTAAACGTTACGTTTCATCCTTCTAGCAAGGTCTTCTTCAGACTCTGTACCAAATACAAATGATATAAGGTACAAAACAGCTTTCTAATTATCTTGTGTCTGGAGGGGAGTTATTTTTGTGTATATATATCTTCCTGTTTTGTACCTTATTTCATTTGTAGTTGGTACAGAGTCTGAAGAAGACCTTGCTACAGTAGAAGGTTGAAACGTATTATTTAGTTTTATGTTTTATAATAAAATAAATTCTGCCTTAGTCAGCATATTGGGTTTTTGATAATATATATACATATATATATATATATATATATATATATATTTGTCCAGAGCTTACGTCTGTTTGCTGTTACAGAAATATTTCAAGTGGCTCTCCAAGTGTTTCCACAAATTGGCGAACATTTACGAGGCGATGTAAAAAAATTCTCAGAATTCACCCACAAAATGTATCCGTACGAAACGTCCTATTGGGAAACATATCAGCTTCTAAGTACCCTTCCACTGCACGACCACACTTACTTCTGTAAGTGCAGTTTGCTGAAAGCACTTCTAAGTTTGTACTAGAAGCTAGCTGTTGTGTTCACTTTCATGTCTTCGATTGTTCACCGCATAGTCCCATGTTTAGAGTAGCGAAGAGACAAAACTCTGCAGGTGTCTGATCTCGGAAGTAATATGACTGCGATGCATGTGAGTTGTGTTTCTCCGGCAGGAATCTGATGTTTTCTTCGAGTTGCGACATTCCGCCACACACGCGCAAGGGAGAGGACACAACACAGACAACACACTTACCATAATTTCGCCAAAGGTTACCACATGCTATCCGGTGAAAGAAGGTTGCTACACCTCTTCTCGTACAAGCACGCTGGTGCCATTTCAAGAACTTTCTGATAGTTCCTGGAATGTAGTTTGTTTCTTTCTCTCTCTCTCTCCTGAAAGTATACAAAACATTCATGAAAATCCAAGCGCGTATGTTCGACAAATCAGTCAGGTATGTAGGCAACTGCTCGAATTAAACCTTAACCTCCCCAAGTAATGTTCTCATTTTTCCTCATGCCACACAATCGTACTTAGCTCACTGAAGCCATTGAATTATTTTCAGAAGTAGGACTTCGACACCTTCATTGAGGGAGGGAGTAAAAATATTTAGCGTTTTTGACATTGAATCCAACAAGTTCTGAAAGGAATATGTTTATTTGTGATTTTCCTTAGAAAATACAATAATATTTTAAAATGTTTTACTAACTAGAATTTCGCCTTGTAATCAAGGGGTCCCGGGTTCGATACCCGGTGGAGGCACAAGTGGTTCGAATCCCACTTTAAACTGTAGGTCCAGTCCCGATTAGCCTTACTGTGCATAAAGTGGACTTAAATCACCAAATCAATCAATCAATCAATACTAACTAGAATTGAAGATGTTTTGGTAGAAATTTCATTTCATCACAATTGCAGCTCACTTGCCTATGTATCACACCTAAATCGCACATAATTTGGATGATAATTCTATAAAACAACATAAAGTTGCAATTATATATTATTTGTTCAATGCACTCACTATTATGAGCGGGGAAGAATAAAGTCATATTTGTGTAACTAGTGTTCAACAGTAGCGTTTCTTCTTCCATTTCCTTTGTATACTAAAGGAACTCAACCTTGTTTCGCATAGCCTGTGAACTTCTGTTTGAGTTACTGCAAAGATATTCAAGATAAACAATTCTTTATTACTACCCACCATCTATAATGCAGTTTTGACAATAACTTTTTGTATGCAATGCAAGCAGCACCGTTACAGATGTAACTACGTATCAAGGACATTACAGTATCTGCGGTTCATACTCAAAGCAATAAAGCATACTGAAGAGCAAAGTACATGTTAAGTGCAGGTACAAAAGAATGATTGCTGGTTTTAAGCTTTTGTTTGTGCACTTTTAAACGTTTCATGCGTGAGGGATTTTTAACAATGTCCTTTAATTGCCTTTGTTAAGATGAGGGGGCTTTGTTGCCATGAACTATGATGGCTTAGTGGTTGAGTTATTGCACTGTCCTTCTGTCTACCTGTTAATTGCCATAATGGCGGTATGTTAGGAAGCATCTGCTATTTTTGAACTCAAGTCTTGAGGTTTGTAAGTGCATGTTAGTGTGCTGATTTGAGCCCCTGCGCCATTTTGCTTTCACAATGTGCACCTCTTTTTCCCTCTGTAAGTAAGATTTTGTTCAAAAACTGTCACCTTCGAAAATAAACTATTTCTTTTAGCACTTCCATTAGGAACCTTTTCTAAGAGGCTAAATCACTTACTGCATTCACAGGTGGACAAGGGTGAACAACCACCTGAAATTTTTTCTAACAACCCTTACAAAAAATACTTTAAAAAATAAGTAATTTTCTGGACAAAATGTATTTTTCTTTTGAATATTGTCGATGCTAAAAATTTCCACAAACTAGATAATTGCATGAACTTCTCGGTTACTTAGAGTTATTCAAATGAACAGATTGCAGTTTCGGAAATGATAACACAAATATTCAGAATACCAGTCAAACTATATGAATCTTAAAGGTAATTTTCTCATGTTGCAGCGTAAATAGGGAAGAGAGAGAGAGGTAAAGTCTAAGTACGTATGCATAGGAAGCTGAGATAAGGAGACAGAGGAGAGGATAAATAGAAATATGGAAGAGAGAAATACGATAAGAAGAGATGAACAGGAGGATGATAAGAAGAGTGTACAAAGACATACGTAAGGAGAAAGAGAGAGAGAGAAAGAAAGAGTATACACAAGAGGAGAGAAAGTGATTGAGATAAATAACAGGACAAGAAGGTAAAAGAGGAACAAATAGTGGTAACATGGACCCTAGTCGAAGTAGGATCCAAGAAGGATTAAAACAAGAAAATACATAATTGAGAAAGACAGAGAAAGAAGGTGTGAAGTGTACAAAAAGTGGGAATTTTATACCCACCCATTCTAAATTATCAACACACACACACACACACACAGAGAGAGAGAGAGAGAGAGAGAGAGAGAGAAAGAGAGAGAGAGAGAGAGAGACATCTTCTGTACAATCCTTCAGAGTTTTCTGGCGCCACCCCTGTGTATTCATAAACTCAATTCAGAAATAATTGGAATCGGATTCCATTTTTACTCTCCACGTAAACAGAGGATAGTTTAATACGTTTTACATTCTCAATCTTCCATTAGGAACATTTCCAACATTGTGTACTTTAAATCTAAATTCAGTCTGTTACAAGTCAATTCAGTTTGTATTCTCAATACTATCCTAAAGCAATTCATCTCACACTTTTCAGTTTCAAACGAAATCTTTCTGCTTAAGTTTTAACATATTTTGGTGACTACGTTCTCAATCATTACTAGCAATAAAGTTTCAGTTCAAAAATGGCCTTTCTTACGTATTGCATTTCTAGTTTCAATACGCACGTCCCCTACTTTACGTGGTCGTTTACCAGAGAGGTAACAAAATTAACACTGTAGTTAAACCCAACGTGGTGACACGTTTCTCTACAGATAAGTAAGGACCTCAAAACGTACATAACTAATACATGTAGGTCTAGGCCTACCTTCGTCATCCTACACAATTAAATACAAGGACAGCTAGGGGTTTACAAATGATATTCCAAGGACGACATTTATCATTTAAAACATGTTCGAAGTTGGGCATCTTCTGGCATGAATTTTACCTTTATAAAATCGACTTTAAATAAGAAGAAAAAACTTTACATTGAATATATTTGCAGGTATGCTTTCACTGAAGTAGGCGTTTTAAGGTCACATCACATTAGAAGCATATTTAAATTTTTAATCACTAACTGATTTTCTTTTGTTGTTGATTTACAGAGAGGAAGGAATAAATTGCAGCTGGGCAAGTATTCTCCCCATTCCTCCCCTGCTCATTTTTTTTTTTTAGAAAATTGCTTTTCATATCTGCATATTAATATAAGACGAACTTATTGTACTTATACGTCAATGTATTCGTAATTCCCTTACTTCAGAAAAGTTTGTTGTGCGATGTAAACCAGTCAAGTTGAAGTAATCAGAATGGTTGAATAAAAAGTTCAAAGAAAATTAGTAAATATGGAATGGAAAGTAAAGAAAGAAACCATAGGAAAGTCATGAATAGATCAGGGATGGAAGAACTTTATAGTTTGAAGGAATGAAAGAACTTATCATACACAGACATGCAAATTGATCAGTGTGTTACAGAGTACAAAAATTTTACGTGCACTAATCTTTACTTCATGCAAACACAGATATAGAGTATTATTCAATAAAAATATATTTTTTAGAATTTTTTCTAAAGTACATTCAAGAACATTAATTGATATTTAACATTTTGCGTTAAATTGATCTTCTTGTCATGTACAATAAATATTTATTCAAGAAGTACTGAAGTGTAACTAGGCCTATAAGTATTTCGTGACAGGTTTATGACCTATACTTCTTGAACTTTTGCAGCCCCTATACCGAACACGTTGAATGAGTAATTCATGATCTGGGTCGGGTACCCTATTCTACACCCTCGAATTTTGAATTTTTTTTTTTCATTATGAACATTATTTGATCCTATTTGTGAATAAAAAAAAATTGGAGCGCGGAAAGAAGTATTTACGACTGTACAGTCGTTTAAAGTTGAAATTTTGTCGTTTGAAATGGTTCGCAATTATTTCCAATTTCTAGATCGTGATACTAACACGACACCAAATTTTAACTATCGATCTCAACCTAACTGAACTAACCTATCCACCCGCCAATGGTTCGTGGGGCTAGCGTCAATGGTTTGTGGGGCTAGCTCCAATGGTTCGTGGGGCTAGCGCCAATGGTTCGTGGGGCTAGCGCCAATGGTTCGTGAGGCTAGCGCCAATGGTTCGTGAGGCTAGCGCCAATGGTTCGTGGGCCTAGCGCCAATGGTTCGTGGGGCTAGCGCCAATGGTTCGTGGGGCAGCAGACCATCTCCCTGTAATGAAGGCTAAAATTAAACCAAAGAAGGTAACTTACCTCTTTTTACCAAGGCCAGGTATTGAATTGTGGGTCGAATTTCAATTTGTAAGTCCAAAATTAAGTAACACCTACGTTGAAACTCCTTGTTGGACTTTTCCACAGAATACCAACCTCCACTCCCTTCCCATCATAAAAATTAGAAGTCGCAAATTATCCCATCCCACAAGTCATTTAGAAAAAACAACCCTCCCCTTTACGGCATGCAGTTGCGAAAAAAATATTATTTCCAATTTCTGAAGTCGCATAAATGAAATCGAATGTCTGAAATCTCCAATGTACCAATATATCGCACAGAGAACATATCGCAATCGCAAATGTTCCTATTGCACAAGTCAATCATAAGAAGAAAAAGAAAAAAATCAGACGTGCGCCTGTGACATAAATCGATCATCCGAAATCTTCAGACTTGCGCCTGTGACATGAATGCATCATTCGCCATCATAAAGTTGTGAAAAACCTTTTTGACGTTACGCAAGGAATTTTAATTTCATAAAAAACGTAAGTTTCGTAGCACGTAGATCTAAAAAATTACTTTTACTATTTAGAAACATCGTTTATTATGAAGAACTAATTTTTGTAACGAGAATGTTTGAAATGTGCGAAAAATCGAGGGTGTAGAAAAGGGTACCCGAGCCCATGAGCTTGCCTCAGATGGTTTTGAGGTCGAGTCACGGCTAAGGTGTGACTGTTTCTTTGTTAGTTTTTATCTATTCATTAGATTATATCATATTCATCTTCAACTTTACTGTTATTATTTGCTGTTTATTATTATTGAACCACATTAAATAGCCGAAATACAAATATAAATTCTTGGAAACATTTAAATTCATGGTAAACATGCAATATATCTCTTTTTCTGAATACCTGCAATGTTATCTTAATGTTAAATGTACTTCTAACATAAAACTACACAATGATCATGATCACACTACTGGTTCATTTCTCCTTTTTCTTTGCTTAGAAGGTGTACTAACTTATTCCTGTGGAACATGTTAATTTCCCTTAATGGTAATATCACTACACATTCATTACGTTTACATAATGCATATGAACATCAACTTGCTCTTTTTTATGAGCTTTTACAAATTACATTAACCATCAGTTGCATAATATCGCATCCGCATCAAAACAGTTTAGCATTCATTTCACGTGCGAGCGTATAAGCTTCGGGTGTATCAGCGAAATTATCTTGAGTTTCTAAACTTAAAATTATGAACAATAACTTGTTAAGCAAGTTTGACACATTGTCGAACAGTGGAATCACGATCTTTTAATTTCATGAATAATAATTTAATGGGCTTTTTCACGGGCTCTAGCCACCGACATCAAGGTTTGTTTTTCTCTTTCTTCCCACAATTGCCACACCCACTATGAAGGTTTTTACTCGTAGTATCTTTCGTGATCTTGGTGCAATGCTAAAAAGGTGTACTTTATGAATATATCTGGAACAGAGAACTTTAAATGTGTCCCAAGTTTCAATTGAACTCTTAAAGATAGATTATCCACTTATGTGTCTGTAGAATAGAAAAGAGCTTTATAAACGTGCTACAATTCTGTCTTTACATGTTTGTCACAATATGAACAAAGATTTTACCTATTTTTAATTCGGGAGGGGGACCGTTTAATGGTCTATGCCAATGTAAGGAGGTAGATGGATGATGTCCATTTTGACTACTCTCTGTGCATACAGGAGAAAATAAGTGACATTTGTGAGACAACTTAATAAGAGTTAAAATGTGAAGAGTTTAATTTCATGCTATACCCCAGTCTACCCCATTCAAAAGTTATCTCCTGGAAGCAGGGTGGTATTTGTAAGTGGTGGGATGGGAAGGGATTTTCTCATTTTGGCTGAGAGTTTTGGATACCCTGTGTGCATACTATATATAATATCCATATGATTTGAAAGAAGTTACTGTGATTTCCCCGCCACTGGAAAAATTTAAAGTAAAACGTTACCAATAGGATATCATTGAATGATTTCAGAATCATTTTTTAATCCTCTAACAGGTGCTCGATTTCATTTGTTACACTTCCCAATCACGAGCGTAACTTGGGATTAGGCCCCAAGTTTGAGCTGGGGGCAGAATCGAACTTGTTGCTTAACTCATGGCGGGGGGGGGGGGGGTAAGGGGAGAGATAAAAAAGTTTTCTGTCCCATAAAAATAGCGTCCAAGGCTATCATGCGTATATATATTATAACTGTTACATTTTCGAAATCATAAAAATTACTCATTAAGTTGCTCCTCAGGTTCGAGGAGGTTAACAAAAGTACCGTTAGCATATAAATTTTAATAAACCAGTGCCCCCTTACTTCACCAAGTTACTTCTATATTCCGAACACTATAACGTATATCTAATGTGCGGCCCACAAGTCTGTTGCATTTGAGCAATTCTCTCTTCATCTGAAGATCACAGATTTCCAGTAGTCCCATGGGAAGTGCCTGTCTAAACCTAACAACGGAACCTCACTTGCTTATATATCATAAGAAGTTCATACGCACCCAAATAATTCTTTAAAATGCACTATACATTGTTGCTACGTCATAATAATAGTACATTGTTCGATTCCCACTCATGGAACGTTTTTAATCGTTGGGATCCCTTGTTTCTGAAAACCATACAACGAGTTCCGATTAGACTAAGTGTGCATAAGATGAGTTTCGAAACAAAAAAAGTTGCTATCGGCTAGTCCCAACAGAACGAGTGGACAAATACAATTATTACAATAGGTACATTGTTGCAAAAACGAACTGTTGCCACTTACTTGAAGTAGTTGTTGAAATCACCCGAGGGAACGAAAAACTTTTCACTTCGTCCTGTTCCCATTGAAGGAAGAATCAGCGCAAAAGACAGGGCAGGTAAATTGTGGTTTGGGGGAAAGGTAAGGGAGGGGGAGGGGGGGTTCGGAAGAAGCAGGTGAAGCAGAAGGTGCGAGGAACATGGAGAGCAGCCGAAGGTCTTCATTAACGAGCTACCTGTCAACCGGAAAGACAAACGGCCCTTTCGCCAGTATTCGTCTTGTCAGCGCGAATATCTAAGAAAAAAACACAAGTAAAAAAAAACTGGCTCGAACCCGATCCGTTTAGAAGCGGGCATGCTTTGGAAGAGTCTGGAAGTGTCTGGCAATTAACCGTGTTCTCTTGCCCTGCTTGCATAAGGAGGGACAAATGCATGTGTAAATGTGATCTCTCCCGAAACTAGTATCGAGACTGTGCAACTGTCCCCAGTGTGGAGCAGTTTGTTGCAATATTTTAAATAAAATCACTTGACAAACGTTACTTAACACACTAGTATATTAACCAATTTCTATCACCATAGTAACGAATAATAAAACAAAATTACATCAACATTGAATAAAGCATGTACAACAAAATTTTCTTCATTCCTTTCAGATTATCCACAAAAATATATGAAAATATAATTGCAACAAATGTCTTTGAATTAAAGAACTATTGCAACTGCCACTTCAAATTAAAAACTTTTAAGTTAAGTTGCATAAAAAGAAAAAAAGAAAACACATCTTCTCTTGGCGACATTTTGGTACTTCCCGCAGTACTTTCCTTTCATTTCACATAATGATATTTATTACAATTAAGGAACGGACTTATGTGTGCTTAAAAGTGTCGAATATGTAAACATATATTTAGTTATTTTAATTAAAATATAGATGGTAATATAATTAAGCCTTGTTCCCATATTAAAAACACTAAAGTTGCTGACCAAGGCAGTTTATTAAGATTTAAAAACACTTTAAACGTAACTTTTCTACCTTCTATCAGGGCCTTCCTCAGACGAAGACTAGTTCTGATATAGAGGGTAGAAACGTTACATTTAAAGTGTTTTTAAATCTTAATAAACTGCCTTGGTCAGCAAATTTGATGTTTATAAAATATAGAATTTAATATGGACTTACAATTGTGAAAAATGGCAATTTTCATTAACCAAGAGGCTCATCTACATAAATAAAATGCATAAATCTAATGCATGATTACTGGGCATTAATTGTAATGCAAAATTCAAATACAAAATGTGCTTTATTTTTTGCTACCAAAACAATGGATTACCAAACTTTTCTTTAAGTGCTGCAATGTGAATCGACTCCTGTTGTCCCTAAAGATTTATATTGACTGAAACTCTTCAATATCGCATGAAGTACGAGAAGAATGAAAGTGTTTTAACAAATGTTTTAGCTTTTTTACGAAGAGGAAGCTTTTAGATTTTTCTTACTTTTTATTGTGCTGCTGTTTGTCTTGTGCAAGTCTCTTTACAACCTTGCACTTTTAACCTTTCCCAAGGGACTCCTTACACTCCGTGCGTCCATTTCGATCTTCAGCCGAGAGATCGGGAGAAGCGTGGCGGGCGGCGCTGGCGGAGATGCCGACATTTGCGTCCTGTAATGCCCGCTTTTTTTATGGACATATGCAGACATTTATATAAATATTGCAAAACGAGCACTAACCTGTGTTATAACACGCAAAAGTTCTTCTGTAATTCATCCACAGTAGTGCTATTGGGTTGTTTCAAAGTAGTACTTAGTAGGTATGCCTTTTTTTTATCAATTGAATATCACTTTTTGACATATTTTGACAATTTTTTGTCGATGTTTTAGCGTTTAGCGATGTTTTAGTACAAATTTTCACTATACTCATTTTTCCCCCACTCGTACTTGGTAGGTATATCATGATGTTACGTGATACAACTTAACCTATCCTTTTTTTTACGATTATTTAATTTTTTTACGATCCTAAGTGATATAACTTAACCTATCATTTTTTTTATTTAGGTACTGTTTGAACGTTATTATTTGAGGATCATATTTTGTAGGTATTTTTTTTTTATCAATCGAATATCACTTTTTGACATACTTTGACAATTTTTTGTCGATGTTATAGCGTTTAGCGATGTTTTAGTACAAATTTTCATCGCACTCATTTTTTCCCCCACTCGTACTTGGTAGGTATATCACGATCTTACGTGATACAACTTAACCTATCTTTTTTTTTACGATTTTTTAATTTTCTTACGATCCTAAGTGATATAACTTAACCTATCATTTTTTTTATTTACGCACCGAACTAACCTACAAGGGGGACTCTGTTTGTTTTAATATTTCAGTATTATAAGGTTTTCACAAATTTTATATAACCTAAAATGTGTTGCATGTTGATTTTTAGTATGTGGCAATTTTTTATGAATTTAAAACTGTTCCGTCACCCTCTCGTTCTTCACGTCGTAGGCGAAGGACTTCTCCGCAATCAGGATGACACTGCATAGGGTATCCTCGGGCAGCGCGTTGTGGAACTCGCAAACACCCACTCTACAAAAATTCTACTATATGATCTTTCACTGGCTAAGCTAACCTACAAATAGGAATTGGCAGCACTGACTTATAAACCCACTGGGTCTTCTTGGCATGTTTTTTCATGATGTGTTGCCAGGCTATTGGGCATCTTGGCGTATACAATGTATATATTTTGAGAGGGAGGTTATAACTTTTTATGCTGTACGAATACTAAAAACTTGACAGTGACAACCAACAGAGTAAATAAACCTACATGCAGAAACTAACAACACTAGTTTCTGACAGCGAATTTGAAATAAAATATTAAACAAAATACATGAGTAAGCACTGTGATTACAAATAATACCAGTGTTATGCCCCTCCAACTCCAACTGGGCAACTGGGGAAAATAATTGTACAACAATTTGTACCTAATTGTACAATACTTGTACCTAATTGTACAACATATACACAGACATAAAAGAGAAAGCCTTCTCGTAACTTACTTCATGCACAATTTATATGATTTTACAACTGTGAAAAGAAAGCATATGTGTTCTGTATGCACATATTCATTCTTATTTTTCGAAGTTGAATGAAGCACGTGTTTTTTACGCTCTCGTAATACTGACCTTGCCCCAGTGATTTTAAATTGCGTCCATCCGGTTTTTTTTTCTGTGCTATTTCCGCGTGCACGCAACATTCGCTTTCAATAGTTTAATGAAATACAGAAGGAGTGTTAGTTTAGCAGGCTCCGAGTTTTACAATTTATTAAATTAAACAATAATTTATGTAAGAATATACTTGTACTTACCGAACACAAAATAATAAAAGCACATGTGAATCTTTACGTGCGTTTATGTTATATGACGACTGAGTAAGAAATAATGTTGACTCCCCGAAAGATAAAAGTTCCTGGTTCGACATCAGATGCATGCAAATTTTATGTTTTGCTCTCCAAAATCTTGATTTCTATGTTTGTGCTATTTGCCATACAGCAGAGGAGAAGAGGGGAGAGGGGAGGGGAGGGGGTACTATTAGCGCCATCTATTAGCAAACAATAGAAATAAAAAAGTAGGGTCAAACTTTTTCAACACCCAAAAATTTTAAACGTCCTCGTTTAGTAATACGATCAGCAGAAGACGTTTGAAAGAGTACTCTTAGTCGAGAAAGCTAATTGCTAGGGCCCATATATTGCTAAAATGTTCTTTGATTTGCATATTTCTCATACCGCCATATGTTGTTCTAGTTGACTTCTTCCAAAAAAATGCTAATTAGCGAGAGTTAATTAAGCAAGGCAAGTAAAAGAAGCAAATAGGACAATATGTGGCGGCGTGGAAATATGTAAAAATTCGACTCGATTCGAATTAAAATTGGAGGATATTTTGCATTTTTTTCCTATAATGTACAAAACATTTACCGTACATAATCTTTTCTATTTACAACAGTATAAAATAAGAGGAGTGTGTGACAATATCCATATTAATTAGGAAGGTATGTTGTATGCTAGGTTAGCTAATTGTGTCTTCACTGTATAGAGGAAAGATGGAAAAAGAGAGCTCTACAAAAACTAACGCTCTTAACAATATTGAACGCCCCCGTGAAAATTATATATAAATAAGGCATAAGCGTATTATCTGCTTTCATGTCGGATTTTCCCGACCTGTGAGCTGTAGTGTTTAGGCGACAAGCGGCTCGCTCAAATATTATACCGTTGACAATATTGAACGCCCCCGTGAAAATTATATATAAATAAGGCATAAGCGCATTATCTGCTTTCATGTCAGATTTTACCGACCTGTGAGCTGTTGTGTTTAGGCGACAAGCGGCTCGCTCAAATATTATACCGTTGACAATATTGAACGCCCCCCCGTGAAAATTATATATAAATAAGGCATAAGCGTATTATCTGCTTTCATGTCAGATTTTCCCGACCTGCGAGCTGTAGTGTTTAGGCGACAAGCGACGTGCTCTAATATGATACCGTTGACAATATTGAACGCCCCGTGAAAATTATATATAAATAAGGCATAAGCGCATTATCTACTTTCATGTCAGATTTTCCCGACCTGTGAGCTGTAGTGTTTAGACGACAAGCGGCTCGCTCAAATATAATACCGTTGACAATATTGTACGCCCCGTGAAAATTATATATAAATAAGGCATAAGCGCATTATCTGCTTTCATGTCGGATTTTCCCGACCTGTGAGCTGTAGTGTTTAGGCGACAAGCGGCTCGCTCAAATATTATACCGTTGACAATATTGAACGCCCCCGTGAAAATTATATATAAATAAGGCATAAGCGCATTATCTGCTTTCATGTCAGATTTTACCGACCTGTGAGCTGTAGTGTTTAGGCGACAAGCGACGTGCTCTAATATAATACCGTTGACAATATTGTACGCCCCGTGAAAATTATATATAAATAAGGCATAAGCGCATTATCTGCTTTCATGTCGGATTTTCCCGACCTGTGAGCTGTAGTGTTTAGGCGACAAGCGGCTCGCTCAAATATTATACCGTTGACAATATTGAACGCCCCCGTGAAAATTATATATAAATAAGGCATAAGCGCATTATCTGCTTTCATGTCAGATTTTACCGACCTGGGAGCTGTTGTGTTTAGGCGACAAGCGGCTCGCTCTAATATTATACCGTTGACAATATTGAACGCCCCCCGTGAAAATTATATATAAATAAGGCATAAGCGCATTATCTGCTTTCATGTCAGATTTTCCCGACCTGCGAGCTGTAGTGTTTAGGCGACAAGCGGCTCGCTCAAATATTATACCGTTGACAATATTGAACGCCCCGTGAAAATTATATATAAATAAGGCATAAGCGCATTATCTACTTTCATGTCAGATTTTCCCGACCTGTGAGCTGTAGTGTTTAGACGACAAGCGACGTGCTCTAATATGATACCGTTGACAATATTGTACGCCCCGTGAAAATTATATATAAATAAGGCATAAGCGCATTATCTACTTTCATGTCAGATTTTCCCGACCTGTGAGCTGTAGTGTTTAGACGACAAGCGGCTCGCTCAAATATAATACCGTTGACAATATTGTACGCCCCGTGAAAATTATATATAAATAAGGCATAAGCGTATTATCTGCTTTCATGTCAGATTTTCCCGACCTGTGAGCTGTAGTGTTTAGGCGACAGGCGGCTCGCTCAAATATAATACCGTTGACAATATTGTACGCCCCGTGAAAATTATATATAAATAAGGCATAAGCGTATTATCTACTTTCATGTTAGATTTTCCCGACCTGTGAGCTGTAGTGTTTAGACGACAAGCGGCTCGCTCAAATATAATACCGTTGACAATATTGTACGCCCCGTGAAAATTCCATATAAAATAACATACCTGAAAATTATATTCACAGTAGATTCATTTTTTGAGTTTTGTAATTACCCCAAGAAATTCTATATAAAATAACATACCTGAAAATTGTATTTACAGTAGATTGAATTCTTGAGTTTTTGTATTCGCACACAAGAAATTCTATATAAATAACATACCTGAAATTCTATTTACAGTAGATTGAATTTTTGAGTTTTGTAATCACTCCAAGAAATTCTATATAAAATAACATACCTGAAAATTGTGTCGCTATATACTAGACTTTTTGATTTCTGTGATTTTGGAGAAAGCAATGGCATCCACCACCAGTTTCAATCGTAAAAATGATAAAACTGAATGTGTTACTTGTGGGAAGCTAATCTCAAGGAACAATTTATCGGTACACAGGGCAAGATGTAGCGAAACAGGTTCGAGAATTAATCGTTCCTTGCCTTCTAAGCCTTGTGCTCGATGCGGAAAGATGATTAGCATTACAAATTTAAGTAAACATCTCAAAATTTGCAAACCATCGACCGGACAAGCAACATCGAAAAGGAAAATCGATAATTCAGAAACGGAAGCTTCCACTTCCAAGCAAATTAAATTATCTAATGAACGCAAACCAATTAGATCTGCATTCAACCGTCATATTCAGGATTTCTTTTTTACTTCGGAACCAGGCTGCGACATTCTTAGTTTCTTGCGTGAAACAAAAACATCCGTGATAAATATTCTAAAAAATAAATTGGAAAATAATTCCATAAAAATATACGTTAATCTATTTTCCGAATACGAAAAAGTCGATGGTACAACAAGAGTCTTTTATCATCGTACAAAAAACCAGACTCTTTATTTGGCGGACGTCGAAAATTTGGACAACTTCTATTATAAAGTTTCCAACGAGCTGGTTAAGAAACATGACGATTTCGAGGCTAAAGGGTCGGGATGGTCTCTATGTGGAAGTCCTCACACGTTAACTGTTTACGTGAACCGATTCTCGCCTCTTCGAGCTTCCAGCTACGTTCCTCTTCCACCGAACATTCAACACAAGAGGGCTGTGTTAAATATACAGAACAGCGATAACAAGTGTTTTCTCTGGTGCGTGTTGGCTGCACTGCATCCTGTTCATTGGTCAAATAATCCAGAACAGGTTTCTAATTACAAACAATACGAGACCGAGTTTGAAAGTGTAATGTCTGACATTAAATACCCGGTGACATTGTCGGATATAACAAAGTTCGAAAATCGTGCAGGAAAACGCATCGCTATTAATGTGTATTCCTTCACGTCAGATAAATATCTTGTACATCCCGTCAGGATAAGCGATATCGACGATGACGATGCTCGTGTGATTAATCTCCTTCTAATTTCAAACGAGGATGTTCATCACTACACGCTAATTCGTTCACTATCACGTTTGGTCAGAAGTCAATCAACCAAGCATGCAAACAACATCGAAGTTTGCCCGAGATGCCTAACCATGTTCGACGATCGTGACCGACGTGATCATCAAAATCTTCATAGTCGTCAAATTGCTATCGAGAAACTTGCCGAACATAAAATTTACTGCGGTGACAACAGACCAACTTGCATGTTGATGCCGAAATCAAAAGAGGTCGAAGAATTTAGGATGCATAAGGCATTGTTCGAACATCCTGCAATCATCATTGCTGATTTTGAGTCTTTTCTCAAACCGTTGTCGTACTGCGAACCAGACCCCGAACTTTCATCCACAACACCGTATCAGTTGCACGAAGCCTCGAGTTTCGGATATGTTGTCGTGCGACAGGATAGGATAGATGAACCGTATGTTTACCGAGGACCAGACGTAATCAAACATTTTTTTGAAAAGATGGTTGAAGAGGTTGAGACCATTGGCAGCCTCTTACGCGAATCGAAACCAATGCTTCCATTATCCAGCGATGAACTTCAATCTCACAATAACATTGAAACGTGTCCGGTGTGCGATCAACGTTTCACCGACGAGAACCGGAAAGTATTTCACCACAATCACTTCACCGGAAACTACATCGGTGGAATCTGTAACACGTGTAATCTAAAAATCCAAAAACCTACGTTTGTCCCCATATACCTTCATAATGGCAGCGGTTACGACTTCCATATCTTAATTCGGAATCTTGGATATGATAGACAAAAGATAAATATTCTAGCAGAGAATGAAGAAAGGTACATCAGTGTCAGCAAGCGAGTATTGATTCCGGGAACAAACGAAACTGTGGAGATGAGATTTTTAGATTCTTACAGATTTTTATCTGCGAGCTTGGACGCCCTTGCAAGCAAACTTTCGGCTGAACAATTTAGAATAACAAGAGCTAATTTTCCCACCGTAGACATAGAAATGATTAGACGTAAAGGGATTTATCCTTACGAATATGTTAGCGATAATTCTAAATTTAACGACGACACTCTTCCACCTCAAAAAGAATTTTACAGTCGACTCAGAGAGAAAGGAATCACGGATGATGAATACGAACACGCGCAACGGATGTGGGACAAATTAGGATGTAGGACACTCGGCGATTATCACGATGCCTACTTGAAACTGGACGTGACAATACTCGCGGATGTTTTTCAAGCATTCAGGAAAACGTCGGCGAATATTTACAAATTAGATCCTGCATATTTTTACGGTCTCTCGGGCTTAGCGTGGTCTGCCATGTTATTACAGACAAAAATAAAACTCGAATTGATACCGGACGTGGACATGTTATATTTTATCGAGAGGGGGATACGAGGTGGAATGGTGCAATGCGTACAGAGACATGCAAAAGCAAATAACGTTCACATGACAGAAGAATACGATCCTAACGAACAATCGAAATACATATTTTATGTGGATGCAAATAATTTATACGGACATGCTATGATACAAAAACTTCCTTACGGCGGGTTCGAATGGGTGGATACCACTTCCATTAACATTAATAATTTCAACGACTGTGAATTTGGCTTGTTTATAGAGGCGGACCTCGGATTCCCCGACCATCTACACGATTACTTCAAAGATCTACCTCCTGCACCCGAACTAAAATGTTCGCCTGATTCAAATCAACGTAAGCTTCTGTTAACATTGGATAGGAAAGAGAGATACGTTCTCCATTACAAAAATCTTCAATTCTTAATTGAGAAGGGAGTTCAAGTAATAAATGTGAGAAGAATAATGAAATTCAAACATTCCGAGTGGTTAAAACCTTACATTGAAAAAAATACGTATCATAGAACACGCGCCACGTCAGATTTAGATAAAGATTTTTTTAAACTCATGAATAATGCTGTTTACGGAAAAACAATGGAGAATGTCAGGAAGCACGTGGACGTGAGATTAGTTCCCGATTCAAATAAATGTAGAAAATTGATAGCATCGCCGACATTCAAATCACGAAATATATATGATGAAAACCTGGCCCTGTTTGTGATGGATAAAAAAATAATCAAGTTCAACAAACCAATCTACGTGGGGGCGACGGTTTTGGATTTATCTAAACTGCATATGTTTGAATTTCATTATAATGTCATGAAACCCTTCTATAACGAAAATATAACACTTTTGTACACGGACACGGACAGTTTTATTTATTCCGTACAGACATCTGACCTCTACAACAATTTGAAACAACCGAAAATGATTGATCATTTCGACACATCTTCCTTCCCTCAACCAAACAGATTTGATCTCCCTTCTCGCAATAAAAAAGTGCTTGGTAAAATGAAGGATGAATGCAACGGAGAAATCATTCTGGAGTTCGCCGGCTTACGTTCCAAAATGTATGTGGTGAAAACAGAAACCAGCATCACCAAAAAAGCCAAAGGTGTTGGTAAAAATACTGTGAAAAACAAGCTTGTGTTCGAGGATTACATCAATTGCCTCTATTCACAGTCGAGGATTCTACGTTTGGAGACAAGGATACAAAGCGTAGACCACGTGCTTACCACAAACAAAGTTAAGAAAATTGCGCTGGATCCGCATGACGATAAAAGATGTATTTTGTCTTGCGGAATCCACACGTTACCTTGGGGGCACTGTCGTTTAGAAATTAGTAAAAATTGTAGGCAATGCAATTGAAAAAAAAAAATAAACTTTAGCTGTCTCACATACACGATAAATAACTAGCAAAGGACAATGAATCTTTTTGGTTTCCGAAAGCAAACAATGGAGACTGTACACCGCACGACGACAGATCATGAATTTCTACCTTCCGTGTTACCTAAACTCAACGGTCTGTTGATCATTCACCTCAACAGCATTTGGACGAAACTGAATGACGATGTGGGCAAGATGTTTTATGTTTTTAATAACAATTTACATTTCTACGAAATTCCGATCGACGGGAAACTTCAAATCACCGTGAATCCGGAAAACGCAGGCGAAATCAAAATTTCTACCGGCAAGAACATTTTTCGAATCAAGCACGACAAGATGCTTTCTAACATTACGTACGATGTGTCCGCAGGAGATTATCTTTACATGGAACTCCTCGGAGATTACGACAAACTTATTCCTCTCTTCGTAGAATTACGAATCGTCTATCCTATTATAAATAACCGTTAACAAAATGCCTAACGACATTTTCGGCAACACCAAGCGTGTGGACCACGCAGAAGAGATTCTCATGTTGGACATTCGAGTTAAGAAGTTGAGGACCGATTTGATCGCTTTGCAGGAAACCTTAAACAAAAGTTTAGAGTCGGAAATCGCTACGCTCCAAACGCAATGTCTTGACCCCATTCTGAAAATCGATTCCGAACTGAAAATGCTCATAAAAAATTATGTCGACGTACCTTCTTACGACAACGTTCAAAATATACAGTTGAGCGTGGATTCGCTTCAAAATGATTTGGCCAAATTACAGCAATTTCAATCGAAAAATGAAGATTTGGAAAAATTGAAACTCGAAATCGAAGAACGAACTTCCGCAATAGAAAAGAATTTCTCTGAACTTCAAACCGTCGTGAACGATATAGACGCAGAACGCTTGCATGTCGTCGTTTCCAAATTACAAGAAGAATTCACCAGCACGTTGGAAGAAATTAAATCCAAGTTGCAGACTTTGGAAGATACAATGACGAACCTACCATCGTCGGACGAACTGCAGGTCATCGGTAAAAGCGTCGCGAACATAAAAATTCAATTGGAGGCCTATCAAGATTTCGAACACATTCAAACCACCATCGCTACGCTTCAGGCGTCCTTGGAATTGATCAACGAAGAAATTAAAAATATTCACGCTGAAGCGAGAGCGTTGACGAGCATTCAAGACACGTTGAGCACGGTTCAGCATAAAATCGAATATTTAGAAAATTTGAACGTCGAAACGAATCTCGCTCATTTTCATCACGTACTGGACAACATACAGGGTGACTTGGAATCGTTACGGACGAGCGTGCCTTCGAGCGAAGATTTGGAAAAATTGAAAACGGCAGTGACGGCACTATCCGATTCGAGCGACATCAAAAATTCTTTGAGCGATCTCGAGAGTAAAGTGGCCAATCTCCCCACCTCCAAAGAATTGCACGCTTTGAAAAGGAACATATCTCGAATGCTGAAACGACTGGAAACGGAAACGGCGAACGTGGAACAGATTCGAGACGAAATTAGTTCGCTGGTGTCGACGCTGCCCACTTCGCAGAGCGTCGCCGACCTTCACGCGCAGTTTACAGAGATGCGAAGCATCGTGAACGATCTTACCGAGAAGAGCTCGAAATTGAATCAAGTCGAGAACCTTCAGAACATCGTCGTCAACATCAGAGATCAAGTTGGAGTGCTGGAATCCACGCAGGAATCGACGCTGGCCTCTTTCGGTGCCAAGTTGCAAGAACTCAACGAAAACTACAAGCAGTTGAACGTGGAAGTGAAAATCAAACCGTCGTTTTCTGCCGTAACGGATACCATAGTCGAGCATTTGCTGCCCATCGAAAATAAACTCGGACAAGTTCACAGTAACCTCGTTAGCGTCGACACTAAATTCGCTAAACTGCATTCTCTGCAAGCCATCGAAATCAACAGCGTACCCAATCAACAGAGAATCTCCACGTTCGTCGAAGGTAACAAACTGTACATGTTGCATCCTTATCATCCGTACTACAAGTTTCTCCTCGATGGCACGATTCAGATAAACGAATTTTCGTACTGGTCTCACGGTAGAAAAGCTAGCGTTCCCACCATGACTTTGATATCGAATCGTGGTGTCCAGAAAGCAGGAAACATTCCTCTGGCACGTTGGAACGAAACGCGCAACATATATGAAATACACGAAGACGAAGATCTCACCGTTTTCGACGTGAGTGCCGGCGATAAGCTGATCATTCAAAACACGAGCGAAGTGCCACCCTCTTTGAATCCCATCACGCTTGTGCTTCTCTTGAAACGTAATCTCTAAACAAAAAATGTCTAGGCAGGCCATCGTCGAAGAATTGCATAAACCTGCACGCCGCAACTACGAACGTTTGGCTGTGGTAACCAAGAGCATCGACGACCTCTGGCAAAGCGACCTCGTGGAGATGAGTAGCGGCAATTTGAAAAACGTACATAAATTGAACAAGGGCAACAAGTACCTCCTCACCGTCATAGACACGTTTTCGAAATTCGCATGGGCTCTACCTTTGAAGGCGAAAACGGGAACGTGCGTCACGGAAGCATTCAAGACAATTTTTCGCGAAAGCGGCGGCAGACGACCACGGTTTCTGCAAACGGACAACGGTAAAGAATTTTACAACGCCGTATTCCAAAAATTTATTCAAAAACACAAGATTCGACATTATTCGAGCTTCAGTCACATCAAAGCCAGCATCGTGGAAAGATTCAATCGAACCTTGAAAACACACATGTGGAAACGATTCACGCTTCGGGGAAATTACAAATGGGTCGACATCCTGCCGGAACTCGTCGACACCTATAATCACACGGCACACAGAACAATAGGCATGAAGCCAGCCGACGTTACCAAGTCCGACGAGCAGCGTTTAATTTCTACAGTTTACTGTCCAAAGTACACACCCACGACAAAAAAAGCTAAATACAAAATTGGAGACCAGGTGAGGATCAGCAAATTCAAACGCACCTTCGAGAAGGGATTCACAAAAAATTGGAGCACGGAACTCTTTACGGTGGTTCGAGTTCTACCTGGAAACCGACACACGTATATAATAAAAGATAGTAGCGGCGAGATTTTGAAAGGAAGATTTTACGAAGAGGAACTCTCTAAAACAAAACACCCCGACACGTACCTCATCGAGAAAGTATTGCGTAGGAAAGGTAACAAACTTTTGGTCAAATGGTTGGGACTTCCGGAAAAGAGTTGGATCGATGCGGACGAAGTGATCTTGTGAGTACGTGGAACGTGGTGAAGCGTCTACCGGATCCGGAAAGTCAAACGAAGAAAAAGAACGGCGAGTTGCTTCCCGACAGCATCCGCTGTCTGATCGTAGGTCCATCGGGGTGTGGGAAAACGACACTGCTCGTGGACAATTTTCTCCTCGCACCGAATTGGTTAGATTGGAAGAACAGGCACCTGTACGTGTTCTCGAAAAGTTTGGAGCAATCCAAATACCAGCAACTGATGAAACTGTACGATGGTCTGGACATTGCAACGTTCGCCTCGGAAATAAAACCACTCGACGATTGTCGTGAAAATTCAGTTGTTGTGTTCGACGACGCCATCCTGGAAAATCAAAATGAAATTCGCAACTTTTTCACGCAAGGTCGTCACAAAGGAATGGATTGTTTTTACCTAGCTCAAACGTTTTCCAAAATTCCAAAACAGTTAGTGCGCGACAACGCCAATTTCATATGTTTGTTTCGTCAAGATCACACCAACCTCAAGCATGCGTACGATGACTACGTAGGCGGAGACATGAACTACAATCAATTTTCGGAAGGCTGCTCTACTTGCTGGAACGGTGACGATTTCGGATTCGCGACGATCGACATGACGAGGAAACCCAACGACGGAAAATACAGAAACAAAATCAACGACTTTCTAAACGTTGCAACGTTGTGAGAAACGACGTATATAAATAACGTCATGACGAAACGAAAAATCGAAGACGAAAATCTCAAGTTGCGAAAATACCTCGCGAAACGCTTCAAAGGTTGGAAATCCGAGAATCGCGGATTCTACGAAGAGAAGAAACGTCAGGATCAACCTGTGATCGATGCCATCAGCGGTCTAGGTAAAGAAATTAAAAGTGTCACGGAACAAAATAAAAATTTGATTAATGAACTCGTACCGCTCGCAGCTAAAAGTTACGCCGTACCCACGCCCATTTCGAGCATTCCTTCGACGCCGTTCGAACTGAAGGATGCACCGGCACGACGTCGAGCCATAGGCAGCACGTCCTCGTCTTCGGATAAAATCGAGTTGGGGCCTTTGGCACGAGACTACCTGAGCACGGGGAAATTCGACAAGGATGAAGTGTTCGGATTGTATCCCAGCATGGAAACCAACGAAGGCGGCGGTGTGGTGTGGAAGATTGGGAAATCGAAGGTGACCTTCGAAGGCAACGACATTAAAGTCAATTTAGGCGACAAGGATAGTTGGACCAGGTATCCGGGTACGGTGGGACTGTGGGAACTCGTCGCCAAAAAGCAGCCGAAAGATTACACCGACGAAGATTACCAAAGTTACAAGGAAATTCTGATCATGACGGATGCCTTGTACCAGAACAACGACGCCTCGCAGAATAGGGTGAAATCGAGCAGCGGCGAGAAGTACAGGAATCTCATCAAACCGATTTGGAACCAGGTCAAAACAGGCAGCGGCGTCAAACGCTACAACACGTTACCCAAAGAATTCGTTTGGGTGGACGACGTTAGGAAACTCGTGGACCGATTGTTGGTGATAGCCGGCGAAGAGAATGCAGGCAACCGTAATTTCTACAACGAGAAGGTTGGCATCGTGGACATGATCAGCACGAAACTTTCCAACTTCATCGTGAACGACGACAAGGGCATAGGTTACCTGATCAAAATCATCAACACGCTGCCTCCGAAATTTTGGAACGTGGCCGAAGGAAAGGGACTCGTGAACGACATCATCAACAAGTTACCTTTCGAGATGCATCTACCTGGCTACCAGTACTGCGGGCCGGGTACCAAACTCGAGAAAAGATTGGAGAGAGGAGACAAGGGTGTGAATCCGTTGGACGCCGCATGCAAAGATCACGACATCGCTTACAACACTACGCAGACGGATCTGGATGCACGTCACGAAGCAGACAAAAAATTGGAACATGCAGCTTTCGAAAGATTCGTGAGCAGAGACGCATCGTTGGGTGAACGGGTCGCCGCACTGGGCACCACCATCGCCATGAACACGAAACAAAAATTGGGGTGGGGTATATAAATAACATACATGGATTGCATAACTAATTTGCCACCCGAGCTACTATCTAAAATATTCAAAAAGGTAGTTAACGGAGATGTTAATAAACTTGTAAACATAGCAAGAACAATGCCGGAATTTCGCATCCCTTGTGAAATGGTTCTCAAGAACCTTCTTCGGGAGATCAGCGGCCTGAGGTGCGGTGATCTCAACATTCTGCTTTTGGCTGCAGGGCAAAAATTGGACGATAGGTCGGACGAACTGTACGAGGCGATGCAGGGAAGAAGATGGTATACTGATGATTGGTACAAGTCTATGCAGGAGAAGGAAGATATCCTTACGCACATCCTCGCGTTTTCGGAAGCACGGACTTTCTTCCTCTGTTAAAAAATCTTCGATACAAATCGTGAAAAAAAAAAAAAACTTGATATATAAATAACACACATCGTGAAAAAAAAAAATAATCTTCGGTATATATAAATAACACACATCGTGAAAAACAATTAAATTTCTCTCTAACACTTTGAAATTTTTCTTGATATGACGACCGAAAAAATAAGTGATCTCCAAGCATTAAAACAAATGCTAAATTTGTCAGTCGAGTATGTAAAAATTCAGGAATTGGAAGTCGACAAACCTTACACGATAACTTCCGGTTCAATCGTTTCTACCCAGTATGGTCCCAAGGTACGCCTGTTGCTCAACGCACAATACAGTCTATTTTTACCAGATCGATACGCTAACATGTTATCCGACGAGAAGCTATCTATTTTAATCGAGAACAAAACTCGAATCGTGTACAAGGGGACAAAGGAACTTCTTGGCAAGAAAACAAAGCACGTAATAGAATTTGTGTAACGACTGCGAGGCCTTGAAAATATATAAATAACATACCGTAAAAAAAACTACACAAGAAAAAATATCAGAATATATATATAAATAACATACCGTGAAAATAACACATAGAGCATCAACATGAAGCCCAAGGGTGTCGTGTACCAGATACCATACTCCAATCTTAAAAATCTAGGTGCCCTCGATGGGTTACTCACCAAGAAACAACGCGAGAAGAAACGTTCTTGCTTGTCGAAAGGACACGGAATGAAATTGCTGCTCAGCACACCTCAATTGAAAAGATTGCAGCGTTCGCGGAAACAGCAAAAGATCGGAGGTTTCATATTCAGCATCCCGGCCATCCTGGCAGCATTGGGGGCCGTTGGAAGTTTGGCCGGCGGAAGTGCCGCCATCGCGAAAACCGTCATCGACTCGAAGAAGAACAAGGCCGAGTTGGAAGAACAGAAACGTCACAACCTGGCCATGGAGAAGAAAAAGGGGAAGGGCGTGATGAAAAAATTTAAAAAAAAGAAACAGAAGCACTCACGAACCGAGACATTGAATCTCTGATCGGACCGTTACAAATCAAACACTTCAGAGGAGTTTTCATGTCCGACTCGTTACCTTCAAGCGTTAAAAGAAGAGAATGCGGAGTAGTCAACTTGGACGGTCAAGAAAATCCAGGCACGCATTGGATATGTTACCACAAAAACGACAATGATAAAGCATTCGTTTTCGATTCTTTCGGAGGTGTTCCACCTACAAATTTAGTTCATTATCTGAAAACGAACAAAACCTCCATATACTACAACGACGAACGCATTCAAAATTTCGGAGACGTGAACTGCGGTCATCTCTGCCTCTCCGTGCTCGCGTTTCTCTCTAAAATAAATAACCCTACGGTCGAAGATTTCCAGAAAGCATTGTGGAACCTCAAACAGCATCACTAGGATGGGCGTGTTCCATCTCACGAGCGAATCTTCAATCTTGAAACTCACGCTGCACGACGACATCGTCTATCCTAAATCCGTGGCTCTGCGTGCATTCTACAGCATGTACCTCATACCTAACGTCACGCAGCACAACAACAAAATTAGCGTCGGAAGCGAACACATCGTCGTCACGCCAGGACAATACAATCTTTCCACTTTGCAAGCTCAGTTACCCAAAGGCACATACCTTTCTCAAAATTCGGTCACGCACAGAGTGGAAATCCTATCCGCGACGGAGACCGTGGACCTGGGCACCATGGGAGAACTTTTAGGTTTCGAGAACGACACCAAACTCGAAGCCGGCATCAAGCACGTAGCAACCAACATTCCTAAATTCTTGGCCATAGAGACTCTGAACGTACACTGTAACGTAGCCGAAGGTATGATCACGAAATCTTCGGACGGATTGTTAGGAAGTCACAAGCAGACGGGAATCATAGCCACTTTCAAACCAAGTTCCGAGTTCATGGAACCGATCATCTACACGCCCTCTTCGCCGATCTATTTTCCGGTATGTCGCAACCGCATAGACGACATAGAGTTGGTGGTGACGAACGAGAAAGGAGACGTGGTGGATTTTGCAGGTGCCACTACGACGGCCATCGTGGAGATCAACGTATAATAAATAACCATACATGTAAAATGGAGCAAATCGAAAGTTACGAATTGCAATCTTTCCCTCCCAACCGTCGCACGTTCGCCAATCTCAACGAGGCGAACAGGGAGATCGAATACGATGTGGACGTAGGCGATGGGTTCATTCATCCTCACAGAGCGGACCTCTACCTTCAATTCGACGTGGTGAAGAAGGAAAGCGGAGACGCGTTTCCCGCAGCAGCAAACTTGATACTCGTGGACAACTTCGTGCCTTACCTGTTCTCGCAGGTGGAGGTGAGGAAACACAACACCGTCATCGACAGAATAGATTATCCAGGCATCACGTCGACGGCAGTGGGAACGTTGAAATTATCCAAAACGGACGCAGCGTACTACCAGGCCGGGGGATTCGAAGCCGAGTCCAAAATATCGACGAAAAGTCACACGGTGCTCTTTCCCATGCGTCTGCTGCCTGGTTTCTTCTCGGACTACAAGGAGATCATGTGGAAGGGAGGACTGAGGGTCACGTTTCGAAGAGCGGCCAACGACAACAACGCACTGATGCGATACGCTACTTTGGGTCCGGACGGCACCACGCCGATAGCCAACACTTTACCCGAAGCGGCGAAATGCCTCATCCGAAGCATGGAATTGAGAATGCCGGTGGTGGAATACGAAACGAACTACGCCCTCAAGTACAAAGCGGAGATCTTGAAAAGTCCGCAGGTGTTGATTCACTTTCACGGTTACCAGTGCGTGCAGAAGATGGCGTCGGGAAGTCACATGGAATTCGACGTGACGACGCAGTTCAACAACATACAGTTCGACATGCCAGATTTCGTCGTAGTGCTTTTTCAGACCGGGCGCGATAACAATCAGGAGAAAGATTCCAGCAAGTTCGACGACTGCAAGATCAAGAACGTTTATCTGAAGAATGGACGCAACGAAGTGTTCCCGCGCGAGAATTACAACCTCGACGTGACCAAAAACGATTACCTCAAACTTTACGAAGCTTACACGGCTTACAAACGCGTGACCGAGGGAAGCGTGGACATGTACTACACGCCCAGCGAATTCAAAGCCCGGAGACCCATGACCGTCATCAACACATCTAAGAGGAAGAAGGTTGTGGTCAACGATCGAACCAACATCAAGATCGTCTGCGAGTTCCACGACGCGCTGCCCGAGGATACCCTATGCAGTGTCATCCTGATTGCGGAGAAGTCCTTCGCCTACGACGTGAAGAACGAGAGGGTGACGGAACAGTTTTAAATTCATAAAAAATTGCCACATACTAAAAATCAACATGCAACACATTTTAGGTTATATAAAATTTGTGAAAACCTTATAATACTGAAATATTAAAACAAACGGAGTCCCCCTTGTAGGTTAGTTCGGTGCGTAAATAAAAAAAATGATAGGTTAAGTTATATCACTTAGGATCGTAAGAAAATTAAAAAATCGTAAAAAAAAAGATAGGTTAAGTTGTATCACGTAAGATCGTGATATACCTACCAAGTACGAGTGGGGGAAAAAATGAGTGCGATGAAAATTTGTACTAAAACATCGCTAAACGCTATAACATCGACAAAAAATTGTCAAAGTATGTCAAAAAGTGATATTCGATTGATAAAAAAAAAATACCTACAAAATATGATCCTCAAATAATAACGTTCAAACAGTACCTAAATAAAAAAAATGATAGGTTAAGTTATATCACTTAGGATCGTAAAAAAATTAAATAATCGTAAAAAAAAGGATAGGTTAAGTTGTATCACGTAACATCATGATATACCTACCAAGTACGAGTGGGGGAAAAATGAGTATAGTGAAAATTTGTACTAAAACATCGCTAAACGCTAAAACATCGACAAAAAATTGTCAAAATATGTCAAAAAGTGATATTCAATTGATAAAAAAAAGGCATACCTACTAAGTACTACTTTGAAACAACCCAATAGCACTACTATCCACACAAATAAATACGCTATAGAAACGATGTTAAGAGCCAAAGATAATAAAGCATTTTAATCATAATTTTGACCAGTAACGTCATGCTTAACTTTATATCCTTGAAAGAGTTTTGTGGACATGGGAATCGTTTGGAGGTTTCGAATGTGCAACACTGTATCAAGACTACGCTGCAGACGAAACCGTTAGAAGTGAATGGTTTTCGTGAGCTTCCCTGCAATCCGAAATATCCGAGCTCGAGTTTTTTTGTTCCTTCGCGACTAGATGAAGACAGAGTTGTGAATATAGTGGCGAGCAATGTAAACCAAGAACGTGTTAATTTCGTGCTGTGCGCAAGAGTGTTATTCTTGGTTACTTGCAGTTACTTGTTTGTGTTATTGCAGTGTGTGTGTGTGTTGTGTCAGTGAGACGATTGGAATGAAAGCTGCAAGGTTCACGTTAGAACAAAGAATTTTTATGTATGACACTTACGTGAAAACAGACTCGTGTCGAGACGTGTGTAGGCAATTTGTACAGAAATTCCCAGGCGTTTCAACTCCACACAGAGATACGGTTAGACATCTTGTCCTTAAATTACGAGAAACTGGATCGTTAAATTTTAAAACACCTAAGCAAAAACGACGGATTCTAACCGAAGCAAAACTCGATAATATTGGTGCAGCGTTAGAACGTTCTCCAAACAAACCTCTACGCCGTGTTTCACAAGAGGTGGGCGTGTCAAAATCATCGGCACATACAGCCACTAAGCTACTAAAATTAAAACCGTACTCTTATAACACAGGTTAGTGCTCGTTTTGCAATATTATATAAATGTCTGCATATGTCCTTAAAAATAAGCGGGCATTACAGGCCGTAAATGTCGGCATCTCCGTCAGCGCCGCCCGCCACTCTTCTTCCGATCTCTCGGCTGAAGATCGAAATGAACGCACTGTATTAAACTTTTAAGTAATAAGTTTAGATAAGGGGATATTTCCCTGTATATATTGAAGGGTACAAAATGGCCACATGTGCAGAAGCACCCAATTATTTCAATTCAGTGAATCAATATATTTAAAATATGCAATGAATTTCACCAAGATTATTACTTGTTATTAGACTTAATAAAGTACTGCTTTTGGTCTTTACTGATTACAGTAATCGTGTAGTCAGAGTTTCAATTTACTTGGTAGTTAGTGCAGAATAACATCTGTTTTGGTTTCAGTTTGAGATAACATTAGTTATCGACATTTACATAAATGATTTATATTTTTCTTATCCATGTTGATTAAATTGTTCATTTTGTTTCGGACGCACTAACTATACGTAGTAATTTAAAATGTAGATGCATGCCACGCGTTGCACAATTAGCATATTTATAGCTAAGACTTTTCCTGTTGTGCTACTGATTACAGTTAATCGTGTCTAATATACGTAGAAGCATCTTAATCTAATCCAGGTTAAATACACCTAATTTTATGAAGCTGCGATTCATTATCTTTGCTCGCCTGATGTGAGCTACTGATTTCAAGTGTGTAATCACCAAAATACGAGTACGTAAAATTACAATGTAATCTTCAATTGTGAAAGATAGTTATCAAGTATGTTTTTTTGTAATTAACATTGTTTTCTGCTTTTGGGTTTCTCTAAAGAAAACCAATCTGATTTTTCATTTTATTCTTTTCAGCATCTCTCTGGACGACGATCCAGGAACATAGGCTTGGTGAGTCCAGCTTTTGCTAACTTTTTTACTGAATGTGGCTATATTGTTTCTTTGCGTTCAAATTGCAATAGCTCTTTTTTGCCTTCTTCTGAAACTAAACTCAAGACTCACGATATAAAATATACATTCGATTTAGTTTATGTCATTGGTATCTCAAGCCTAATCTGAAACATGCCGAACTATTAGCAAAAATTCCAGCGTAGATCACTCCCAAAGATTTTGTCCCTGACTCACAAAGGGTCACTCGTGTTCACACAAATTGTCTCGAAGCATGAAATGTATTTCAAAGCGGACATTGGCAAGTATGCAGGAAAGGTTTTTATAAACTATATATATGAATGAGTGATTGATAGCACGTGAGCTTCGGCAAAGGTTGCATGAAAATGTCTCTTATCTGATATGCTGAGGAAACGGTAGATAAGGGATTCAATGAAATTTCACTGTTGTAAAATGCAGTACAAATTCCCCATGTTTTTTTTAAATGTTTAATCACGTCACGTGAATAATTTGTTTCTTGCAACAGGGTATAGATTTATAAACCATTGCTTTGCGGTGGTATAATCTCATGCAATCTTAAAGATAATAAATGGACTCATGTGAAGGTTACAAAGGGTTGCACTACTGTAATGTATTTTACGTGGTTCTTGCACATGCGTCTCAAAATTACGACACGGTGGTAATAGAAACTCTTTTGTTCGTTTTCATTATTATTTAATATTGCTTTCCCATTTCCACCAATAATACACTACATGTGAAAGTTCTATGCATCACTTTGGAGTACTCATTCTCACACATACGGCAACAAGAGTTAATTTTGAGCGATGGGGAACATCTGATTGTGGAGTGAAATATCAATCGTTTAATTATTTCATGGTATTGGTTATTTCGAGTGATGTGTATAGGAAACTAAGGGATTTTTTTTTGTGTAGCCAAATCTACATCCAATACAATTTTTTTTATATAGTTTCACTTCATTATTTAGTTCCTAAAAAATATAACCAACATACAGATTGTATGTATAAATGCACCCGTGGTGCATATATCAAATGCAGTTCCAATTTGTTTATTTGGGAAAAGTTTTACTTTTATCTGTAGTATACAGAAAGTGAACGATGAAGAGTTGGAATTATTTGAAGTATAAGGACCCTACGTGTCTTAATAGATGTCTTAAGTTACGTCATGTATTGATATTTCAGTAACTGTTAGAACATTTAGGGTCTATTAAACATTAGATGTACGACCGCTTAAATAAGGAGGCCCACCAGGGAGATGTCCCTTGAACCTTCTTTCAAGATGGAAAAATTGCAGATTTTTTTCCTATTCAAATAGTTCATGATAATCTTACATTCTCATCCTCTGCATTTTGTTTTCTCCCCTCATTTTCGTATATTATTTCCTTTATTTATTTATATTGTTATTGTATCTACTCGTATGTTTTCGCTTTTCTATCTTCGTTTTCCCAGTTTATCTTTGCTACTTTTTTCCTCAGTCTTATCTTCATAGTTTATTTTCCTCTAATTCTCTAACTCCATTCTCTCATAGTTTATTTTGCGCGTATATCATCCCTTTCTCTTTCTCTCTAGATACATTTCTTCTACAGCATCTAGATTTTTTGTATTTACGTCATAATGTTTTTAGATTAACTTAATTGCATTTAGAATACTGCTCGTCATAGAATTGCGTGAGTATCAACATTTTATTGGGATGGTTCAAGACGCAGATTTCCATCAATTACAAGAAACAACTTGAACAAAGAATGAATACTCTCCTCTAATTCAATTCGTTCCCGAAACAGGATTTTACATTACTGCACGCAAGTTCGAAGTTGGAAAACACACAATTTTTTTCGCTTGCGTAATTCACATTCTTCGAAGCTGAATACATCACAGAGAGACAAACTGCAAGTCAAGAATGATGCATTTCTTCCTCAAAACTGACTTTTGGAATCAGATAATTCAGATTGAATACCAGAAGGAAAGCATAATGTATAGTTTTTGATAACTAAATAAGATATAGGTTGTTGCATCCTACACCCTCTATTTTTGAATCTACCTTCAATTTGTGAAAGTACTATTTTGTGAAGAATAATTTACATAACTTCTAATTTATTTCCCTTATATATTATATTGGAATGTAAGATAGTGATTTCTATGTTTTAACATTTCCATTTCAACCGAATAATTTATTATTTTGCTCACGAACTTACCTTTCCATTTGTGAGCATGTTCCCCCCTCCGCACTTACAACTTTATGGATCATTTTGAGTGACAGTGAATCAGATGATTTTTCTACGAGAAAGAATGGTTCCAAGAGAAGGAAAACAAGCGACAGGAAATGCCTTTTGCTGTTATTGTTGCGTTTTTCTTTGTTCTGTGAAGCTTCCTTGGCCGGTAACATTGATTGAAGGCCCGCTCTGGTAATGGGCTGTCATAAAATGACATTCCATGTCAAGGAGCTATTGCCAGTTCCATGATTCGTGCGCAGGATATATATATACACGCACACACACGTACAAGGTCTACGTACACGTATGTCACCGTGCGTGCTCATGTCTCCGTCTAGATGCGTGTAAAAGCGGCTTTGGCATTAAAGCAAACAGAAAAAAACGATAAAATAAAAGAGTTTTTGAGCGCCGATATAAAGAAATGGTCTGGCAGGAAGGGTTACAATGTAATGTCCCATAGCGTGACAGTACTTTTTGGATTTTATCATGAAATATAATCGAGTGCGCTTTTCTATAGCCTTCATGTCAGGTGACAGTGCTATGATGAAGCATGGCTGTGCATGTTATGCTGCTTTTGATGTGTCTTCCAGTTAGTTTTTTTAAAAAAAATATCAATAATAGATGTCTGGTTTCATGAAAATTAGTTTCCACCGTAAGCTATTTAAATAAGTTTCCCACAGAGAGTTTTAAAACAATGTTTTTCTGCTCTCAGATTTCATAAACATGGAGCTCGTTGACAGTCGTTTATCCACACCCCGTAGACCCACCCAAGCGCCCACAAATTTCATCAACACTACCCAATTCTTTTTCAGAAAGGCCCAATTTATGGCCATTTTGGCTCTAAATTGACCCTTACACCCCCAGATGGGAATTTCTGGATATACTCCTACTCGATACAGAAGTATCTTGCATCGTGTTTCTTACTCACACACAATGCTGGCATGTCAGATATTAAAAAAGCTGAAAGATTTTCTGACATACGTTTCCGCTCGTCACTGATGTACCCACACTTGTTCCAACTCCCTCTTACGTATATTTATTTATTTATTATTACCTTCAACAGAGGTATATCCTCCAATGACAGAAGGCGTACATAATAATAATACTAATAATAATGAATAATACTTACAAAACTACAGAATTACAATACAACTACAATTACAATAAATACATATGCAATCCAGTCACATATTGTATTCATTACATAAGTATAGACATACAGAACAGTTTATAAATAAAATAAAGAAAAAATAATAATCATATAATCTTCAGTATAAATACAGTTATTATGTATTAACTATCACATATTCATACTTTCAGAATTTCTTGTAAGTCAAGAATGACTAATCGTAATTTCATTATACATATCACAAATTCTATTAATCGGGCAGCTCTTTATTTTTTTTAGGGATGAAAATATTTCTACAACGTAAATTATTCTTCCTTATATTAAACTAAAGTTGTCCAAGAAATAAATGCCGTGTACTGTTTTGTACAGGAACAATTGATCTAACAATTTTCGCCTATTACTAAGAGTTTCGAAATTGAATTCCTGAAGTAGGTCATTTGTGGTGGTCTATTATATTTTTTTAAAATATAAATTTCTTAGAAACCTTTTTTAAAATCCTTTCGGTTTATAAATAGAGGACCTATAAAAGACGCATACTCAAGTTTACTTCTCACTATACTTTTATATATGGATTTAATACAGTCAATATCTCTAAAGTTCTTCGTACTTCTTATAACAAAACCTGGCGTTTTATGCGCGATGTTAATTACACGTGAGACATGTTGTTTAAAAGTCAGGTCATAATCTAAATGGACATCAAGGTCTTTAAGTATAACTGCCTGTGAAAGTACTTGACCATTAATAGAGTAAGTAGATTGAGAAGTTAAACTCTTTATTAGTCAACTGCATGAAACAACATTTTTTATATTAAAACTAAGATGGTTCACACAACTCCATTCATATAACACATCTAAGTCTGTTTGAAGTTTTAACGAATCCTCTCTGTTGTCAATTTGTTTGTATAGTTTTATATCGTCTGCTTACATAAGACATTTAGAGTTCTTAACATGAGACGGTAAATCATTCACAAACAAGCTGAATAACAGGGGTCCAAGATTTGATCCTTGGGGAACACCTGAATTCACTATATACTCAGCAGATGTTGATTGTGTGTATGATACATATTGTTTCCTTACTTACAGATATGATTTAATTAGATTTAAGAAATTAGTTGTTAAACCAAAACTTAATAATTTACGAAAAAAATGTCCTGGTTAATTTTGTCAAAGGCTTATGCAAAATCGATATAAATCGTATGCACCATTGATATACAGTAAAGTGCATCGAAAACATTTTGCACAAAATTTACTAAATTTGTTGTGGTAGACCTACAGGGATAGAAACCATGTTGACTATTGTGTATGTAACTTTTAACATGTTTAAATATTCTTGAATACAAGATTTGTTCCAAAACTTTTGCTGGTGCACATACTATGGCTATTGGCCTATATTTCTCTATTTTTTGTATTTTCATTTCTTTTTAAAATAGGACAGACTCTTGTTAATTTCCATATCTTAGGAAAATTCTGCGTCTTTATTATTAAATTATATATCAGACATAACGGTGTTTTGAATACCTCTGCACAAGCTTTGATTACATAGGGAGGAATTCCGTCTGACCCACTGGTCTTTTTTGGTTTCAATTTTTTTTATCGCATCCCAATATTCCTTTTTCGGTAGTTCTATTATTTGAAAGTGGATTAGATAGATACCTGTAGTTCAACTTCCTCAGTTGTGTCATATGCACTTTGATAATCAGTATAAACAGTTTTAAAGTAAGAAGCAAAACTATTTACTGTTTTTTGATTCATTTGTAATATTGTATTACCGTACATCATATACCTTGGTTTGAAATCATATTTCTACCTTTTTTATTTTTTACATAATTCCAAAACAGTCTACTGTTATTCTTGATACTCTCCTCGGTTTCCCTTAGATATACGTTGTATGCTCTATTTATAAGTGTTTTTACTCTTTTACGAATATCTTTATATTTTATTCTGCTATCATTATCATATTTCATTCGTTTCCTGTAACACTCTATAAATCTTAACATGTCCTTAATTTCTCGGGTAAACCAGGGAGGGTATTTACTGTTTGAGTGGATTCTCCTTGTTGGTACTGTAGAATTAAAAACCGAGTTATCTTTAACATTGAAATATTCTACAGCGTCATTTACATTATTCATACTAGTAATAGGTTCCCAATTTGTGTCTCGAAACAGTTTATACATTCCGCGGCAATTTGCTTTTTCAAAATTTAACATTACAGCTGGATTAGTTCTTGAAGTTTGTTTTGTTTTTGTATAATTCAAACTTGCAATTAATGCCGGATGATGCATATCTTACTTTACAAGGGGTAATTCGTCCGTATTGACTGTAACGCAATCCCATATATTAGTTAAAATCAGATCAAGTGTTCTATTGTTTTTATTTTTTATGTTATTAACAGAATGCAAGTCATAGAGACTCAAAAAAATATCTAAAGCTCTGTATGAAGGTACTCCTGTCTGCAGATTATAACTTGAATCTACAATATATGATAAATTGAAATCACCAATAATAATAATAATATTGTTACCTTGTAATTCTTCATTGTTTTCGAATAAGTTATAGAAATACATATAATCATTACTGTTGAGGAAGGTGTGAAATACACAGTAATTATATAGTATATATTATTATATAAGGTCACTTTAATACAGATCATGTCTAGATTATTGCTTAATACAACATTGTCAGCTTTTATGTTTTGTTTAATGGCAATTAATACTCCCCCACCTCTATTATTACTTTGTTTATCATGTCTAAATACCTTATAGTTCTCAGTAAACAATTCAGTACTGTATACACCGCTATGTTGCCACGTTTCTGTAATGGAAATTATGTCATTGCCACACATGGAAATATTTAGATAAAATTCCTGAGTTTTTGTGTTCAGACCCCTCACATTTTGATAATATCCTTAAAATTGTGTGAGAATATCCTAGAGACTCGATTATCAGTTTTGGGTTAAATATTTTCCTGTTAAGATATATTATTTCTCATATTCCCCAATTCCATAAAATTCGGGACAAACTTCCGCCTTCAAGAAACTGGAAAAGTAAAATAGTATTAAATAATAAGTAAGTACAATAGCAGTAGTAGTAGTAGCAAAAATTATGAAGAAAATAAGTTGATACAGAACCTCCCCTATCGCCCCATATCAACGTCGTGGTAACGTCTTCGCGTGGTAATCAAGGGGTTCCAGGTGGAGGCGCATAGTGATTCGGGTCCCATTATAGGTCAAGTCCGAATTAGCGTATCTGTGCATAAAGTGGACTTAAAATCAAAATTCGAAAAAGGAATTTAAAATTAAAGAGTTTATGTAGTTGATATAATTCGGTATATCCACGTCACTTTGTACGTACAGTAAGTAATATGCTAAAGTGCATTTTTACAGAATGGTTAGCACGCTTGCCTTTATTCCTCTGTCCGGATTCGATCGGGGTTAGGTGTTCCAAAATTTAGGTAATGACTGAGTATTGTCATCGCACTCGGGGATGTTCTTGAAAAGAAGTAGTGGGCATCAGTCTAGGGCTAGGCAATGGAACTCGATGTGCTGACTACGTGCCTCTCTTGGCAGGCCTTGGATGTTGCGTCAGAGAGCAAGAAATGTGTGTATGTAGTCTATGTAGTGTCATTTCAATACATTCCAACTTCAAAAATAACTGATATTGACAGAAGCTAATTGTCCAGCGCACATCTTCCCATCACAAGAACCACTTTTAGACATCTGTTTTGATGAATGACTAATTATCACTTTTAAACAGACAAGAATCAGGCATCGTAAAATGACGAGTGGGAAATCTCATCACTGTAGAATACTTTGAAATGTATACGTTGCAAATTACTTCTTCTTTCCTGTGGCTCGCTTGGTAAATTGGAACTTATCTAAATTATATCTAGCAAATTTAGATTCTAGATAGCTTGAGGAGGGAAAAGTGGGTGGATAGAGACATTGAGGTCTGTCTCGCCTTTTACCATCTAAGGATTAAAAGATCCCCGGCATATTACGTTCAACACAATCGTGTGTTTATAGTGGCGAGACTAGACATTACTTTATCCAATAATGTACATCTTAATTAGCACTGCGTTAGTTTCTTTAGCCGGCCTCCGTGGTAGAGTGGTTAGCACATCGCTCTACGATTCCAGGGGTCCCGGTTCAAATTCCAGCCTGGGCATGGGTATTCTTTGTGAGTGTCCCTTCATGAGTTTCATCGTATAATCATTCATATCGATCTTCGCAATTAGTCAAAAGTGGCAGAAAAGAGAAGTAAATAAACCAAATCAATCGAGCTTCCTTCTTTATGCAGCATTGTTGCAAATATTCTATTCACATCCGCAATCCATCTGATTATTTGTGATTTTTTTTACTCAAGACTTCAAAGCTTTAAGATATGTTAATCAGTTTTTACGCTGCATCAATTACACAGTAATACTGCCACCGATCCACCACCATGTTTGAACCACTGACCTGGAAGTAGTGTCGCTAGTGCCGCGAGGGGTGCCATAACAGTAACGGGGTAAACATCATTGGCGCGAAAGGTAGGTGCACACTTATCCTGACACTGCAGTAAACGATGCTTTTGATTTGATTTGATTTGATTTAGTTTATTTTACTTCGCGTTTTGTGCCTCTTGGCTAATTTGCGAAGATGGGATGAGTGATGAAATGATGAAATTGATGAATGGACATTCACAAACAACCAAGTCCGACCGGGATTCGAACCCGGGACCCTTGGCGTCGCAGCGCGATGTGCTAACCACTCGGCCACAGGGTCGGGCGTAAACGATGCTGTCCAAATCAATATCCTTTCCAATTACCCTATGTTAGCAGTAAGCACAGTGTCATTTTTAAAAATATTACTAACAAGGTAAAGCTGAAAATATAATCAAAATGTCCATCAGCTATTCATTGATTTAAAAAGAAAAGCATATGATTCGGTCAAAGGAGATAAATTATATAATATATTAGTGGAGTTTGGAATAACTAAGAAGCTTGTTAGTATGATAAAAATATGCACCAGTGAAACAGAAAGTAAAATTCGTGTGGGTATTAATGTGTCTGACAAATTTACAATTCATGATGGGTTAAAACAAGGAGATGCATTATCTCCATTGCTCTCTAATTTTGCCTTAGAATATGCTGTTAGGAAGGTAAAAGAAACTAACGAAGGACTAAAATTAAATGGTGTGACTCAGTTGTTAGCATATGCAGATGATGTAGACTTACTGGGGGATGATATGAATACAATTAAGAATAATGCTAAAATATTTTTCAAAACTGCTAAAGAGATAGATTTGGAAGTTAACAAAGAGAAAACTAAATATATGCTTACAGGCCGAAACCAAGTGTTAGGTAATAATCAAAATCTAATTATTGATAACAACTCGTTTGAAACAGTTTCCAAATTCAAATACTTAGGAGTAATATTAACAAATGAAAATTATATTAAAGAGGAAATAAAAAGTAGGCTTAATTCAGGAAATGCATGTTACTTCTCTCTTCATAAACTTTTGTCTTCTCGTTTAATATCTAAGAAACTGAAAGTTAAAATATACAAAACAGTAATTTTGCCTGTAGTATTATATGGATGTGAAACTTGGTCCCTTACATTAAAAGAGGAACATAAATTGAGAGTATTTGAAAATAAGATCCTTAGGAAAATCTTTGGACCTAAAAGGGATGAGGAGACAGGTGAGTGGAGAAGGTTACATAATTTAGAACTATATAATTTGTATTCATGTCCAGATATTATTAGAATAATTAAATCAAGAAGACTGAGGTGGGCAGGCTATGTGGCACGAATGGGAGAGGAAAGAGGAGTTTACAGGATTCTTGTTGGGAAACCTGATGGTAAGAGACCTGTAGGAAGGCCAAGACGAAGATGGAGGGACAACGTTGAGATGGACCTAAGGGAAATCGGTAGGGATGGAAAAGAGTGTATAGATCTTGCTCAAGATAGGGAAAGATGGAAGGCCTGTGTTGCTGCAGCCATGAACCTTCGGGTTTAAGAAGGCTAGAGAGTTAGTTAGAGTTAGTTAGTTAGGTAAAGCTGAAAAAAGTACACTTGAGCGACGGCGATATTCATGATATGATATGTAGAATATTTCTCAATAATATTGTTCGTTCCTGCTTGCGAAGTGTTGAAATTTGATGAAATTTACTCTATCGGTGACTCTCCTGCTTGTAGTTGCCATTGCTAACCACACTCAATTATCATGTATCATTGTCCATTGTGTAATACTTCTCTACTCTATACCTATTCTAACGTTAAGCGTTAGATGGATTTGTAGTCATATCACGGGTCTGTCCTAGGCTAGATCCTCACCACCAGCAAAAATAAATTGTTCACCTGGAGATGAGAGAAAAGGTATGAGTAGATTGATTGATTTTATTTATTTTACTTCGCTTTTCTGCCACTTTTAGATTATCGCGAAAATAAGGGATGAATGGTGATAAAAATGAAATTGATGTAAGGACAATCACAAACACATATGGAGATAACGCAAGTCCCGCAGTGGATTATACTGGTTGTGAGCCCAGGCACGAGAGCCTCGTTGGTCTGCACACATAGGCGTAGCTACGGGATAGATTGGAAGCCCTGCTCTTGCTATTTGTGGAACAGGATAAAGCTTAGTCTATTGATGTAAATGAAGTTATTGGTGAGTTTAAGAACATTGTACCTTTTGACAGACGTCTCTTGTTATAGATGACGTGTATTTTGATGTATTTGTTTGTAACATTTATGAACATTTTGTGTGTGTGTAATTTCTATGCAATTTGATTTTTTTCTACTACATATATTCAGAAATTTTCAACACTGTCATTTAGTGGATTTATATTTCTTTACAAACATCAGTGCAGTTAAAGAGCCAAGTGATTTTGTTGCAAAATATGCTATTAAAAAGATACAAGACCTCATTGTTTTTCTTTGTGCACACCCAAATATAAAGTTCTAGCTACGCCTATGTCTGCACATTGCAGTCTAGGGTGTGCTACGTAGAAGAGAGTTTGACATTTGGACAGTGGCGTGCCTAGGATTTTCGAGGGGGGAGGGGTATGTAGCCTATACTTTTTTAGTAGTTTGTCCTCATTTTACCATCTTTTCCTCGCTTTGACGTTCTCTTTAAGGAATATTGGGCCAAATGAAAAATATTATGCCCCCCCCCCCATCAACCCCCCTCGGGCGCCACTGCATTTGGATGCTTTCCTGAAGGATCACCCCTAACACCGTGGAAGCATTACGTGTACAATTAATATTGCATGCTAATAAAAAAAAAGAACTATTGTAACATTCGGAGAATTGTTAACCACACTCAAGTAAGGAATAGGTATGTAAACATTCATTCCATTATGGCTATGCAGTAGCTGGTTATCAATCTTCGAGAGCCTAATACGCACTCCGTCAATGTCTCTTCCCGCATATGTCTTGTACATCAGCAGATCATCAGCTTCATCGAAAGCCCAGTTTTTCCTCCCCCCATTTCAACACACACTCCTCACACTCCAAAGCTTGTTTTGCCAGAACTCTTGTTTTGTAAGCCTCCCATAAATCACCCCATGAAGCCGCAGTTTCCCTTACAACCTCGACACGCTCTAAATAGGCGGAAAACTCCACCCTCGCACTGAGCAGGCGACCAATCATATCACCAGTCTTACCTCGTCGCTAGGCAACCGTGAAGTTTCTTCAGCCGCTGTCAAGTTCTCTGTCTCGGCGAGAGAGAGAGAGAGAGAGAGAGAGAGAAGGGGGTGGATGTGGATTTTCTCCCCTCCGAAAGAAAAAATAAAAGAGGGAGGGGAGAGATCATGAATGCTTTCGAAGGGAGTGTGGAATAGGGCGAGACAAAGCTAAATTAGCGCGTCTCTCCCTTGATTTAAGCACCTATTGTTTCCACGGTTAGTGCGTCAATATGGCTTTCGGGGAGGAAGACTGGCTGTGAAGGAACTCTTCATGGTTTTATGTTGAGAGGGGGAGCGCTTTTAATCTGTGTAAGAAGTTCTTTTGTGGGTAATGGACATGCTAAGAGGATGTACATTGTCGCAGAGTTGTTCGCTTTATGCTGTTTTCAGAGGTTGTAATCAGCAAACCTGACTCCGTGTCCGTTCTTGCCAACTATAAAATATCAGTGTCCACAATAGCTAAAAAATGAAATTTGGTACTCGGGAGAAAGCTATTGATATCGTCTTTAATCATTGATTTGTCTCCGCTATTGATTTAAATGTTCTATGTATCGTAGACTGAATCTGCTATATCTTCTTTCCAGGAGTGTTATGTTAATCAATAATCCTTCCAAAAGAAATCAGGTTGCTAACTCTAGAATCACCATCGTCTTCTTGTTTTTTGATTGAGTTGATTCATTTACTTTATTTTACTTCGCTTTTTGTGCCACGTTTGGCTAATTTGCGAAGATGGGGATGAGTGATGACATCATGAAATTGATGAATGGACAAACATCCATGCCCAGGCCAGGATTCGAAACCGGGATTTCTGGCGTCGTAGCGCGAAGTGATAACCACTCCGCCACGGGGGCCGGCGTCTTCTTGTTTAAATGAACAATTTCATGCATATTTCCTAATTGCTTTCCCTTCTGTATTTTAGTCTCTGGGCTTCAGTTTTCGTAGCTAGCCGAGCGCTACAACGCCAGGGGTCCCGGGTTCGAATCCCAGCGTGGGCATGTATGCATGTGAGTGTCCATTCATCAATTTCATCATGTCATCACTCATCTCCATCTTCGCAAATAAGTCAAAAAGTGGCCCAAAAGCGAAGTAAAAGAAGCAAAACAATCAATCAAACCAATAGTAAAAATGGAACACCTAGATCCTGACATAATATCTACCCTGCAATGCGTTATGTGTGTTGCCTAACTCTACGGCGAAAAGTGGATTTTAATAGCTTTTCAATGATAACTTCTACCACCGCCGTAAAATAGGCAACACACATAACGCCTTGGAGGGAAGCTAATGTTTCAGGATGTAGGTGTTCATTTTTATTTCGGTGACTCTACCTTCCTCCATCTTTCTCGATGATGCACTTAAATATTGGGTCTGTTCAAGAGACTTCATGCATTTTTTGTTTCAGCTGATGCTAAATGCTGAGTTCTATCCCAGCACGCTAACCCCATTCATTCGTCTCTATATTGTCAAACGCACATGTGTTTTCACGTTCAGCAATTCATGTGCAAAAATTTCACCAGGCGCCCCGGAGTGACCCGAACCACGTGTATCAGGTGCACCTCTCTATATGTAGATCCACATTAGGCCGTTGACGTTCCTCCTGACGGCTTCAACATCTCTCCTCTCCTCTCTCCCGCTCGTTCGCTTTAATCAATTCGCGCTCCGCACAATCATCGATGGAGTTGATCTTCAATCCACAGGGCTTTGCTAGGCTGACAGTTGACATCCTTCTTAATCCAAACACGAAATCGGATTGTGCTGTTTTCCCGATCCCCGCATATGTGGACGAACGGAGAGGGTGTGTTGTGCAGGTGCTTCGTGCGAGCTCCAGTACGCCAGTCGAAACTCTTCCACTTTCGGCACACAGGCTTGTCAGAATTGGACCTTTGGTCTCCGCACGGAACTCGAAATGCATTAAATCGAGGTTGATGCGGCATCACTATTACAATTAAAGGTGTAATTTGGGTTTCTTCGAAATTATTGCGTCGGGAAGGAGGGGGGGTCAAGCGGGTCCGTCGCTCCCCCCCCCCCCCTTGGAAATTGGCAGCTATGCACTTTAATGTGTCACTGGAGGCAACATATTTGTGTCAATTGAAGCGTTTAGGGCTCTGTGTAAGGAGTTGAATTCGTAACTTCTTCATTATATGGCATGGGTTAGCCTGGTCCAAAATTCCCAAAATGTGAGAATTTAGCAAGTATCCCCCCAGTTGGGTGCCATTGAACTTTAAAACACCTCACACGACACTTTTCCAGCAGTGCCCTACGCGTTTTTATTTTTCCCATACGGATAACATGCTAGAATGTAGGCATCCCCTCCGAACCTGCTCTATGACCCTCGATGGTTCTGATCACTTTAATGTTCCTTTAAACTTGAGCTCAAAGGTATGCAGAAGATCATGCGAGAGTCGGAGAGCCACAGAACACACATTCATTGCATAAACATTACATTGGAAATTTATATGTAACATTACAACAAGTTTATTTTTTAAAAGAAGTTACAAGTTACAACTTAAGTACTTGCTAACAGTTGTTAGGCAAGTGCTTAACATCATACTCATAAAGGTAGTACTATATGTACAGGATGAGTCAAGAGTCCCTTAATGCCCCGTGTAAAATGTAAGTTATGCTAGGTACATTTGGTTATGACAGAATAGAATAGAATAGAATAGAATAGAATTTATTTCCAGTATGAGCCTTTAGAGCTATACATACCATACAAGTGAAAACTTTTCGTGTACTTTCCCTACACCCTTCCTCCTTTTAGTCTGCTTCCACCTTCACACTGCTTGGGAGTTCACAAACACTATTTCATTTCAAATCTTTCTCTATACTTGCACTGTTACCTGAGTGATTCCTAAATTTTCTCAAATTTATTTATTAATTAATTTATTTATTTAGCAACCCTCCCCCCTTTCACACATGTTCGCTATCCCCACTGAGCTTCTTTGCTCTCTTTACCCAGTCGTAATGTAGGAAAGTTCCCAGATTCCTTATTTGTGCCTCCTCCCCTCTCGGTCTCTCCCTCCTAATAACGCTTGTCATTATATTATCAATGTTATCTTCATTCATTTCCCTGATATATTTTTGTCTTGCCTCCCCTGTTTCTTTGCACTGGAACAGGTTAAGCCCAGGGGAAACCATAGATGTGTGTGTCAAGTGCATACTGCATACCTTTGAGCTCAATTTTTTAAAAAATAAAATAAAGTGATCAGACCCCTTTCAGGGCCATAGAGCAGGTTCGGCGGAGATGCGTACATTCTAGTCATGTTATCCTAAGGGGGAAAATTAAAATGGTTGGGGCACGGTCGGGAAATGTCGCTCGGATAAAAAAAAAAAAGGAATTTTTGCAAATTTTGGACCAGGCTAGACATGGGTGTTCTTTGTGGGTGCCCCATCACCAATCTCATCTAATCATCACTTGTCCCCATCGTCGCGATTAACCAAAAGTTCCAGAAAAGCAACGTAAAATAACATAAATGCAAATACAACTCTATTTAGAACAAAGCTAAAAATGTATACCCTGCAAGACTGTATCGGTTTGGAATTAATATGAGCAATGAACAAAATTTTATGGACCGCTTTGGCCGTCCAGCAACAGACTTTATTTTACAAATATCTAGACAACAGGATGCGCAATTTACGTATTTTTTTCCTGAATAACTTTGGAGGAATTGTAAACGTACATGATAAATTATGATTATTCAAAACACAAGGACATTTTTTTAACATTTTTTAAAAGAAAAGAGACACATCAATTATTATCGAACTTCTTACACAATGTCATAACTGTTTCTTCTTATAATTATGAAAACTGATTCTGCGGCAACATAAAATATGGTTAAATAAGAATATTATAATAGAACCGCAGATATTTTACGGAAATCTTCTGTTGAATCATGTTATCAGAATTGGTTCAAACAACTATCGGTGAGGAATTTGAAAAAGTCCCGCTTCTTCACATCACTAAAAGTAATGAAAGGAAAAAAATCACGAACTACAAGGATTCGAAAACGTTGCTTTCAGTAGCAAATAGATAAATTTGCAAAGTGAGTGTGCTGTGCATAAGAAATGCATGGGATTATGGAAGTATTCATTGATCATATCCCAAGTGTAAATATTATAAATATAAATACACATATTTGAAAGGAGGATAATGAGAAATTTCTGATTAATGCACCCCCCCCCCATCTGGTTGCAAATGTTTGCCCTTTGAGACTTTGGAAGAAGTTATTGGAATTCCTGCTGGAATTGTTTTCAAATATCACGCTCAATATAACTTACTCTAGACCACTACCATGTATTTCACCCCTGCTCACCTATTGACAGCACCTAACCTTATGCGGAAATGTACATATCTCGTTCTCTCGGACGCAGCCTACACGTTGACGACCTTATCCCTCGTTTTACCTTCACAAAAACGTTCCCCAGAACGCTTCTGCTCAGTCAAGAAAACAAAGATGTTCTCTCTAGCATCCATCCTCAGCTTCAATAGACAGACAGAAACCATCCCTATCATTCCTTTTTTTTCTATTAATCTCCAGCTCGCGATAAATATTCACACTTAGCTTATCTAATCCGCAATCCGGCCAATCCCCCCGGGCACCCCCTTCCGCCCTCCTCCCACCCTAAATGGAGTCGGTCCCATCTTCTGTGTAATTAACATGGACAGAAAGCGAGTCACTCTGCTCCCAAACATTAATCCCTCCCCTCCTCGCCTCTCCCTCCCTCCCCTATTCCGAGAGGGGAGGGGGAGGAGGAACGGGGGTGGCTCGCTGCCCTTATCGCGAAACTTGCGAATCTCTAGGCTCAACTGCATAATGTTATCGACATTGGTCCGACCATGTCAAACAAGCATTTAGGATACCATGGGAGCCATAGCCGAGTGGTTATCAGTGCCACACATCTATCATTATTCATCGCTTCAGGCCAGCATAGGGGACGCCGAGGGGAGGGGGGTACAGGAGGGGGTGGGGACATCAAATCCTCCCTGCTCCGTTTCAGAATGACGCAAACTTTGTTGCAATGCTCCCCACGTGATCGGCTGGAACAATGGTGCCGCTCGTACGGTAAATCTTCTTCCAAATTTTGGATTTGCATTACTGGCGTAATATTTCATTATATAATCTAGATGGAGCTATTAAAGTGGGAATAGTGCTCTGCGAATTGAACAAGAGCTTATGAAACGTGTAATACTGAGCCAATTTTATTTGGCGGCAGAAACTGCACAGCCGTAATAGCAATTAAAATGAATTAGTTACATCCTAGAAATAAATTCAAAATAGCAAATTCCAATTTCAAAGGAAGGTGTGACTTCTTCTGTGAGAAAAGATTGAAAATAGATATATTCTAACCTGGTTTTCATTTTTACGGGACGGTGTGACCGCGAAGTTCTTACATCTCCCGTCTGTCAATTTCTAAAAAACCCTGTTTTGTAGAATATTGCCGTTGATATGGAATCAATATAACGCGCCCATCAGAACTATTTTTATTCCTTTACGGTTGTCAAGCCAAGTTATGGCATAAATCCAAAGGACCTATACGATGCAAAGTTGTAAGTGAATTTCAGTATGTTTTTCAATAAGTGAATAACATGATTATTATAATCATACTATATTTGGAACAATAAGGTTGATGTCATTATCAATGTCATATTTTTCATTTGATTTAACAACGAAACAATTAAAACAAATGCCAATAGAGACGCATGGTCGTAAAAAAAAAACATGTTCGATACCCGGTGGAGGCACAAGTGGTTCGGATCCCACTTTAAACTGAAGGTCCAGTCCCGATTAGCCTTACTGTTCATAAAGTTGACTTAAAACACCAAATCAACCAACAAATCGTAAAAAAGAAAATATTTGAAATAAAACATTTAAAAATAACAGGCCAGAAAAGTCTGATAGGACTACTAGAAGAAGAACTCTTAAATAAGCTGAGATGTTATTTGTGTGTGCTAGCAAAACTGAGACGGTGTAGCCCATATTTCATATGATTTAACTTTCAGATAATATAAATACTGTTTCAAGCGTCGAAACATACACATAAGCAACCAACACAAGAAAGTGTTGGTACTCGTAACGTGTACTCCTGGACTGACTGAGCCATTGCACATTCCTGTCCTCAGAGCGGAGAAGTCTACAATTTACAATATAATCGTCAGAGCGTAAGAATAAATAGCTATCTCCAAGTCCTCTTCCATATTCATCCCTTCCAGAGGTGTCTAAAGCTAATAATAAATTCTCAATCAACATAACCGATGGCGCAGTAGTAGCGTCGTTGCCTTGTAATCAAGATGCTCGGTGTAGGCACGTAGTGGTTCAGATCCCACTTTAAACTGTAGGTCCAGTCCCGATTAGTCTTACTGTGCATAAAGTGGACTTAAATCACCAAATCAACCAATCAATCAACATAAGATAAAATTATGAGCGTCCTTCTCTCCTTTCGACATACGCACATAAAAATATCACTTCGCCCTTGGCGTCTAAATTTGATCAAGCACACCACCCAAGTTGTCCAAACACGGACAGAAAATCGAAAATTAAAATGACGATCGCCCTATTTGACATCTAAAATTTCGTGATCACCCTGGCGGCGACGTCTAAAACTGTAATAATTAGAGCCCGGAAGTTCAGGCATTTATTTTGGTTAATATAAGCAAGCAAAATGCATTTATAATGTGGAAAATAGGCACAAAAGCAATGAAAAAATAGGCACAACAAAACCAAAAAAGTAATAAATTTCAAGTCACTTATATCTTTAATTTCATTCAAAAAGTTAGTATCTATACGTGCAAGTACATTTTTACTTTCCTTTATTGCCTTGATTGCACATAACCACTTTTTTTTTTCTACACGAGTCTCGCTTAAGTTTCGAAAATGATCTCTCTACTTCGACAAAAGTACTAGTTATACTATACTGAAATTGGCTATTGAGGCTGGATTCACATCATCAATAAAATAATTTCGACCTTTAACAATATCACGAATTACTTTCATTTTTTTCGAATCCACGTTTGCACTTTTCTGCAACAGCTAATCTCTTTTCTCCTGCTGCATCGATTCCTCGAAGACTTTCAAGGATGCTATAATATAAGAGTTTCACCCCTTTTTTCCCAGCTTTGTAATTGTCTCTGATAACACCATAATGATCCAATAATTAACGTTTTTGAAAAAAAAAAGTTGTATACAACACTCAAAAATTTCATTGAAAATAACAAAAACAAGCATTAATATTAAAAATAGGCAGTAGGGTACAAAATAAGCAAAATGAAAAAGTTTCTAAAACATTAGCAACGACATAAAAATGTATATCAAGAAAGAAGTATCAATAAAGATGGCAGGAAAAAATATAACTTTTGCCAAACTTCCGATTCTAGTTTTGTATAACCCTTCAATGAAAACAGAGGACAAGAACTTTAGAAAAATGTCATCGGAATCCACGATAGAATAACGTTACTTTAATGACAAAATATGCTATAATTGTAATGAAAATTTAAACCACAGGAACTGGTTTAAATTCTCATTGCAAAAAGTTCAATTATTTTAAGAAACAACTTTCTTCCCCCAAATCTGCCATAAAGGTTTCTCTATTGCTGTTCTGTATCTACTGAGTTTTACATACATGTCATACTCTCGTTCCCACATGGTAGAAACCTAAAAGGCATAATAATGGCACCTATTGATGCTATATCCAGAAAGAGTTGCCGCTATTTCTCGTTCCTGAAACTTGATAAAACAGTTGGACTTCATTTCGCGACACCAACTTGACGTTATAAGATGCCTTTCATTACTTTTAAAATGTTCCTCGACTTTTACAATTCGGATTGCACGAATTGGTACAACCTCCTTGTTCTGAATGAAATTGAAGCTCGTACAGTTTCCTTTTTTCGAGATTGCCAATTCGGTCCCGTGTTTTATAAGCGCTTTTCAGCATGTCCTCATAACAGCTCCAACTCCCGCTATTAATCTAACCTCAATCTACCTCGTCTGAAACTCGTTTTGTTGACCCATTTCGTTCGGACGATATTTCATTACTTGGAGGGGGATTTGTTACAGTGTTAACGTGCGCAACGAAATCGGTTTCGGGAATCCTTTCCTATCCGAGTCAGTTTTTTTTCCTGCAGATAGAAAAAGGTATCTTTCAATTTTTTCCCTTTCTATTTCGGTTGTTTTACATCGCTTTTATACGTCTTGGCTTAATTGCGACCATGAAGATGAATCATGAACTGATGAAATGGATGAAGGAACAAATGATACAATCATACCTGAACCGGGGTTCAATCCAGATTCCTCCATCTTCTGTTTTGCTCCTTTTCCTTTTCTGTTAGACAGTAATCAACCTTAGCTCTACCAGTTACTTGTTCCGATACTGTCACAGGCGAATAAGATGCAAAAACATTAAAAAAAAACTAACAATACGGTTCATTTGAAATACACATCTTAGAATAACTACCATACAGTTTCTTGTTATTATTCTGTACCATGGATATAGGGGAAACTCAGTTCTTTTCTCATTTTTCTTATAAAGGATAGTCCAGACGTTCAGTTAAATATATATGAACACTATTTATTTCTTACTTAAATATGTACAGATGAATTACAAAGGCAACACCCTCCACATGATCCAAATTAGTTGAAATCAGATATTTTTAATATATATAGGGGTATGGCCTAGACCATCAGAACTATCTCTATTTAAATATGGTTACCCAGTGACCGCTAGCCTTCTAGAGTAGCTACAGCCACTAATAAAAACGCCGTTTCTTTAATATAAAATTAAAACTTGGGTGCACACGAGATTTGTACGTTGGTCTAGACCATCAGTACTATCTCCATGAGAAGTGTTGACCCGTGACCGCTAACCTTCTAGACCAGTGGGCTAGACATATACATGTCTAGTATGACATGTATATAACTTCAAATGGTCCGAGGGCCAAAATTATATCCAGCAGTTGATTGGCGGACCGCATTTTTGTTTGGGGGGGGGGGATTAAAAATTACAAAAATTGTAAGTACTGAACTGAGAATGTAGTACTTACTTTCGCATAACCTAAATTTCTAAAATGAGGCATTAAAAACAATGGAATCACAAATCAAAATTGTATAATTACAATTTATTTCACAGAAACGCAATACTTATGGATGAATTGAAAGAAATGAAAAACACACCATACAAATAAGAATCCTTCATAGTAAGTGTTCAATGTGAAAATTGAGGCCGATCTGCTTTTTTTATTAAAGTGTTAATGTCCACTTCAATTACTGTATTTGAAAGTCTCAGAAGGTGAAGTAGTGAAGAATCTACCAATCGACTTCTGTAGCGGTTCTTGATGAACTTCATTGAAGTAGAAACACTTTCACACGTGTATGTACTGCCGAACATCGATGCCATTTTTTGCCCAAAACTACGAAGGTTTGGAAAGCGTTCCTTTGAAAGGTATTTGAAAAACTCTGGCTCCTTTTCTTGGCTAGTTTGAAGGAACACATCGCCTTGCAAATCACACAATTCAAGTTGGAGAGAAGCTTCTTGTTCTTCGATGTTAGCGCCAAGAGGATTGCTAAATAGCTGGATGCTGCTTTTAAGTTCTTCAAAATCTTTAAATCTGGAGTCACACTCATCCATTATTTCTTTAATTTTTGCACTGAATTCAGACAAGTCCAATGTTTCTTCATCTTTTGCTAGCCGCCGACATCTTGGAAAATGGACCAGGTTATTCCTCTCCAAAGTAACGTTGAAAATCTTCAGTTTATTACGAAACCCATTTATGTTTCCCCTTAAATCTGACACCAGCTGGTTTCTTTCCTGCAGTTTCAAGTTCAGTTCGTTCAGATGACCTGTGATATCTGTTATAAACGCCAGTTGTTTAAGGAAGTCCATACTCTGAAACTGTTCCTTCAGTAAAAATAGAACGTATTTGAATAAAAATACATAAAATTAATATATTTTGCAAACTGGCTTCGCGTGCCGCAAAAAAAGGCATCGCGGGCCGCCAGTTGGAAACCCCCTGTTCTAGACTAGAGAAAGCCACTACCGACATCGAGAGAACTTCCAAGATCTCTCCTCTTGCCCAAGCAACGAAAAAATGCCAACTCCCGCTACTCAATAGAATCCCTTATATAGGCGATTCGAAAAAAGCCAGTAAACGATTTATTTTTTCACCCCTCCGGATTTTGAAAGGACAAGTTTTTAAAATACCCACCTTCTGAAATAACTGGCCTTCCCAGACACTTAGGCCAGCTCTATAGCAGGTTACATTAGAAACTGAATAACAAATATTACCTTCACTAACCCATAAAAATAATATTAATGAACATATACCAACATCCAATCAAGAGAAGTGTCATGTACTGGTTCTACCATTAGGCCTACACTTCATAGCGCGTTAATCACGATTATGAATGCTGAACTAATGAAATATAAAATAATTTAGTTTTAGCAGCTCGAGTAATATGATTTAAATAATATTGATACGCTTTAGTGAATTTGCACTATCTGATACGTTCAGATCCGTGCTTGGGACTTCAGTTTTTTTGCACTTTTTGTGTTAATTGATGTTTTTACTTTTCTGTATATACATTTTAGATATATACGTGTGTGGGTGTGTGTTTGGAAGTGAGCCTCAGGGATAGCGACTAATTTACCGGTATTTCTTTATTATTTTCCATGGTCATGAATTTTTTATAATGATAGACGTTGTAAAAGTTGTTCGTAAGAAGTCGAGACTTACCTACTCAATAATTTCTCTTCTATTCTATTCCATCCGACCTCTTTAGCGGAGTGGTTAGCACAGCGCGCTACCACGCCAGAGGTCGCGGGTTCGAGCCCTGGCCTGGATGTTGATGTTCTTTGTGAGTGTCCCTTCATTGATTTCATCATATCATCACGCATGCTCATCGTATCGATTAGCCAAAAGTGGCAGAAAAGTGACGTAAAATGACCTAATTCAATCATTCATTCAATTAGTTCTATTCTAATCTGTGGGGTTCACTCTTCACTTGATCCCCGGGTTCGATACCCGGTGGAGGTACAAGTGGTTCGGATCCCACTGTAGGTCCAGTCCCAATTTCCCAATTTGCCCTCCTGTGCATAAAGTGGACTTAAACAAACAAAGAACAACTCAAACTTCACTTGATCAGCCTTAGACGTTTTTCTTGGTTTCAGGTACCATTTGTTAACACGGAGTGACTAGTACTGACGTTGTCGTTCTATGAATCAGGCATGGGTCTGTTCAACCTATTGGATGCTGCACACCTCGGCCATTTTTGAACTCATTGCGGGCCATTTCTGTCCCCCGTTAGCACGCTTTTACGCGTGCCGCGAACATCCTTTACGCAAATACACATCCTAAATGATCAGTCAATCTTGCGTCTCGACTCCTGTTATCGCTCGATGCGATGCGAGCTCCATCCATCGCTTACTCGGATAAGCACCATTTCCTCCTGGTCATCTGGCCAACCCCCCCTCGTCTGGCAGCGCCCCTCTGTTTATAGATCTCCTCTCCTGTCCGAGATAACATCTCCCTCTCTCTCGCAGCTTCCAGTTTCTTGGGTGGGATCACGTGGACCAGGGGGGAGAAGGAACAGCTTGATGCTCTGTGCTCCTAGTCTGCGGCGCCGACCGAGACGCCGGAGCGACGCGACGCGGTTTCCTCTGACCTCTCTCAAAGGGCAAATTTCCTGCTGAGTAAAAAACTCTCACTTCCAGAAGACTGCAGGACGGAGCTCGTTGGTAAAGCGAACATCTAGAGCAAACTGAGCATTTTGAACAAACAAGCTGCAGTTTATACAGGTGTTACCATCGGGGATACTGAAAGAACATACAGAAAACTGAATCCACCTAATGCATTTGATGAACCAGAAACGCATCGATTGCTGCACTAAAGTGTCCTTTGTAAAGAATCAGGTTTACAGTTTGATGCATGACGTAAAGCTAACGCCAAAGTCAGTGACGTGCTCAGGATTTTCGAAAGGGAGGGGTTTCTTTCTTTCTTTTTCTTAGTAGTTCACCCTCATTTTGCCACCTTTTCCTGCCTTTGATGTATTTTTTTCTTTTTTAGAAATTGCGGGCCAAAGGGTGGGTTATGACCCCCACCAACCCTCCCCCCTTTGGGCATGCCACTGGCCAAAGTGCATCACATGATGCGAATGAGTTTTTTTTCTATGTTGATCCGTCTTTTAATGCATCAATTGATGTGTTTGTTTTTTCACTTTCTTGGTGATGCATTTAAACATTTGGTCTAAGCTACATACTTCATGCATTTTTTATTTAAACTGATGCATTTACTACTATGTGTGCACGATTGTATAACGTCACGAGGAGCTATTTGGTTTTCCAGAGAATTATAGTAATGAGTGATTCCATTGAAAACCTCTCGGATTTCGACAGTTTTTGGCTAGGCCGAAGTGAATCTCATTTTTATGGGACCTCCTACAAGAAGTTGATGTGCCTTTTCAAAATTACTTATTTACGCAACATAACATTTTCACACGCATAATCACACTAGAAAGTTCAAAACAGGTCTTATTTGGAAGCTAGAATCACTAATGCATATTATTTGGTCAAAGTGGTACTTCAAGTATAGTGTTGGAAGTGTTTAATATTTATTTTTGAATAGCAAAATATACCTCCCAGTCGCATTTACTCGTTTCCTTATATTTTGATCCCCTATATATCTACTTATAAAGGAGAAAATGTATTTTGAGAATTTCATGTAGAGTGCCCGACGATTTCATGCCTCGTGCTGCATGCAACCATTAGTTCGAGAACGTGATTTCGTTTTTATAACAAAGTAAAAGTTACTTTTAAGCATTCCGCGTTGAATATCTTCATATAAATATTTTTCTCCTGATTTTTAAACTTTGGGCGTTAAAGTTCTTTCGTGATTTTTAAGCGTTCATTGTTGACTATCTTTTCGTGATTTTTAAATATTAATTGTTGAATATCTTAACTCTAAACATAATGTTATTTTCGTTATTTTTAATCACTGGACGTTGATCTTAACCCTAAACATTAGTCGAATTGGTCTATTTTTTGGACAATGTTCGTGATTTATAAATATTCAGTATTGAAGATCTGAACTTGTGTGTTCATTTCGTGTTTTTTGAGCATTGCTCTTTTAGTATTTGATATAGCTAAATGTTTCCCTTTATGATTTTTAAACATTAGAAGGCAGGGATCTAAACATACCATATGTTCTTTCTTTCACGGTTCTCTGGCTGAATGCAAATTTTTTTGCGCCCTAGGTAGGAATTCCATGGATTGTATTTTCGCGTAGGTGAACAACATAAAACTTCTTAAAAGGACATCATCAATGCAAGTGACATCGTGCGATGATATCTTATCACTATCATCGCCCTTATCATCGGAACGGGAGAAACCGTAGCCGTGCAGGCCAACTGGTACAATTTCACTGCGATGGAGAAAAAAGCCACACGACAAACAGTAACAGACCAGCGGATCTCATTGCTAGAGAGAGAGAGAGAGCTGGATGAATAATCTGCAGTCTTCCTAATGTTCGCAGCTATGGAGTATAATAATTTTAAGTGTCACAGCCCGTGGACGATAGCGAAGCACTGATAACACTTCGTTCCATTTTTTTCGCGCGCAGAATGGGTAGGGAGAGGCCGTATCTTTTCCGCAATATTTCCCCGCATCTCGAGATACATCCCGCCTAGTGGGGCCATCTCCAAACAGGCGAGAGGAGGCGCATTTTTATGCCGCTGTTTAAATGCGTAGCGATAAAAAGCATCGATGAAGCGACGGAAAAGACAGCAATAACGAATGGCAAGGAAGGGGGAGGGATAAAGGGAGAGAATAGAACTATAAATACAACCCTTAAAAAAGTAAGGAATGCAGTATGAATATTGTAAGGAGACTGTATCATTATGATCATTACGCACTTTTTTCCCTTTGGTCCTTTTTTTATTTCTCGGAGATAAATCTCGAAGCGCCCTTTATACTTTTCTCCCCTCTCCCAATGCCTCCCCCACCCTTGTCCCTATTACTCCTTGTTCCGCCAGCCATCAAGGTCCCTATCGCTTCCCTACGTCTTCGGGAGATGCTGGGCGAAGATGGCCAAGTTTCGGAGCGAAATAAAGATCTTTGCAAAAGGCTCTGGGTGAAGGAGAAGGCAAAATGAAGCACCAGATTTATGACGTCATCAGCATTCAAGCTTCTGTCCGACCTCCCCCCCCTTTTCCCTTATAATGTCCAATCATAAGTCTTGAAGGATTATGTCATCGTTGTATGTTTCCACGAAAATAAGGTTCATGTAGAACATTTTTTGTACCCAGTGCTGAAAATTGCCGTATTATCCTTTTGTATACACTTTGTGCTCTGTAATTTCAGGAAAATGGAGGATGCTCATGGGGCATAGAGCCTACGTACTATGAGCGGAATCTGTTGTTTTTCTCCAATTGTGTGGTATCACTCAAATAGCACTCTATATTTTAAATTACAATACCGATCTCAATATTAAACTTTTATAGTGGTCATTTTTGTCATATCAAATCACTATTTGCATTATAGTTCCCAAGTTTTTACGTAACGTGTATATTTTTAAATGTAAACGTATTTTAATTTCATGATTATAAATATATAGGTAGTACATACAAACTATTATTTATTTACTTAGCAAGTTGTACAATGTTTAACACATCTTCCTGGGCCGATTTATACATTTGTTGCTATCCTTCATGTCTATCTATCGGTCCAGTTTCCCATCCTGTTCCGATTTTTGGTCGTTCTTTCTTCCTTGTGAATTCCGGTTTAGTACTTTCTTTGGTAGTCTATCATCTGACATCCTCTTGACATGACCAGACCATTTCACATCCATTGTTCAGTGCTGCACGTTTATCTTAACTCAGTTATTCTCTCCTTCGGTTTCTTGCCACCTTCAAAATGTACTTCTGTTGAATTAAAATGTAATTTCTTCTTTTTTTTGCAATCTGCTCTGAGCTATCTTTGTGGTTTCTTATAGTATTTTCACTTTACACGATCCATTGTGTCTCTACATACGTGGGAGGAATCTCTCCATTGCTGCCCCCTAAGACTTAATATATATGGGGCAATCCATTGTTACAGGTGGGTCACCCGGACTGCATTTTTTAAATTCTACTAATAGTTAAGCATCATATTTTGTACAGTTACTATGCAATGAAATATAATAAAATTAACACCGTTGACCCTTAAAATACTTTCCAAAATTTGTAGCTATAAGTGTACAATTTTGTGTCACGGGTGGGAGGGCCAAACCTGCCTCTTCACATAATAAGAGATTTATTTTAATTTCTGTGAATTGTCAAATGATGAAAAATAAATTATTTAAGACAAAGAGAGGAGGTAATTTACCTTTTAATATTCTAATGAAGTTTAAGGGGAAATGTAACACTTAAAGGAGCAATGTATTGTTTTTTGGTGTCACGGGTGGGACACAATAGGAAACAAAAGTAAATCAAAAAGTTAAAATAAACGAACATCTGTAAAATATTTTCTACCTTCTAACTTAATTATGTAAAATACTTGAATTTTTATGCAAATGAAAATTTTATATTGTTCACTCACAAGATAGGATAAAGTTGCAGCATTGCATTTAATTTTAAAAATTGAGATTCAGGGGCACTTTCACATGGAATGCCCCATATAAAAGTAAATGTAATCATCATTTTTCGTTACATTAGAGACAATTCCAAGCACTGGATATGTCACACAATATGGTTGGTCACTGTGAGTGGGTTTCTTGAAAAGAGTAATACGTATTATTTCCGCTTAAAAAATTATCCTAATTCGCCGAAAAAAGCACTTGCTGTCCTAATTGTCCATAACCATGTGCAGAAACCCACCTGGCAAATAAGTAGTCTACTAACAAAAATAAACAGATGACGCTGCTTAATTTATGACGAGCTATTCCTTCATTTTTCCTGTTCTGTAGCACTATACGTAAGGTGTTATTAATTTTTTAATCGGATTTAAAATGTGGTGTTAGACTCTATTTAACTCCATCATATTCAGAGGTTATGACCATATGACACTCAGTATCATAATAATTAGACGATTAGTACCTTCTTCTCCCATTCCCGTATCGCTAGGTGTCTGGGCTTGGCTAGTGTTGATAGTTTCCCGGAGAATGAGTCATACTTAAGGATTAAGGTTAATAGTATTTAATTTAGCCTATCTCCATGACGGAGTCACAGCGCGCTAGGACATCTGGAGTCACGGGTTCGAATTCCGCTATTGGCATGAGTGCTCTTTATAAGTGCTCCTTCATTACATCATCACTCATCCTCTTCTTATATTCTTAAGTGATACAAATTATGCATCAAAATATGTCATTTCTGACAATCAAATAATTAATAACTTTTGAATATTGCCCACACTGGAATCGGGGGAAAAAAACCGCCATGTAGGCATAACATGCTAAGCATTATCTCAACGAACGTAAGCTTTGCAATTAATCAATAACTTTATTGCAGTATGATTAGTGTAAAATGTTTACTAAACCCATGGGAGAAGTTAATCTCTGCTCTTCTAAACAGTCATACGATTAGAAACAAACTATTAGATGCTGCTTTGCGGTGTTGGAATGAGTGCACAGTAGGTTCCAGGTTACGCTTCATTCAAGTCAGTGATTCAGCATTTCCAAAGTCGCTTTCCTTCAATTTCACCTGTTTCCTGGCGTGGCGGGGCACCTCCCGGATAAAAACGAACGACCCCCGATCGTCGGCGTCCAATCTATAAACACTCCATAAACGACCTCATGCGGCGACGAGCAACGCACAAGATAAAGACCCACCTGGGAGCCTGAATTATTCATTGTGCTGCCTACGACGCTTCTGTTGCACATTGCAACGCCGATCGGGATATTACCATCCCCCCTCCCTTTCCGAAAAGGCCCGCTGCTTTTTTTTCCCTCTCTTTTTCCCGTTTCCCAGCACCTTGCACATGAAGGCCTTGGAGGTACGAATGCATATGTGTAAGACAGCGCGTGTGTCTTCCGGATAAACAGCACTCGCCCGACTTTTGATATTAATTATGTTTCCTGCCTCGAACATTAGGTCTGAGAAATCAACTTCTTCTTCTTTAAGCCTTCTGCATCCGAAAGCACCATTAGATCAAGGCACCTGCTCCTGCTATTTGCAATCCTTACCAAAACACATATGATAAATGATCGTAAGGAGTGGGGGGCAGGAACCCCCTCCCTAAAAAAAGCGACCTTAAAAGTTACACATTATAATTTAACCTTCGGCGTTAACGTCCAATTTTGAATTTACTGGGACCTCTCCGGAATATAATTAAGGTAGAGTCTCTTTTTTTACCTTTAATTTCCTTAATATGCAGGTAACGTAGGCACACGCCACACACACACGAATTAAACACACACATTATTATCACGCACGCCGACATGCATTGACCTCATCGTGCAGGGAGGCTGTGGAACAGGCACTTCACTCCGGCGAGGCTCTCGACTTGATACCCAGTAGCTGATCCTAACCGAGGAAGGATGGGGTCTGTAAAGGTTGTTCGTGGACTGCTTCCAGATCTGGGATCTACATTTCCTTCAGATGCTTTCTGAGGTATGTCTTGGCTGCACTAAGTACATGTAAATAATGTTCGGAATGTAGATAATGAAGAGTAGCGGTACAAAGAGATTTTTAACATGCTATGACTAGGGCTACGTTTTTCACTTTTGCCATTAGCTAACAGAGAAAAAAGTGTGGAATAACCAAAATATAGTTTCTGGATTGATTGATTGATTGATTTGCTATATTTTACTTCGCCTTTTGTGCCACTTTTTGGCTAATTTGCGAAGATGGGGATGAGTGATGATATGATGAAATTGATGAATGGACACTCACAAACATCCATGCCCAGGCAAGGATTCGAACCCAGGACCCCTGGCGTCGTAGTATTGTTTCTGGCAACAAAACATTTGTTTATATAGGCGACAAACAAATGACTGTTCACTACAATCAAATTGTTTCAATAATGGTGCACATTTGTTCAGAGTTACCATAGAGTTTACTCAAAATGACCAAATTTGGTAAATGCTACAATTTTTTTGTTGTTTACAGTTACCAAGAAGCTTAACCAAACGTGTTCTGTATAGGGGATATATGTTCTTGAAATAAGTAGAAATTCATGTAATGAAAAACAATTAGATCAAGGTGCTTCGTTGTTGCATGTGTAAGCGTAAGCATATTTGTCCATCTATACATGATTGACCTAACTTTAACCATTTTCCGTCGTATTCGGCATATTTTAGCTTTTTATATACACAGAACTCGAAATGCGTCTAAAAAATTCGATACAATTTGTTGTATCAATTGACGTTTAAAGGTGTAATTTTGAATTATTTCAAAGTGTCGTGTCCGATCTTCTCAACTGCTCATTTTTTGTGCATAACACGAAACAGCAGCTGACAAAAGTACCCTTTCATACATTTCTGTGTGCATTTATTTTCGATGCACCAAAAGTTCATCATTAGCAGTCCATGCACTATTTTGGAGTCAATGTGTTTGCAAGAATTGACATATTTTGGATTCTAAGTGTATGTGTAGTTACTTCTAATGGGCATTTCGTTTCTTTTTCAATGTTCACTCAAGGTGTTGGATTTCTTATAACTATGTAATCCAAGCTCAGTTGAGGAAGGCAGTGGCTGTAGGCTGAGGACATTGCTGTAGCTATAATATCCCACTACAAGGTACTGATATTTGGAATAAAATACGTAGGCACACTTTTGGCTCGTTTCTCATATGCTTCTTTATTCTTACATAGGCCTACTCGTATGGAGTGTAAGATATGACCCTTTATGAGGAAACCCAAATGCCTACATGGACCTCATTGTTGCAGACTAATTATGCTCTGGCGTCTGGACTCACAACCAGTAGCTACTGTATAATCCTTTGTGGTATTTGTATTGTCTGCTGTCCATATGTGTTTGTAATTGTCCTCTCATGGATTTCATCTTGTCACTATTCATCCTCATCTTCGTGATAGCCAAAAGTGGCAGAAAAGCGAAATCAAATAAAACAATGCAATCAATTGCTTTCTCATAATTAGTACACTTCATGAAGTAAGTTATAGAAAAAAACAAGTCTTATATTAAAAATTTATGTTGTTGTTGGTACATATTATGTAAGTTCAAGGGTAAGTTTATGGAAATTTTAAGTCATAGGTGTTTTTTTCTCTCCATATTTTGTTGATTTATATGCAATAAAAATCGGAACAATCTAATACTTGTAGAAGCGACAAGCTGGTACTACTGACTCCTATTTTCTCGATTCACCTTCTGGGAGGGATTCCGAACTCTCGAGGTCTGATGTCAGTCTCATCTTTAAGAACTCTGCTGAAGATAAGTACAAAGTTAGCTCTTGGCGGGTCAAATCTCACTTTCTTTACCGAGAAAATGTTCAAATAAGTTTGAAGACCTAATAGGTCTTATGTGTAATTGAGGTGTAATTCTATTAAGAAACAAGATGCGTCGCCAGAGTGGTATTTAATAGAGGATTGGGGGAATCCCCTACTCTGGTTTCTGTTGCAAATTCTATCCCTTGGGTGGTATGTGTTTATGAAAGGCCTCCATGCTTAGAATTCCTCCCCTCACAGGACTGTAACCGAGTGGTTGAGTATGAACTTGGCGCTTACGTCCCGAGCAGCATAGCATGTGGGGCCTAAAGTGTATGTAGAATTTAGAACACGAGTGCAAATAGCCCATAATGAATCTTGATACTCAAAATCGGTGTCATTTGGAGCTTGTTGCTCCTTAATTTTTTCACATTTTCTACTAAATAGAAAGCACTCTACTAAATTCCAGATAACTCGTTCTATTACTTTCTTCATAGTGTCTAGTTTAAAGGGCCCCAAAATGTTATCTTACGATGTGGCCCTATAGGTCCCATCACCATGAATATGATTAGAGAGTTTCTTGAATAATTAGTGAACTCCGCTGCAGCAAGTCAAAAAACAGCGGCGATGAGACTCTATTCGCTGACCACGACTCACTCAATGAAATACCATTTAGCAAGCCATGGCGCTTCAAATGAGCTGGTGCGGCATGAAGTTTAATTTAGTTTAAATCTGGTTGTAATTTTAAAATTATGTTATCATTAAAAAGAACGGATGTCCCTACAGATTAATTAATGTTTTCATTATTTAAAATTTGGATAATAATAGAATGAATAATGTTAAGAAGCCTGATACAATATATATTCTCATAGAGAAAGGATAGATAGAATTTATAAATGTAAAATTTTAAAATTTGGAAAAAAATATTTTTAGGATAGAGTATATCGAAGTGTTAACCGTTGAGATCTCGGAAAATGTGATTTATATGGGAGTTGGACTTCGTGATAAAGTGAACCTGAGGTAAAAATGAAGTGCTTCCAATTAGCAGTACACATATTCAGAATTTATTCCAGTTCTCAGGAACGAGTTGGCCACTGACAATATAAAAAACTGAAAGTTGGCAGTGCTCTCCAAATGAATTTCAATGTAGGCTAAAGATGTCGTAGATGTTCAAGCCTATTAAAGGCGATCAGCAGCCATTTTATATTATTATATGTATTAAAATTGGAGAAGTAAAATAATGATAATCTGTTATAAATATGTTGTAAAATGTGTTGAAAATATTTATAGCTCTTGTAAATTATAGGAAGTTCACTGATATTTACATGTACCATGTAGCTACTTCTCTGCTTTTTAAAATTTTGTACTCAATTTTTTAGGAATACTTCTTGCATGCTTGTAACTAGACTCCCATTTCGTGCCGAAATATGATCTCAAGTACTTTCTAAAATGATGCAAGTGTTGAATAAGTGTTATATTTTTATTTATTTTATTTTTGCTATTTAGCGTTGATTTCTGCCACTTTTCGCTCATTACGACGATGAATATGAGCAGATGAGATTGATGAAGTGAAAAGATCAAAGAAAACCAATGTTCAGGAAGGAAAGTCACTCCACTCTCACAATCACCGAGCAGACTGTATGCGATCTAATAATACTAAATTATACATATGACTTAAGGAGTTTATTTGAATACTCTTCCCCCCCCCAATCGTTTTTAACACACTATGTTTACCTCAGTATGTCTATTTCATTTTCCAGCTATCTAACGCATTGAAAGAAACACATTTGGAAAGGAATCAATACAATTGGATTGCGATTATACTTACCTCGTTCCTTTAAATATACAATAAAAATACATGATAAACTTAAACAAATATGATAACCTGCACATGTACGGGAATATTACATATTTTAAACTACAGAAGGAATTTTGAAGAAAATTCAGGCCGCAAAACAAATGTATATTTTTAATGCAGAGTGCCGCAGGAAAAATCTGCATGGAAGATTTTTTCTCCATTTTCCTCTTTTTCTAAGCGATCTTGTCGCCTGTTGTGGAGAAAATTAGAATTGCGCTTATCTGTCGCTATATATCACGTAGCAGGGGACGTTTGGATTTTTTCTCTCTCCGTAACTTGCCCTCTTTTTTTTTATTTTTGGAAAAAAACTTTGTATCGGAAAAACAAAAGAAAAAACTGCATGGTAGAAATGCGGGCATATTAATTACAAAAGCTGTACGGTTAAGGGAGGCTGAGGGGTGGGGGTCCGCTGCTGAGTGGTCGTATAAAAGGCATAAAATATTTCTTTTTTTTAATGTTGGTACTAGGTTCGCGATTCTTTTGTTTGTTACAGGTCTCCCCCTCCCCCAACCCTTTGCAGATCGCGTACAGTGTGTCTATGGATCGTTTGATTGTATGTAATCCACACGGCATAAATATCTCATCCCCGACCACCCTTGTGTGAATACTTCGGCTATTGTTCTGCGAACCACCGCAGCCCGCGTTTACTAGCCCCTGTTGTCCCCCCCCCCTCCCGGCCCCGCTTTTCAGATCGAGATTCCGAACCTCTCCCCCCTACCTCACCCTTTATCGCGTTTTGAGAAATGTATCATGCAATTTATGCTTCGTCCACACACACATATACGTGTGTGAAAGTTTATGTGACTCTTGGCCAAAATATATTCGAAATCTCTCTTTTCTTCTTTTAAACTTTTTTTTGGTAGGGTACAAAAAGCTTGCATAAATTCTCCCTCACACACACACACACACACACACGCTTACAAAAGCGCTAACGCACGTCCACCTAGCATGTATGTGGGGGCCCGCTCAGTTTGATGTACTGGCTATGTGAGGGGGCAGTGCATTACTCATTCCTGGCCGGGCAGGTACTAAATATTTCCCGGTTCCCAACACGCTTTATCTCGCTTGTACAGTTTTCAAATAGCAAACGTTTCGGACCATCTTTCGGAATTTATTGCCAAAGCGTATACGGGGAGAGGGAAGGGTAGAAGGAGAGGGGAGGGGGAGAGAAAGTAGGGGAAAAAAAAGCGATGTTTGCACAAGAGGACATACGTACCATCCCGTGTGCATGTAGGTTATGTGCGTGTGATCCGGTTTGGTAATGATATTTGCTAACTGGCCGCCTCGTTTTAATTGTTACGGTGGTCCTTGTGTTGTTGTATGTACTCTTATCAAACGTGCTTTAAAAATGTTTCATTATTTTTTTTCACCGGCTTAAATTTGGCTTAATTCTCAAGCACGTATTACACTTTCTGAGATATTGAAAGAACGAAGGATGCAATTTTTATTGCAATGCGCTGGCTTTTGAAAGGCCGCTTTACCCACAAATTTTCAACTTTCTAGCACTTAGCACTTTCCCAATAGTTGTCTTGAACGAATGGGTGCAGTTTCGGCACCTTAACATCAAAATGATAGAATAAAATCTATTTCCAACTATTAGCCTTGGCAGTTGTACAGTCACCGGCAAGGAAAATGGAACGCCTAGATCCTAAAATACTGGCTTACCTAAAATGCGTTATGAGTGTTACCTAACTCTGCGGCGATAGTAGAATTTACTCTTGTAAAATTGCTATCGAAATTGGTTCATTGCCGCAGAATTAGGCATTACGCATTGCAGGGAAGCCAGTATTTCAGGATCTAGGTGTCCCATTTTTTGCCGGTGATTGTACATACCACGCAAGAGAGATAAATCTGTGCATTTTTCCCCTATCCCCTCCTTCTCTTTGACTACTTCCTCCCTTCGCTTACACATCCACCTTCTGTCATTTTCTTAACTTTCACTAACCTTACACTATTTCACTAACCTCTTAGCTAAGTGATTCCTAGAAATTTTTGTTAGGCCTGTTTCACTCATTCTCCCCTCTTAGCTTCTTTGCTCAGTGTGGCCTTCAAGAGAAGTAACGTCACTGTTACCCTTTGTTAAAATTTGTGTGGATGACCTACATGAGAGTGCCGGGGAAATAACGTCGGTTTTGACAGAAACATAATTTTCATAAACGATACATGTATATATGTTGTAATATATGTATGTAATTATGTATAGGATTATTATTATTAGGGCTCGGAGATTGATGATAAACTTTTTTTTCTGAGCCTTGAAAACAGTGCTAAACAGTCTCTTCAGCTAAAACCAGAAAACATAATTTTTATTTTGCATTTTTTGGCTTTCAGGTAATTTTTCAGTATTTGTTGCAGTTATTGTTGCATTTTCTTCATTTTTTAGGCTTATTTTTCTCATCCCTTGTTGTTACGTGAATTTTAATTGCATTTGCTACCATGACTTACATATTTAAATTTCCTGACATGGTCCTCTTAGCAAGTTCGCCATTAATCGATAATACTCTCACTGGAAAAGCACAAATATTATTTTTAACTGAAATGTTTGGCAATTCATTAAATAATTAATTGTGGTAAATTTATTTCTTCTCCAGCAAAATTAAAATACTTTGTGTGAAGCCTACTGTGAGGTTCCCATGCTGGCCTCTCTTATCGCTTTAATCTGTGCTTTTAGAGTAAAATTAGTCACAATATAATCTGATTTACGCGAATACACAACTAAACCTAACTACTGTATCGTGGAAAGTCCTTTTTGAAAGGAGGTTAATGTCTTATACAGAAAAACCTTGCGGTGTGTTATATGTAACTTTGAAGTAATAAGGAAAACTAAATTAGCACTTAATTGCTTATATCCCTTTGCTTCAGTAGTTTAAACCACCAAAGGGTTTATCGAATTATTCAACGACTATTTTAATTTATTGAAAAAATCAATTTTCCATTTAAGAGCGAGAATTATAATTAGGTCATTCTTTACCATTTTTAGGTCATTTTTAAATAATTTTAAAGTAATTCTGTAGATTATTATTTTTCTTTTTACATTTTTTAGTTCATCAACTTCCGAGCCCTAATTATTATCACTATCAACCCTAGTAATTTTCAAAACCTTGATGTGGGACATAACACTTTCTGCGTCAGCTCTCTGCATCTAACCCTGCGTATATTCCATGGCTGGGACGAAATAAATACTTACTTCTTTTTGCGTGAACATTAAATCGTACTTGAAGATATAATAAGCCCTAACTGCATGCACGTCATATTAACACAAATCGAACGGTACCAACATCGCTTCACAGATATTTTTTAGTCACACTACTCAGCGCGTTTGAGGATTGAGCATCTTAGCAACCTATAGGTAATTTCCTAACTTATGTAGATCATGTGGTCAACATTTGATGTATTTTTAACTCCTTTTGTAAAAATATTAGCACTCTTGCTAGTTATATCGCCAAACATAGACATCATTTTTGTTACAATACTAATAATTTAATTTAATATTATATATATACGTATTACTAGAAACACACACTAAGCCTAAATGTATTTATATAACAATAATAAGGCAAATGAAATCACAGATAAATTGAGCTTCTGCTCACTCATATCATGGACATGAAAAATATTATTGTGGCTCAATTTTTACTTTCGTCTTGTCTTAATTATAGGTGTTTAAATTATCTTATTCTGTTTGGTTTAATTTCAGATGCTGATGAAATCTCGGTGCCGTAAACATTTGAGGATTTTCCTAAGGTGAGTTTGGAGACATATGTTTGCATATATGCATTGTTGATTGTTTGTTTGATTCTGCGCATTGTGAATTGTTAGAGATATCGTTTACCAATTCGTTGAAATTACTTAATTTGAAGCTATTCTTAAATAAAATTTGTGTCGAAAAGAACGTTACCTAATAGCAAGAATACATTGTATTACGGCACAAAAATCTCTAGAACTGCGCGTTCTCTAAAGCGGGAATGTTTTTGTATTGGCGTGATCGCTAACTACGACACCGAAAGCGGTAGGTTGTGAAGTACTCGGCCCCACGGTCCACAGTACGCTAATAAAAATATTTTTCCAGAAATTAATTAAAAATGACAATCACCTGGTAACTGAAAACTGAACTTTTTTGATCCTATAAAAGCACGTATAAACTATTTATAGTCATATAACTTTGTTCCAGGCACTAATGATGTGTTTAACTTGTTTTGACACAAAGTAATATCCACACAAATATAGCAGAACTAGGCTTTCCGTAATTTAAAATTCTTCCCTTAAAAACACCATAGGCTGAAAGTAAATTAACTTCTTCACATAAACAAAGGCAACGAACCTCCTACGTCGATTGAGTGTCAAAAGTAAGTATGTACACATAGAAGTTCTTCAGAAGAAAATAGTACTTTCTGAAGCAAGAACATTGCGATATATATCTAAATATTGACGCAACGATAAAATCAGTGCTTGTTTCGTGTTCAACAGGTCAAAAATATACAAGGATTCATAAAAAACAATAAGCAAAATCTTGTTTACCATATTTACATTTTTAGAATCTTGGTTTATGCAATATGCTCATGGAGGGGCGTGCCCAGAAAAAAAATATTTCGGCCAGGTTTTGATAAGGTTACAAATTCATTCACACACATACCATACATATACATTATTATACAATTACATCATTAATACAATTATATATATAAAGATTGTATTATATTGTTATTATTTCAACATTGACAATTACTATCATGCACATACAGTATGTATTCATGGAAATCTCGAATTCTACACACTTTTCTGTTTTCACGTTTAAAAGACCGACATTTCCAACCAAATTTCGGTTAACCACTTTTAACATAGAACTATTTGAAATTTCCAGACTCTTTAAGATCCAGAAGCTCTGAATATAATGTCCCACAATCGGAATCTTGACAGTTAAATTTTCTTCCCGATCCCAGCACCAAAAATTCTGTATTCCGCATACCCCTAAAGAATTGCAAAAACTTGAAATGCCACAGACAATTTCGCCATCCCATAGAATTTGCTTTTACTTACTTTTCGAGCTATATTCTACTTATCTGAGTAGTTGTAAAGTTTAATATTCTTTTTTCAATACATCATAGTGAAGTTTACATACAGTTACAACTCAATCTGCGTGTAGTACTGTGAATATAAATATAAAAGAAAGCTAATTTTACGTGCTTTATTTTAATACTATTATTTCACTGATATTTTGAGGGGTCCCTCTTGGCACGCTGTTGTGCGCATATTATAAACAGAAATAATTATGCATTGTGTGTGATAATGTTTTATTCTGCATGAATATATATATATATCTTGTTTTTGAAAAGTTCTTTATGGAGTTTGTGCCCCTGAACATCTTTATAATTAAATTTTTGAACCTTTTGGAATGTAGCAATTTCTTACTGTTTGGACAATAAATGCACAAAAAATCCTGTGAATCGATTTGCATGTATGCAGCGCTAAATACATCTTTATCTTGTTGAGAGTTGACAATATTAGTTATATGAGAATTCCTCTAAAAATGTGCTGCTAAATTTTGTCCTCTAAATTTTCTGCAATTGGGGAAACGGATTGATACAGAGTCGTTGCTTCGCGATGCGTGTGTATGTGGGGGGTGGGTGAAAAATCGATAAAAAAGTAATTCCAAATGCACATTTTGAACTATTTGCCGAAAAACAATTTTATCTTCATTAGTCAAGGAGCATCCCCACTACAGAAAAAAATTATATTCTTTTTTTACTGTAGGAGCATCAATGGTTCAAGGAATTGTTTTTTGCGCGCGAACATTAAAAAGAAGTACAATACGTTTAAAATAACATTTGTCCTAAGCAGGGTCGGCGAAGGTGGCAGGTAAACCTATTGAATATATTTTTCTCTCCCAGGAACCAGACCCCTCCATCTACGGCTATGAATAATATTGTGGAATCATTTATTACCTGTACTATTTTTTCCGTTTCTGTATGTGAAGAAATATGACAAGATCCTCATAAAATGTGCAACGTAAAGCATTATGTCCTCACATCTCTTTTTTATAACGTTATTTCGTCATGTAGCTCTTTTTCTTTCTTCCGATCTTCCTGTGTTACGTATTTCTCTTTCATCTTATTTTTTCACTTATCTATCTTTTATCTCTTCGCAGTTTTGCTCTCTTAATGTAAAGGGCGTGGCCAGATATTTTTGTACATTCTCTTTTGGAAAGCTCAATACATTGCTCAGTTAGCTAATCATGGGTTTCATAAGAAAAGAAGCGAAACAAAGAATCTTTGCATTTTCTGTTGATTTTTGAGGATGTTGCATTTTAGGGGATTTCATGCCATTCTAGTGCATTTTTACATTATTTTGCTTTTTAATGTTTTCATGAGGGAAATGAATTGCTTGGTGTTTTTGTTTTTTTCTTTCTCAAAAAGCAATACACTTGTTTCTTGCCACAGTACGAAAGTTTCAGAACAACCTTAGTTTTAGGAAATCTGATAAATCCTTCCCTCTGGAACAAAGAGACCTAGAGAATGATGTGACAAGTAACTTAGAAAAAGTTCATGGGAAAGTGAGAAAGGAAGTAACCAAGAAAATCATTCTGGTTTTGAACAAAAATGAAGGGTTTAGTACACTAATTTCAATTGCTGATGTTTTGTCTGGAGAATTATTCTCTATTGGAGAACTTCCAAGGGATTTGAAAGCTGGTGACACAGTTTACTTCAAATAAGCTTATCTAGTATTGGTAGAGGTCGAAAGGAGATTTTCAATGTTCCTGTCTGTCGGCAGTCGTTTTATATTGATTATATTACTGTTTTTAGGGATCTTAAAATGTTTTGTGACATTATTGCATTCTTATACAGTATTTTCTGGTATTTTATTCTTTATTAAAATCCTAGCCCTAGAAATAAGTATAAAAACTTGCCAAATTATCATTAATATGATTATAACCTCGATAAACCAGATCAGCGAATATTAAATGGACTGATTTTCTTAACTTTTGCAATTCATACTATTAATATATTGAATTGCTTGTTTATGCTGTTTTTTTTTATTAACTTTACGCACTTCGTAAAATCTTTAGACGTTATGGGGAGTTTTAGTCATTAAGTTTACGTTCTGCTACCTCTCACATAAAAATCTCATTTCTGGAATTTTGATACGAAAATATTGAATTCTAACCTGGCTCCTTCATTTTGCTCTCAATTCTTTGAACGAACTGAAGTTTTGTTTTGGGATATTCTGCTACAATGTTAATTAATTGAACTTTAATTCTGTTCTTGACTATCAGCACAATAAGTTTTTCTCTCTTTTGTCATTTAAAATGAATAATGCCAATATACATCGGGGTCTATCTTCCGTCCCCTGACACATGCTTTATGGTCTTCCCACTTTCTTTATATACTCGTTTCGCCGACCTCCATGGAGGAGTGGTTATCACAGCGCGCTACGACGGCAGGGGTCCCGATTTTAAATATCGGTCTTGCCATGGGTGCTCCTTGTGAGTGCCCCTTCATCAAATTCATCATATCATCACTCATCCTTATCTTCGCAATTAGCCAAAAATGTTAGAAAAGCGAAGTAAATAATTTCAATGAACAATTTCAATAATTTTTTTTCAGTTTTTTTGTTGTTCTTTTTTCCTTTATATTATTTTAGTTATTCATATATTCGATTTACCTTCTCTTTGGCTCCACTTTTTATATCTTGTGATATATCAGTATGTCCCCATGCCTTTCATTTTTACACTTATGAAGTTCGCACTACTTTCATCTAATCCTAGGATACATTAGTATATACAAATATTGGCGGATTTTTCGGGGTAAAGTTTTATAAAAAATCTGGTTAGCATTGCATTACCAAAAAATATATATATATATATATAAAATTGCGCAATCCTTTTCCAGTTTGTAAAGGAATGAAATAAATTTGAGCACAAATCCTTTAATCGAGACTATATTTACTAGATACTTATATAAGTAGTCACAGTGACTTGTTAGGAGGTAACAACGTCAACTGATGGACACAAAGTGTGAACATTCTATTTCGGATATGTCCTAAGTTTGTGACAGTTTTGTCGGAGTAAATTAATGTTCATGAATATTCATGTAATCATTGTTAATACAAATAACGCACTACTATTTCATAAAAAAATCTAATATTATGACCTTGCAACTAAAAAAAATCTTTGGGTTTGTTTTCTGGTGGAGGTACACCCAACGGCAAAATAGATAGTAGGCGAATTGTCCATCACCATTTTCAGTCCGTCTGTTTTCCACAATGGGATGTCTTTTCTTTCAAATAAAAACGTCAATAAACAGAGGGTAACATGTGCTTCACATAAACAGAATTCCATATTTTGAAACAAAAAAATAATGAAAATAGTGATGGATAATTTGCCTAAATTATCTTTGTCGCTGGCTGTACAATGTACAGTGCTTTGGTTTCAACTTTGAAGGTCCAGCACAAATTAGTACATGTGATCACAAATTGGACCTAAAACGGACCCTTGTAATTGTCTTGATGTGCATATTAATGTTTCGAAAAAAATTGCGCGTTTTCCTATTATATTTCCTGTTATATCCTATTATATGCTTACGGCATATTCTGTGTGCCTCCAAGGAAAAAATACAAATGAGTCCTGTATGGTAGAAATATACTACAAACTGCATACACATACTATGGAGGTCCGTACTCCTCTTCCGCATGGATCGTAGCACCAATCACACATTCAAGCGCACACACACACACACACACACACACACGAATACCTGCTACCGACACAGTCCTCCCCCTCCTCCACGTCCATCCCAAACCATCTCGCATAAACACATGTACATTTCAGTTTAAATGCGGTGTGTAATTGAAGGTCTCTATCGTAAATCAACTGTAATTACCCCGGCCTCTATAGGTGTCCGGCTTTGTTGTCCTTCATTGGCTTCGATCGTGACATGCTGGTTCCAATAATTGATGCCGATATCTGCTTGCATCTGGTCAAATAACACTGGACGAGGGAGAAACAGGCCTCCGACACACATCAAACACACACACACACACGGTTCCCGTTCGAGGGGACAGATAATTCCAGTTAATTATTGTGCAACTAGCGGGGCTCTCTTGTTGCCTGGTTCCCTTCTTTTTTGCTCAAATGGAGAAGTATGCAACGTTGATGATGCTTTCCTGGTGCATATATAAAAGAAATAACAATATGTATATTTCTGTACGGTTGATATCTTCGTTGGTAAATTACCAAGTTGATGTTCCTTCAGACTACGTTCCTTCCCGGCAAATCCTTTGACGTATAGAACATATGTCAGTAAAGCAGCTTCGTTGATTAATGCCGTATGAGTGGCATTTCTTCTTTGGGGCACTCACCTATTGGCCCATTGAAGATTCTCATGGCATGAACTTGAAAACAAGACTCGCTGTGATGAATTTACGGTAATTACTTGAAATGCATTTAGTGGGTTCTAGTTGATTTGCTACATGCGCAGAATTTTTTTTAGCCGCGTGTGTAGGAATTGTAAGCAGATGTTCTCTGATACTATCTAATCATTGACGTATTTATGAGGGCCAGGGGATATACATCCCACCGAAAATATTGCCAAGTACCAAAAATAAGCAAATACATGTTTGTTCTTGGTTGTATAATATGAAGTTTACATATATCCGCCGAACATGCATGAAGATAAGTTCGATTGGGATGAATCAATTTTGTATTGACAGTGTGTGTGAAAATTAAGTGTTAATAATAATAATATTAAGACTATGCACAAAAATAATGAACGTGGGCTTCACTTCTCATCAGCTGGAACTAACAGTCTTCTTTACAGTATAAATCTTCCAATTTTGCACTTATTTTATGTAATTAATTACCTTGGTAGAACAGCTGATTTTATACGAAATAAGCTACGCTTCACACTATCTGAAGACTTTGTCGTAATTCTACACATACAGAAATGGAGTAGGTAGTAACAGATAATTCATATACTACAATATTTATCAGAGTTCTATAAAGAGATTTCTACGTGCAGGACGAGAATAGATTCATAGAATTCACCTCCACTCCCCTGCTTTTTGTTTTGGAACAAATGCTACTCTTCTAAATTCTAAATTATATTTCATTTTAATAATAACATTTATTATTATTACTTACAAGTGACACACTTGATCTCGTTAGTTTCCACTCATCTTTAAATGAACTCCTAATCAAGGACATCGTAAAACATTTATAAAAACTATTTGCTACAGTACAGGACACTCGGGAGACAGATGGAGAAGGTACAGATCAAAACAAAATCGTGCAGAGGGTTGTACTCTGTCCAGACGCCAGAGATACGTTAGATAGCAAGAATACCGCTGTGACGAGACACGAGAGGTTGACTTTGAGACACCCAGAAACTGAATTGATTGAACGCGGAACTGTCGGTTCTAAAGCAAACACACGAAAGATTAGGTAACTCAGGAACCAAATAAAGGAGTGAGAAAGTATATTCTTAAGTTTTGTAAGGTTCTTTAATGCTTCGTGCTATACCATTCGTATTTCCCAGAGAGCCTGGGAGTCAAACGCTCCCCAATCATTGCACAACCTTCATTTTCGGTGTCATTTAGCCTTGAACGTAGGCGGAACAAAATACAAGGTTCAGAACGAAATTAAAACCGCCCTTTTAATTTTCCCACATATATACCGGAGAGAAAATGTTATTGCCTTTGTCATTTCGATGTCCTACCAAGGAGGCGTGCAGCCGGCCCGCGAATCACAACGCTTGTCCAGGAGGATATATTGTGGGAATGCGGAGAATGCAATTCTTCATCTCGTAATGGCTACATGACAGTTTGTTAAGGACCCCAGAAGAAAACATTGAGCAATTTCTCACATTCAACTGCATGTTCTTGGGCTTCTCCTTGAAGGGCAAATTGTCTTTTGTTGGTGGCGTCCGGCGCGCTCTCCTATTTTGGCAGAAGGGATTCCGACACATTTGTCCCACGGACGGTTATTTATCGACAAAGGAAACATTAGGAGAAACGCACCCAATAAGAAATACAGAGAGAACAGGCAAGAAGACTGGCTATAATAATCGGAGATATTCTTCACAATGTAGAACGCTTTATCAAAGTCACTTTGTCTGAACAAACATGATTGAACGGAAGCGGAAAACAATATTTAATTTTCAACATTGACTAACTAACAAACTCTCTAGACTTCTTAAACCCGAATGTTCATGGCTGCAGCAACACAGGCCTTCCATTTGTCCTTATCTTGAGCAAGATCTATGTACTCTTTTCCATCCCTACCGATTTTCCTTAGGTCCATCTCAACGTTGTCCCTCCATCTTCGTCTTGGCCTTCCTACAATCTCTTACCATCAGGTTTCCCAACAAGATTCCTGTAAACTCCTCTTTCCTCTCCCATTCGTGACACATGGCCTGCCCACCTAAGTCTTCTTGATTTAATTATTCTAATAATATCTGGACATGAATACAAATTATGTAGTTCTAAATTATGTAACCGTCTCCACTCACCTGTCTCCTCATCCCTTTTAGGTCCAAAGATTTTCCTAAGGATCCTATTTTCAAATACTCTCAATTTATGTTCCTCTTTCAATGTAAGGGACCAAGTTTCACATCCATATAATACTACAGGCAAAATTACTGTCTTGTATATTTTAAGTTTTAGTTTCTTAGATATTAAACGAGAAGACAAAAGTTTATGAAGAGAGAAGTAACATGCATTTCCTGAATTAAGCCTACTTTTTATTTCCTCTTTAATATAATTTTCACTTGTTAATATTACTCCTAAGTATTTGAATTTGGAAACTGTTTCAAACGAGTTGTTATCAATAATTAGATTTTGATTATTACCTAACACTTGGTTTCGGCCTGTAAGCATATATTTAGTTTTATCTTTGTTAACTTCCAAATCTATCTCTTTAGCAGTTTTGAAAAATATTTTAGCATTATTCTTAATTGTATTTATATCATCTCCTAATAAATCTACATCATCTGCATATGCTAACAACTGAGTCACACCATTTAATTTTAGTCCTTCGTTAGTTTCTTTTACCTTCCTAACAGCATATTCTAAGGTAAAATTAAAGAGCAATGGAGATAATGCATCTCCTTGTTTAACCCATCATGAATTGTAAATTTGTCAGACACATTAATACCCACATTTTCAACATTACTACACTAATCCATTCCATAAACCAGTTTTGAGATAAGAATATCTAAAAACAATTGATTGTTGATTATAATGAAAATTGTGTAAAGTGTCAGCACTTAGTCTATTTTGATGCTGTGTAAACGACGACATAAATGCGCCTGGGTTCTTACAAAAACGATTGCGTCCAGTTTTGTAAATTAGCAGACTGTTAAATTTTTACGGTGTACAGTCATGGAAGAAAGTACTTCCCCCATAGAGCCTTTATACAAGTAGCCTTATGGAGGAAGTATTTCTTTCCACGACTGTACAATATTGTAAATTTTACGGTACCTTCTAAGTGTAGTAACCTCTTTTACATTTTATATATAGGCCTAGCATTCAGAGGAGAACTGCTTCATTTAAACATAAAGCACTTTCTGAGAAGGGAGGCCAGGCTTCTTCCATTCTGTCGTTCTAAACTGTCAAGCTGCCAAATTGGACGATACTTACACATCAGTACGTCTGCACATTAGTTACGGACCACTGATGTACAGAACTCCTTGATTACGTAGAATGTGGAATTACTCACTAGGATATCAGAAATATTTGATTTTCGAAGTTCTCTACGTCTAACGGGCCTCCCCTATGGCGTAGAGGTAACGTCGTCGCCTTGTAATCAAGGGGTCACGGGTTCGATACCCGGTGGAGGCACATGGCACAGTGGTTCGGATCCCACTTTGAACTGTAGGCTCTGTCCCGATTAGCCTTCCTGTGCATAAAGTTGACTTAAAACAACAAATCAATCAATCAATCTCTACTTATTTCTATTGGGTTCTAGCCACCACTATAGGATATCGGACTGGGTGGTTTTTAGATGATAGGGGGAGAGCTATATATTTAGAGAATCCAAAATTAGTATTAATATTTTAAAGGAAACAAATTACATTCTGAATTTTTCTGAGCATGTAATAATAGTAACTTTTCAGTAAAGTTACAGCAAAGAAATTTCTCTCTCTGCTTTTGATTTTACTTCGCTCTTTCTCGTTCGTTGCCCTGTCACCCTCTCTCTATTCCCCTCCTCTATTTCTCTTTTCTCCTTGATCTTCTCTATTTCTCTTCCTCTCTACTTTTATTTCTCCCTTTCCTCCTTCTTCGCCTTCTGTCTCTCTACTTTTCTTCTCTTTTCTTCGACGGTTTTGTTTTGGGTTCCCGGTGGCATAGTGGTAACGACAATCTTGTAATCAAAGGGTTCAGGGTTCGAGACAATGGTGCGAATTCCACTTTAAACCCTAGGTCAAGTCTCGATTAGCCTGTCTAAGCCCAAAGTGGACATGCAACAAACGCCTGCCATTTCTGCTTATTCTCTCTCCCTCTTTCCCCCTCATCTTCTCTCTGTCTCTCTCTCTCTCTTTATCTGGCGTGTGCATAACACAAGAACAAGCTACAAGCCTTCTGGCACTATGAAGGCGTTCGTGCTACAGTGAACGCAGAAAGCAGCTTTTGACTGTTGCACCCGCCGTTCCCATGAGTAGTTCTGCATGAACGCTCGCTCCCTTTAGCCGTGATGGACTCCGTATGTCGCTTTGCATATTGTGAAATGAAGCATAAGGTCGATGGCCACATCAGAAGCTTATTAGTCGTGAGTTTGTGAAGGGAAGTGGAAGAATTAATTGCGGCCTGATCGACTTTCGACGCCCACAGGACTCTGAAAGCTCCTTCGGGGAAGCTCACAGCAAGGGGAGGGCGAATGAAATGTTTTTGCAACATTAGGGTGGCTGTACAGGGGGTGTTTTGTTGCTAAAGCACTCGCAACGTCAGGGTTGCCAGTGTGCGTAGAATAATCATTAATCTGAACCAAATATCGAATCATGGTACTGAAACGTTACGAGTAGGGCTAAGCCGATACCACTTTTAACCGATACGGATACTCTTACCGATTCCCACCGATACCGGTACCGATACTTGAAAATTACAATAATTAAAATTTGTTAAAAATTTTGACCAATATTGATGTGTAAATATCCTTCTCCAATTATGTGCATGAATTTACCAATAAATTTATTTTAGAATATTCCAGAATTACATCAGAATAATAAAGTAGATGTTATGCAATAAAAATATAGGTTTCGTGCAAAATAAAAAGAAAGTGGACTTGGCATAATTTCCCGGATAATTAGACTCCGCGAAAATGTCACACATTATTTTCGGGAAGCCCGTGAAAGACCAACATGGCCGAAAATTATCGGCTCGTATCAGTAGATGAATTCCAACCGATACTTTCCGATACCGATACAGCTGGTATCGGCCGATACCGATACATCTACATCGGTATCGACTCAGCCCTAGTTACGAGAGAGATGTTTCGAAAATGGGACAAAGAATATGAAATAAATTGGAACAAATATACTTACATACTTCTACTACGATCTGAAAGAAAATATTGAATTTTCTCACATATCCATTGCGGAAGCGTAGCAGCACCCTGATGTTCTCTGAAATACAAGGCAATGGGGTCAGTGGTACCAGAGGTTGTCTGTGAGTTTCTGAAATTTTACACCAGAAATTCAGTTGACAATATGTAGGCTAGTATCACATATTCGTCACTCATAATTTTATAACGGTTTTAATTTGGTATCAAATTGTAAATATTCGTTAATGCGTAAATTTAATATTGATCAATAATATACGATTTTAATATGGAAAATTTTAATTTACACAGCGCTTCATTAAAATAAATTAGCACATGTTTCTCGTGTACCTTCACTAATAATAACTTTTACCTTAATGTAATGTTAATTTACTACTAGTTCTACCGTGTTTCCAATCATCGATATTGAACATTTGTATATTTTGAATATATTACTTTTTGAAGGATAGCAATACCCATTTGTATGTACCATACCGGTATGTGCGTGTATGTATGTGTCTGTGTGTGTGTGTGTGTGTGTGTGCGCGCGTGCATATATATATATATATATATATATATATATTGTAGTTGTTTTTCGAGATAATGTAGTATTGAATTGGTTAATTATACATAACACTGCAAGGGGTTCCGGGTTCGATACCTGGTGGAGCCACATAGTGGTTCGGATCCCACTTTAAACTGTAGGCCCAGTCCCGATTAGCCTTACTGTGCAAAAAGTGGACTTAAAACACCAACTCAATCAATCAATACATAACACTGCTACGCTCCGATGCTGAGTTTATGCAAACTTGCCAATAGTACGCACATAATCCTATCGATGGGATAAATGTGCAAACAATATATAGATATAAATTTAAATGTCATATTGTTTTAACATACAAACATATTTTTTCAGTAGCCCGACCCTGTGGCCGAGTGGTTAGCACATCGCGCTGCGACGCCAAGGGTCCCGCGTTCGAATCCCGGTCGGGCTTGGTTGTTTGTGAATGTCCATTCATCAATTTCATCATTTCATCACTCATCCCCATCTTCGCAAATTAGCCAAGAGGCACAAAACGCGAAGTAAAATAAACTAAATCAAAAATCAAATCAATATTTTTTCAGTAAGTGTATATAAAATAACAGATTTTAGATTTTTCATACAATTCTTATAAGAAGAATAAGAAACATGTCTAAATACTAAAAAATAACTTAAATTGTAAGAGGAAATTATTTTCTTTCCTTTAGTTCTACTTAACAAATTTACTTTTTGAAGGATGAATACTGTTCTTTTGTTCTGATATCATAATGAATAAAATATATTTTGTTAACCAAAGAAGATAAATAATGTAAATATGGGATTACGTTATAAAAATAACAAACAAGTATGAACAAGTAATTTCTGTTTCCCTGTAAAGAAACGAAAATTGAAATATACACGAAAACGCACACACTCACTTGTAAGTAAATTCTGAGAAAGAAAACTGGGGAAAACCAGACCCTACTAAAAACTGATTGGCAGGACTTCAACCCTATAAGCTGTTGAGGATGTACATACTAGTTACATTTTACAACAGTATATTAGAGAGTAATTAGAATTGTTAAACTTGGATTCACATTAATATGCGTAGTTAATGGCAGATTTAGAAGGAAAAAGAACATGTCTAAGTCCTATTTCTATAAATTCGTATCCACACATGATTAGCATCAATAAGAACAAAATCAGAAATCTTTTGCAGCAAATTTTCATTTCTTCGTTCACAGGTAGTAATAATTCAGATATTTGTATTTTGCGTAATTTTTCTCCGTTCTATCTTTAAAAAATATGCCCCATCGTTACAATAACTCGTACATGATTTATAGTTTGACTACATGTGCTACATTTTCACCTCATTCAACCATTGTTGAGTAAATGCTGATGGAATTTCTTGAAAATAAATGTTGTTGTATATTTATTCCCGTATCATTATTAAATCAAATTCCAGATATATAGCGTCATTGCCTTGTAATCGAGGGTTCCCGGGTTCGATACCCGGTGGAGGCACAAGTGGATCGGATCCCACTTTAAACTGTAGGTCCAGTCCCGATTAGCCTTACTGTGCATAAAGTGGACTTAAAACACCAACTCAAACCAACTCCAGTTATATAGCCATCTGCAACGTATGTATCTAAGATTGCAAATATTAGTGAAAATGAAGCATTGTAAGCATACGAACAACAAGTTGTCAATTTCTTTGCTCAATCGGTAATTACATTTTATTAATTTCTTACAGTTCTCTTATGTATCTCCATTTGTAAAAAAAAAAAAAAAAAAAAAAAAGTAACTAGCATGTTGGTGCCCGACCTTGGCATGGGTATTCCTTTGTGTTTGTCTCTTCTTCTATTTAACCTAATCATCATCTATCCTCATTTTAAATATGAACCTAAAGAGACTATAAAGAAAAATAAGTTAAAAGCGCACATATGAAAAAAAACACTGCAAAATCCGCTACTTTCCTCCAAGAATTTTTAGTACTAATTCGATATTTTTAAAAAAATCTTATTACCTCTCAGTACCTTTAATACGATTTTTGTTTTTTGGAAATAATGTATTAATTTGTACAGTACCCGCCAACTATTTTCGCTCCTACAAGATTAATATATAAATTCTATGCATTTAGATAACGATACACTCTCCTTATTAAATCAAGATCATCTCCCACCTGATGGTGACGAAAGTGTTTTAAACGATTCGACTTTGTCGTTGGAAATCTTATATATGTATACAACCAGGTACATTCCTAAATGGAAGGCAATGAAGATAAAGAACCTTGCTGGAAGCATTGCGAACTAGATACAAATCTCCTAGTCCTTATCTCCACACACACTCTCTCTTGTATTTTGCCGAGAATCTCTTTAATTGCTTAAACAAGCGCCGCTTCAAATTTACTTCGATGTAAACTTCCCTACTTAATTATATTCATGCTAGTCCGTTTCTTCATCTTATCCAACTGCTAAGCAAAATCGTTGTCAGCTGCATTAAATATAATATAATTTGATTGATACTTGTAGGCATATCTCGAAACACATTATTAAAAAATTCATTAATTTCTAGATTCGTGTCTGTTAGTGACACAAAATTACTCTTCAGCAATGAGTAAATAATAAATTATTTCGTATGTCCACAAATAAAGCTATATCGTTGCAACAATCATCTAAATCTTATAGTTTTGTTTCTGTAGGAAATAATGTATTTTTTTTTTTCGTTGTTAAGTTTGTATCCACAAATGTAGAAATTATTCAATTTTCCCCTGTTACTCATCGTTCACTAGTTTGTGGGGATTTGGTATCTTCCATTTAGGATGTCTTCACGTATAACATGTTTGGACTATGATAGCACACTCAAGTGAGCCTACACAGCATAATGCCTATCTTAGGTGCGGGGTATCTATTTTCCGTTTGGCGGATGGTGAATTTTTATCTCGGATATTTCTCTGTAAATATGTTCCGTGTGTATTTATTTTTGAGTCACTCATTTTCATAGTCTTAATCAATCTCCAATTGTAAACATTTCATTCATGTTTTGCTCTGTATCTTGGAGAATGTATATCACATTTTCTTACCGATACATTTGTAATATTTGAATTTGAATTTAAAATTTTGGGTGCGTCAGCACTTAAATGCTATTTTGCACCCGTCACATTATAAGGGGTCCATCCCCTTACCATAACTTATGTAATGTCGTGTAATAATTAAAATATTAAAACATTCTGACCGGCTAAAAGCTGAGGCTGTAAAGGGGCACTCAGCACACATAAGGACAAAAAACAGGCAACACACAGAATTATACTGACCTTAGGCCAGACGCCAGAGCCTCGTTAGTCTGCAAAATGCAGTCCAGGGTGTACTACGTGGAAGTGATGGTGACAATTGGGTGTACTACGAAGGTCATATTTATTAATTTAGTATTTATCCACCATCACAGCAATCTCGTGTCTAAAGCAGTCCATATCTAATGTTAATCATGATGTTCATTATATTAATGCATATTTACTTTTTCTGAAATATTGGCTATATATAGGTCTACTAAAATAATGTTTTTTATCAGTTTCAATGGAAATTAGGTACATAGAAATGTTGAATTTCACAAAGAAAAATTCGAAGATCTCTAGTTCGAAATGTATGTAGACCACTCTGAATATGATGGAAAAACTACTGTACTACATACACGCTTCATAACCCTGCTAAGGGCAATGCCGAAATGCGCTACTTTAAGAAAATGTAGATTTCAGATACTTGGCGCTTTTCGTTTCGAATTCAGGTTCCAATTCTGGATAAGACTATATCAAGCACGCTTGTGCTTGTTATCTGTCGTGCATCTCAACTAAAGACGTATCTGGGGGTGGGGGGGGGGTACGGACCCACCCCAAAAGACTTACCAAGTAGACTACTAAAATTAAATAATTTAAAAAAATTGTTTTAGCATTTGTTATGTAATCGGTCGTTATTTATTTCCGCTGAACGTATTCGAAGGCAAGAAATTGGGATCATACGGCTTTGAAGGACAGTTATAAAGGTTTATGCACACTACGACTTATCGGCCCATTACTTAATTTACGCATTTAATTAATATTATTTTAACTCAATTACATATAATCATTCTAATTAGTTAGTATTATTATTATTGTTGTTGTTGTTGAAATACCCCCCTCTCCTGAAATATATTTCTAGATACGCGCCTGATCTCATCGATTAATGTAGTTGGGTAAAAAAGCAACGGAGACGGATGATAGTCAGAATGCAAAAAGTAATACAAATTCGATTTCCAGATATTCGTCCTCCGATGTTCCTGCAACCCTGTGGAATACCGAGAGCGCGGTTACTGGTGTGAAAATGGTGGGATTTCGTTTCCCCTTCGGCCACCGCACAAACCTTTCTTCTTCCCGATCGGCAACAATATCATCCCCCTTGCAACGGGCACCACCACCCCTGCGTTGGCCTTTTGTCAGCACCCACCGTCCCAAAACTCGCATGAAACATTTATGCAGGGGCAGGTCGCATCGCCGGCGTAGAACGCGTCGCGTGCCAGCGCCGCCTGCCGGGGAACGGCCGAACGTTCGCCGCGGGTCGCGTTTCCATAGCGACGGACGATTCGGCTCCCCCTTTCCGAGGTGCTCCCGCTCCTTACGCGTAACTCCCGCACATAAATAACAGATTAACTTGATGTTTAGAAGCTACTATTTTTTTCCGTTTCTGGTTCTTTTGTGCGACGTAAGTAATCCGCACCTCGGAGCCAACGGCCTCTGGTGATCGAACCGGGAAGTTCGGCAGGGATATTCCTAAGCTGAGCCGTATTGCTTTAATGGGATAAACACGATTTAGGCGGGCTGCTTTTAATTAATGGTTGGTCATGCTCCATAAATAAGTGAATGGGCCCCTAATGCAGGTCCCCGTGCTGTTGTTCCTGTGGGAAAACGTCTGGAAGTAATGCCATCGATTCATTTCTCCCCCCCCTCCTCCCAAGTTGCGTGGAGAACGAGTTTAGAATTTCAAGCCGGTCGTAAGTAAACGTGATAAGTGCGTCTCCTGTTAATCATTAAAGATCTTCTTCCATGCACGTGTCTCAGGTTCGATTCCCAGCTCAGACTAACCATGAATGATTTATCGAGATGAAAATGTGTCAGCTCCGTCGCCAAGCCTCTTACCATGTAACCAAAATGTGTCTCTGAGGACTTAAATATCCTTACCTAGATTAAAAGTTAAAGCTGTAACGGGGTCCTCAGCATATATAAGGACAACACACATCCCTACTATCAGAGTCCAGACACCAGAACCTCGTTGGCCTGCAACATTGCAGTTACCAGTGTATACCAGTGGCGTGCGGTGACATTTAAACTAGGGTACGCAACAAGTGGCCAACCGAAATGAATTATGGGGGCCAGAACCCCCCCCCCCCCTGGCCATCATGTTATTCAGAAAATAACTTTTTTCTAGAATTTTATAATGGGAAATTTCTCATCCTTGTATCAATATCCAAATGTAACGAGGTAAAATATATGTATGATATTTTATATTCGCAAATATATTCTGATAGTAGCTACGTAGAGTCCAACAATTCAACTTTGATTATTTCCTTCATGCAGTGCGATGAACATTGAACGGGAAGGAAATGGCTCAATAAGGCCAACAATAAAGTTTCACTGTTTTTCTACTCAGTCAATCACTCTGTAGAGATATTTTTTCTTCTTCTCAAAAATCAAAATGACTAATATACTGCTTACCATCCTTCACAACTCCTGCCTGAAACAATTTTTCCAAATCAGGAACAGACCTTCCATTTCGGATTGTTTACACATTTTTCGTAAATTCCGAAAATCCCTTCTCCAGTATGTCATCAATAACTCCCGGTCCCCCTATTTTATCACTTCACAGCACCGACAAACAATAGAGATCCTGTAATGTAAATAATATGAACGAAACACTCGCTGCAAATTTCACACGACAGAAGAAAGCAAAAGTCAACCTCCCACAGTACGTTGTGTCCGGTCCGCTATGCCCGAAAACCACGCGTTCTTGTGGACGAATGAATCGGAGTTGCCAGTCGACAAAGTATTTTGTAGAAGGGAGATAATTAAGGACAAGTAGAAAATACGTCAGCATACATCCCAGAACACTTCAAAAGCTAAACTACCGTACATCACTTTGCAATGTCTGGCGGAAGAAGGGGGGGCTCATTCTAATCCCATTGTAAGCATTGTGTTTTATTATGTTTTTCTTTTATCATTCATTCATATCATTGGGTCAACAATCAACACCCATGCTATGGAACTCAAAGGAAATGTTGATCCCGAAAGGAGATAAACAGATACTCTCATACTCTGAGAATTGTGCGAAAATTGCAAATTGTTCACATATTTTCCCCTCGACACATTGACAGTCCATTCTGGTCCTCACCTCCCTATACGAAAAAAAAAACTTGCTACCTCACATAAATATTTTACATGTGATAGTTTACGCGTATATTAAATATGATCTTCCACCACTACATATTCTTGCCCTCCTGTCTGATTCCTGTATCACTTTTTATAATGTATTTTTATTGCAACCCAACAGTGATCTATCTACGCGTGGCTGCTAAATGCTAGTAAGCTAAGCATTCCAGAAAAAAATATGTTGACTACTGTCAACGCTGCATACGCTGTCAAAATCTTGGGTACCCTCGAAGCTTAGAACCGGGAAAGAAGTGGGAGAGAGGGTAAGCGCGGGCAGACCCAAACACGTGTTCGGGCTGATATGAGCCAATGGGGTTACCTTCCGAATTTCTAGGGTACCAAGCAGAAGAAACAGCGTCTTTCTGCGGAAATCGGCAGGAACGCGGATCGGGTGGGTGTCGGTCACAATCGGGATCATTCGGCACTGCCTTCAGGAAGGCAGCAGCGTGTTCGTGCGGAAATCGGAATTTGTTGCAGTTGAACTGCTTTCGGAGCGATAATTGTTGAATTTTCATGTTCGGGGAAGACGAAAAAATGTTTATTTTTTCTTACTGTGTTGTGGGTACGCAGTGAGTACCTTGCGTATCCTGAATGCACGCCGCTGGTGTATACTATGTGCAAGGGAGAATGACTTCTGGGTGCACTTTTCCCAAGTATTCTTTTACACCCATTTTTTTAACACTTAGGTATTAATTTTACATAAGAGGATATTTCCCCGTTTACATTAAGGTCATATGTACCGAAGCACATAACAATTTTGAATAATTCATTCATTTTTTTATTCTGGGTGCCTTTAGCAAAGGTCACCCCTTATACACCAGACTAATCATAAAGTGAATTTTATTTATGTATTACTTTTTTGCAATAACTGTTGATCAAATTACCACTTGCCTTGTATTTAACTTTAAAGGTGACTGATTCCAGCAATATATAAAAGTTCTATAATATGTAATATTACAATTATAACAAAACATTAAAATACTGACCAAGGCAAAATTTTTATAGTATAATAATAATATAAGCACTAAAAACGTAACGTTTCAACCCTCTAACAGGGTCTTCTTGAGACGAAATTTCACAAGAAATTCGTCTGAAGAAGACCCCGTTAGAGGGTGGAAACGTTACATTTTAGTGCTTATATTTTTTATACTATAAAAATTTTGCCTTGGTCAGTATTTTAATGTTTTATTAACATGGAGACAAGGCTTAACTGTGTTACAATTATAATATATAGTTAAGAGATATCGGACAACTAGGAAACATTATATGGAAAGGATCGGACAAAAGAAATGAGGTTCTTAGAAGACAAGGCAAGAGGATAGGTAATAAAGACAGAAGAAAGAGGACAAGAATGGGGTGATAAGGAGAGCAAAATAGATATGCATGTAGACGAAAGTGGAGAGATGTAGAAGAAGGTCGGGAACAAGATGTAAAGATCAAATTGAATAAAGGGCAGAGAAAAGAAGAATGGCAGAGAGACGGAAAAAAATGGAAAGAATTGACTTTATTGGCGACATGTGCAGAATACAGGAAGAACAACGGATGAATTTAAGTTATGTCCAGCAAATTTAAGGTTACACTATAACTGGAGCCTGCGTGTTCAACATGCACGTAAATATCCTAAAATCCAAATCTTACTAGAAGTATATCTGCTGGGAGTACTTTCTACATCAGCGGATATTAGTGGTATTGTGGCACGGGGAGGGTGAGTCGGCAAACTTTACAGGCACTGTTCACACGAAAAATCTATTTCATGTTTTTCCCTATAAGTTTCAAAGATTCCCTGCATGGATGAAGTATTATTTTTTCGTTTTTGAAACGCACAAACTTTACAAATTTGTGGCTATAATATAAAAGCTTCTTCTTTACAGGCTTTCGAACCTATTGTTCAGTGTATCTGGGTAGTTCATCTCGAATTTATTCGTATTGAACCAAAGGTAAGTACCAAGCAGATATAATTATTTTATAGACAGAAGTCGTGGCTTGGTTTTGAAGAAAAGTAGGATTGTCAGTCCGTAATTTGTAAGCACTGTTGAAGAGCGTTCATTATCGAAACAAATTAATGTCAGGAAACTGAAGAAAATGTAAAATCTAACTCTTCGTGTTGTAAGATGCACAAAGCGCTCCGTTCCTCATGCAAGAGAAGAGTTGAAACTATCCACACTTTAATCCAGACAAAAGCATGCATTCTTACTGTAACATCAGGCAAACAACCATCTTCCTGCCCACCCACTCCCACTCAACAACAGAAATAATGTTAGTCTACCCAAACGTAACGAGGGAATATGTGGATCATAGTAGACCATCTCCAAATAAACAAGTAGAGAAATTTATTCAAATTTTAAATTCATCCCTGCCATTAGATGTGAAATTGCTTACGTAATCATTTAGCTCATTTCGTAATTATCTCTTTTCATATTCTAGTTGCCACATTGAAATTATTTCATATAAATTTGTTATACAGCATCAGTATATCATTTAGAGAAAAATCTTTCAACAAGACTGTTATGTGTATGTCGGCAGAAAAGTGTCACGAGCTGTGTAATCAAAAACGCCAGCCAGCAGTCTCCGGGTGACGAGAGGTCGCCGAGGGAGTCTTGATCGAGTGAGCGAAGCGAGAAGTGTGTTGCGAGTGATAGTGTTAAGTCGGTTTGAAGTTAAGAGGTTTGGGCGAACCCGTTGAGGAACCCGCAGCGTCGTGTCTCAGCCAAGGAACCTCGAGAGAAACCAGGTACTGTGGTGGCACTTTGGGTTTTTCATTATCAGTGTTTAGATATCTTTCTGGCTCGTGCGTAGTCATCTCCCCACTCGCTTGTATTGTCTCTCTATGGTAAAGAGCGATAAACTTAAATTATTCTGTTCCTCATATACATATCCTCTCTTAGCCAAGCCTAAACGTAACATGGTGGAGGCGCCGGGCACGAGAGGATATGTATATGAGGAACAGAATAATTTAAGTATAGTAAGTATAGTGTATAGTAAGACAAATGAAAGAAAACAAGGAAGCTTAAGCGTAATGCACAGACTATATATAGTAGTCAGTGTGTAGATTCAATTTCAAAATAAAGAACTCATCCTTTAAGGATGAGAATCCATGTTACTATTTTAGTTGAATAACTGTCAGTGAGTTATTTTTTCAAATGAGTCACTAATGAACTGCTCGAACTGAAGAACTTCTCAGAACTGAAATCATGACGTCATGGGTTTGACTCCTGGCGGAAGCACACAGTACAGTGGATCGGATCCTACTTTAAACAGCAGTACTAGCCTCGATAACCCTATATCTGAGCATAAAGTATACTTGAAACATTTATTTATTTTCTCAAAGTTTATGAAAACGAGTCTAAGTGTACACTTGGCTTTTATTGATAGATGTAACTTTTGCGGCCTCCGTGGCATGGCAGAATGGCTCGCACAGCGCGATACGACGCCAGGGATCCAGGGTTCGAATCCCAGTCTGGACATGGGTGTTCTTTGTGAGAGTCCATCAATTTCATCACTCATCCCCATCTTCGCGATTACCTAAAAGTGGCAAAAATGCGAAGTAAAATGAACAAAATCAATCAAACGGCATATTATTGCGTATCGCCATAAAAAAGCCTCATCATTATTATTATTGCATCAAAAATAAATATATAAACCCAGGATCTATCATTTTGTAATTTCATGAAATTCTGTTTTCATTTCCGTTGTGTAACGAGATTGCTTTTTTAAAAAAGAGATGCAATTTTCGAAATTCTCTGGTTAGTTGGTTGATAAGCACGTCGTCTAACAGCGCGCTGACGTATGACACCAACGTTCTGTACAGGTTGAAAGGAACAACTGGAGATCTCTCGACCATTCATCAGCGAGCATCAGATCGCCTCTCAGCCGCAAGGATGCCGCTACAACACTCCCAAGCGTGCGCAACATCTTCCTCCACAAGGCCGAGCATAAATATGCCCCCCTCCGCTCACCTCCCCCTCCTTGTTTCTTAAGATATGTGTGAGGAAGTCAGCGCGGAGGAAAAGGATCGTGTTAATTGTCGCCCTGGAAGGAAGCCCTCAATCTTAATTATCAGGAGAAGGAACAAAAGGCTTCCATATGTGTGTGCGTGTGTGTGTGTGTGCCCGGTCAGCTGAGGCGTTGAGAGGAGACGGAGCACCTGCTTTGGCTCAAAAGACTGGTTTTCCACAGAGCTCCTTTCCGTTCGCTTTCTTACTTGGCTGGCCAACCTTTAAGCAGACATACTTCTCTCTCTCTCTCTCTCTCTCTCTCTCTCTCTCTCTCTCTCCCTATCTCACACACACACACACTCACCACACACATGCGTCTGCAGAGGGACACGCGTGTACGCACTATACGAACGAGGTCTTTCTTATTGACTGAAGGTACAAAATTCTTGAGGAACTCAACACCCACTCGGGTATCACCAAAATAATTCACCACATACGAAGCCAGAATTTATTTTCGAGAGTGGGGCCCCAATCTTCTACAAAAATCTTAAATCCTGAAATAACATTTAGCAAAATTACACCAGCAACATTATATACGGGCTGAGATATTTCCACATAAACAAGCCAGAATCATAAAGAAAATAATATTTTTACGGCAGGTTTACAAGAAGCTACACACGATTGAATTCAACTTATTAAAAAAACACAAGACAAAACTACAGTTTTACGAACATTTTTGTGTGGACAGCGTTAAAATCACTTTATCTTGCTTTTGTCTAAAGGCAGGTACTTCTGGCTTTCCAATGTGGTATAATTGACTTTTTCCCTCCCACTAGTACAATTTGACAACACGTAAACCGAGGGCTTAATTTTTTTTACCCGGATAGTACATAGTATAAGACAGTGAATTATCCACACAGCCGCAACACCCCCCCCCCCATCTCGCCAAACACACCTTAATTTTTTCACAAAAGCCCTCAATTTTTGGACAGCCTGAACTTCGCCCATGAATCAAGAATTTCTAATTCTAATGTACAGGGCATTACAATACAATATCAGATAAGTAGGGACGTGAAGTTGTTTTCGTTTTAACGATAACACCCAAAAGATTGAGGAAAGCATAATAAAGTGTTTAAAATGTATTTGGATTAAGGAGGCAAGTTTTCCATGTTTCGAAATCGTGAAATAACGCGAATTATGCCATTTTTCAGAATAACATCGAATTTTGCATTTTAACGCGAAAAATGCCGGAAAATATGCAATATAAACAGAGAACAGAACTTCCTCTGTTCAAGAAAGCACTATGAGTTCTGTCATTTCTAGTCTAGCTGGTGAAAGTTTGATTCAAACAAGATTGTCGCTCTTCATTTATTGCAGTTTGGGTCAGACATGACAAATTCAATATTGCAACAGATTGTAGGTATTAAATATTACATTCGCTCCACTTCCATATCCATAACATTTTGCTGTTACGTCTTATTTCTTTTTACTGAATAATATAAATGTCTATTAATATTTGTTAAGTTTTTATTTTACGTCAATTTCCTACATATTCGATTTTGTTAACATTCTTAATTTACACAAACATGGCTCAACGAAAATATTGCTGAAACTACAAATTGATATTATTATTATTTTAATCGATTATTATTATTATTACTATTATTATTATATGATTTCTTTACATGAAGGTAAATTGGGCAAGAAAGGGATATTAACCCCTTGCAAAGGAAAATTGTCAGTCAGAGTCGCGAACATCAGAGGCTTCATCGTCTTGCATTTCATTTTTCTTCTAGTGGTTCCTGCAAGCAGTAAATGCATTTGAACGTGCACGGGAGTTTGGTTCTGAAGAACTTGACGCTTCAATAAACATTCCATATTTATTGGCTGATAAGATAAAATAGTTTTCCAAATGCAAGAAATTTGATCAATTCTCACAGAGGTAAGACTTAATTTTTTTTGTCATTAAAACTAACATTTGTCTAAGTTCTCAAGAAATATAGCAATTCAAAAATCATGAGCTTAAAAGGAATAGTAAAAACGCATGTAAAATTAACATCGATTTTAAATTAATAACACAGATTGTTTTCCCTAAACCGCGAAAAATAACACCGAATTGCAGTTAAAAATAACATCAAAATTAAGGGGGAAATTAAACTAAAACTTCACGACGCTAAGAGGACGTACCTAGTTGCAGTATGAATTCCAGCTTACAACCTCTAAATTGCCTGTGAACACACTATTGACGATGTGCTCCTATTTTGATCACTAGCTTCTTCTAAACCAGCTCGCTGTGTAAATACGGTTGCCTACCTTCGAGATTCACTTGTATGCAAACAACACGCTAGCAGCAGAACAGCTCATCTCCTTTATAGATAAGATCAGCACAGCTAACTGCAGGGAACATAATGCACTTTTCCCCACCTATTTTTGAAAGATATTAGTACATAAACAGGCCCCAACCTCCCTCCCACTTACCTCCAAACCCATCTTCCATTTTCCCCATTTCGTCCTTTTTTTTCACCCTTCCTAATGCCGAAAAAAAAGTATTAATCTCGCTCGCCTAGACGACATTGAGTTTGTAATCGCTTAATCATGACAGGGAAACTCTCCAGATTAGAGTCCTCGATAATCTGAGCAATCTCGCCCCAGGGTTTCAAACGACGCGTTGAGACAGGAAGAGCTTTGCAAAATGGCCCCCCTCAACGATGGCGGCGCTAGTGAGTTCCTATCCAGGGAGGTAGAAGATGGCTTATCTCGCAGACCTAATTTTATTTTTTTTTCGCTAAAAAAATATATTCTCGAAGTTATATGGTTGAAATGCCTCGGCCTATTATCCAGGTCGTCTGAGAGTGAAAATTAAATCAGACCCCTTTCCAGGATAAAGAGGAATTTCGAAAAGAACGAGTCAAAAAGTTTAAGTGATTTTTTCCTCTTCTAGATTTTCGTCTTTCACTCACCTCCAACGGATTTTATTTTCTTAGACCTTACAGGTCCCAACATTGGGTCGATACGGTTTCTGAAAAACTAAATTTATTTAAATTTCTCGTATTTTTATAGTTTGTGTCCCTTTCCTTTTTTCGAAAATTCGTTATGCTGTCCCAAATTCTGGAAAATTTCGTCGGTTTGGAATTTTATCTAGACTATTCAAGTGAACAACTATTCGGTCCTTCACACTGTGGCATTCATGCCAATGGCACAGTGAATTACTGTAAAGAAAAAAAGGAAAATAAAGGATGAATCTTAGAAAAGCGGGGGAACCCGTAAAAAAAAAAATCGCGGAACTGACGTCCTGGGTTAATTACCAGGTACCAGGGCATAAGCGCATATCTCCGAAAATATGCGGGTGTAGGAGGGCATACTTTGGGGGTTCCCCCCTTTTCTTTTTATTCAAGTGAATCTTCATGTGATTTTTCTTACTCTGTTGCCAAGATATCTCTGATAGAAAATAGGGCGCCACGAAACCACCACAAATATCCAGGATTGGGGAAATTATTCAAAAAATTAACGCGTTGCCGTTACTGTTACCTTGATTAGTAACGCGTTATAGTTACAGTAATTTTCTATATTGAAGGTACCAATCCATTTCTGGTAATCGCAGTATATGCCCAACAATCGGATCGCAGTTCCAATTTAACGATATAGGCTCTGTGACACCATCCATTCGAGCAATTCGAAGAGTGACGTTCAATATGTAGCCTATAGAGAAAGAGATGGACAGATAGATGTGGAGAGATTTCTTCCCATTTTCTCTTTCTTCCTTTATCTTGCCTTTTCCTCTTTTTTCCTTCTTTCTTTCTACATCTTCTTTTTCCTGTTTTACTCTTTAGTCTTTCTATTTCCTTGGTTTCTCATTTCCTTTTCATATTTTTCTTTCTTCCGCTGTTTCATCACCTTATATTTGTCTCATTCTCTTTACCTAGTTTTTTTTTCTCATTTTCCGGGTGTCGGTGACTTTTGTCTTCACAAAATAATTGCAAAAATCTCTCGTGTAGATGGGATAGAGTTCACCCTCATCCAGCCAGTGGCAACGCCTTGTTGTTTGACTGTGCATATTGCCATCATTCTAGATATGCCCAACATAAAGTAAATTTTCATGCATAAAGATTGATTATATTTTTTGTATGACGTTACAAGACTATCTCATATATAGTACGTTCGTTTTGGGTCTGGGCCGAGATAGCGCGTGACATGGCGCAGATGCCAGCATTTTCGTCCCGTAACGTCTCGCATATTTACGTACATATCATTAGCATGTAGGCACTTATATTTATATTTTATAATGAGTACTAACCTGTGTTATAAGAGTTGTTCAAAGTTGTTTACGCGCCATTTCGGCCGAGCCGAAACGAACGCACTGCATTTAGAAAACGGCGAATGCAATCCATACTAAGTATTTTCCTTATTTTACGTCACTTTACTTCCTTTCGTTGGGTTGAGCCGCGGTAGCTCAGTCGTTGTCGACATCCGTGGCGGAGTGGTTAGCAGAGAGCGCTACAACGCCAGGGGTTCCGGGTTCGAGTCCCGTGTAAGGCATGGGTATTTGTGTTTGTCCAAATGATGAGAAACTGAGAAACTGTAACATTTGAAAAGTGTAAAAGTGAGAAAAAGTGTGAATGGTGGGGGATACCTCCCTGTAGGGGGTATTTCTTTAAAAGAAAAAAAGTCGTTAGGGCGTCTGACTACCATGCGAGAGACCCGGGATCGATCCCCGGCGGAGAAGAACCGGATTTTTTCCACCTGTCCAAGCGGCTCCGGCGCCCACCCAGAGTTGTAAAAAGTGGGTACCTGGAGGAAACTGGGGGGTACAGGGCCGTGGTGCTGATCACATCACCCCCATCTTCGGCCGTGATCAAGAAAGTGTGGGGCCATAACTCCACATCCCCTATACGCCTTCATGGCGTGGTGCAAAGCACAGGGGAGAACTTTACTTTTTACTTCCTTTCGAGTCCAATCGTGACGATGGAGATTAATGATGACTAAATTAAATTCTTGAGAGGACATGCCCAAATCCAGACTGTGATTCGAACCCGGAACTTTCGGTGGCAACATCGTGAGTCGCCGAAGCGGCACAATGCCCACTATAATTCTCATGAATGCTCTAGGTCTAGGGGAAGTTCAGAATGTAGAATATCTGTAACTCTCGTTCAGAATCAAATACATTGCCGAAGAATAGGACATTTCTGAATAAAGTGAAGAAGCTCTCTCCAATCATTTCTGTATGGACGAGTTAATTCTTCGGTATGCTTGGTGTAAACGTACACTTTCTCACGCTTATACCAGGAACCGCACGCACAAAAAATAGGTTTCCTTCTCTTACAGTACTTTTAAACAGCCTTTTTTGTTGCTGTTCTCTTCTTCCAGTTAAAAATAAGAGGGTTTAACAGCAATCAATCAAAGTTTCAACAAAAGAGTCATACGAAGGCGGACAAGCCGTTGGTTGTCACTTTCGACGACTGGCGAAGGGGTGTGTTGGGACGGGACTTTAAAATTGAACTATGTTGTAACAAAAATCAAGGTTGCCAGATGCACTGTTATATGCGGGATACAATGCATTTTTCAAAGCCTAAAAGCATTAGTTGCTTTGTTTGTCTTCCATAATTGTTAAATCTCCTGGCATACACTATTTACGGATTACAAACTAATACGTACACGCACCTCTTCTAAACTCTTGTTGCCGGACCCTGTGGCTGAGTGGTTAGCACATCGCGCTGCGACGCTAAGGGTCCCGGGTTCGAACCCCGCTCGGGCATGGTTGTTTGTGAATGTCCATTCATCATTTCATCACTCATCCTCATCTTCGCAAATTAGCCAAAAGGCACAAAACGCGAAGTAAAATAAAATAAATCAAATCAAATCTAAACTCTTGTTAGGTTGCCTATATTCAGGATAGCTTTTTACGCAGTCTTGCGTTGTTGCAGTGCGGTCGTAGTTTCCAACGCGGTGCCTCGCACACTGTTAATTTATGGGGGAAGTAAGCTAAGTAATTGGCTCTTACGAAGGGCGTTTCACACACGTCAAGGCCGGTGCATCAAGCAGCCAGTCAGATCGGCTTATCACTCGCTCTTATGCTATTGGATGCTTGAAATGGCGTCGGCCTTGCTATAATAGAATTCGGCTGAACCTTTGGATTTTATTTTTGTTATTGAGCGTAGTTTTTTCTGGCTAATCGCGACGATGGGGATGAATTGTGATATGATGAAATTGATGAAAGGACACCAACAAAAAAACACCCATGCCCAAGCCGGGATCGAACCCCGGGACTTTGTCGGCGTAGCGCGCTGTGCTAACCACTCTGCCAGACTGCAACGGGGGTCGGCCGAGCCTTTTGAGCATTGATCAGGATAGTTTAGTAATATCCGAAACGACGTCTACTGCACTAGTAAAACAAGTGTCCGAGATTCGTCATAACGAGCTACGATAAGTTTCTCAGTCATATAATTGGAATCTTTATCTGCCAGAACCTGCCAACACTGACTCCCACAAACCGGAAGTTAGAGAGAGCTTTCCGACGGAGAGGCAGAAGAGCGAGAAATATGGAACTAAAGACACGTGACAGGGGGACTGTCGGGATCGGAACTTAATCCGGGGACGTTCGCATCTCCCGAAGCGGCAACGTTAACACCCCCTTCAAGCTAACGAGGGTGGACTTTGCCGGAGTCAAAAATCGGATTAATTGTTATTCCGATCTCCTTGTGTCGGGACTTTCCCTTGTGACACGTCCTCCTGGGGGTAGACCGAACCCCACCCTTCCGCAGGCCAAGAGGTTAAACCAGCAAATTCAGTCAATCAGTGCAAAGAGGATCAGCGATACATCGCGCGAGGAAGGGGCGCGCGGGCCCTTTTGGGGAGGAAAGAGGGTTGGTCGCGAAGGGCTAAAACGGCCGTGACAAAAGAGGATCAAGTGTATTGCTTCGTCACTGCGGTCGGTGGAGAGAACCATTATGCACCAGCTCGAAAGGAAATGGCTGAATATGCTTTTATAATCTCCGAACAAAGGGGAAAATATTATTATGGTTGTCTTCGGACGTGTGTATTATAGCCCTACGAAAGATTAACTAGAGATATACGGCAGGAAGTAAGTATTTCATTTACACTTTCCGCCGATAGAGCTCTCCAGAAATGACACTGCAATCTTCTTGTTAGCTATACACACTAGATTCTTCTTCACGTTACGTGTTTTATTTACATTAGTATATGTACAAATGTTCTAAAATGAATAATTTTAAGCAAAAGATGTAGTTCAGAAAGCAGGAATTATCCACGCGTTATTTAAATGTTACTACCATCACTCGCGTAGGAAGGGGGATACAGAGGTACATTCAACCCCCGAAATTTTTGGAAGGGGTACAATAACTACTGAATCTTTGATCTGAACTCTATTCTTTGTACCCAAGACAGAATCAATATGTTGCCGTTCAAAGGATTTCTTTTTCGTAGGTAAAAGCAAAAGGTTTATTTTATCTGATTATCTCCCTATCCAAAAGAATGAAGGTAGCCTTGAACATATTGCATTACATTATAGTTTTGGTTACCTCCCTTAATTATGTTTTTGGAAAACTTCATAAGAAAGTAAAAACTGTTTAGAATGAGTGCAGAACAACGGAATGAAGCTTAGAGCTTATATGTTCGGATCGTGTACATATTTTAAAAGTCTCTTGAAAAAGAATTATGTTGAGAATAGCCATAATCTTTCAAAATTAAAAATCATTTTTGTGAGTACAGGGTTATTCAGATTTCACTTTTAAAATGAAAGCTGCATGGTATGTTCTGAAATAAATAAAGCATATATGGAGGTTGAACTTGGTACACACTAACCCATTCAAAAATGTTCCTGTGCCACTGATTACAATGGTTACAGCTGCTATTTTAAAGAATTGTTGTGATTAGTTATCGATAAAGCTAATTGTTGAGGCTCTAAATTTTATGTATTAACTTCTTAAAAAGTAGATTTAATGTTTGTTGTAAGAAATGGTCCCTGTAAAAAGTGAGAGAGGCGTTTGCGAGATCGTACTACCCTGATGAATGTAAGATTGGCATCCATTCTGATTACCATCTTGATGAAATACAAGTACATGGTCCCAAATTACCAATTTCTAAGGTATAGGGAATGGAAACCCCCTACAAAAAATGCACATTAATATTATTAAATACAGTGATTACATGGGAGGTATAGTGAGATATAACAGTAGGCAATGCGATTACATTTTAATGATTGTGTAAAAGAAAATCTACAATATGATGCGAGAGGGTAAAAAAATGAACAAACCTCTTAAATACACTGCTCCACAAAACTTAAACAACTCGAACGAAGTAGGACTAAATGAAAAGAAAATGTCAATTCACCAAGTTTCATGAACATAAGGAAGGTACAGATGCACAATGCAAGACAAATGAACACCAACAATGCAGATATGGTGTACAGGGTGGCCAGAAAGTTCAGTACCACTATAACCCTACATGAAAAGCTGGAATCTGAGAGGGCACAGGCTGTCAATACGGTGTGTGACCACCTCGAGCAGACACACAGGCACGACATCTGGCCTCCATGCTGCGGATCAGAGTGGTTATGAAGTCTTGAGGAAGATTGCTCTAAGAGGGCTGTCCGCAGTTCAGGAACTGTTCATGGTGGTGGATTGCGCTGCTCTATTATTTGCCCAAAACCATCCCAAACATGCTTGATTGGATTAAGGTCCGGCGAGTATGCAGGCCATTCAATAGGGTAATGTCTTCTGTCTCCAGATAATCGGACACAAGATGTGCACGGTGTGGGCATGCATTGTCATCCATAAAAAGGAAGTCCGGACCAAATGCTCCACGGAAATTGCGAACATGTGGATGGAGAATTTCATCCCGATAACGTTGTGACGTCAAAGTTCCATGTTCCACAATATGGAGGTCTATTTTCCCATCCAGCATGATACCACCCCACACCATGATGAAAACACCTCCAAAGGACTGCCTTTCAACAATGAAGTTAGGGTGATATCGTGTTCCTGGCTCTCTCCACACGAATATCCGACCAGAATCAGACGACAGGCTGTATCGAGACTCATCAGAGAACATTAGTCGTGCCCACTGGTTTTCTCCCCATTCGACATGTTCCTGACATCATGCATATCACGCACGTTTGTGCTCCCGTTTCAATGGCACATACAGCACAGGTCTCCTGGTATAGTCCTGCTTTATTCAGCCACCTACGAACAGTTTCACCACTAACACGTCGTCCCATAGCTTGAAACAAATCATTTGCCAGTTGAGAGCAGGAGTCTTGGCGGTTACGTCTGGCAGTGATTGTGAGAAATCGGTCATCAGCTGCTGATGTCCCTGGTCCGAATCTCATGTAATCGGCACTCACCCTAAGGTAGAACTGTGGTGTAAATGAGGACTAAACAGCTAATAGGTACTTCAATGAAACTCGTAGTTACATCACTCAGGTGTTACTCTTGATTTTAAGTTGACAATGTGGAAATTAGAATGTTATTAGCACTGTTAAATTACATTCACTTGTGTTTTTATCGCTGATTATTTTGTTTGTCACGTGATAGGTTGATCGTGACAAAGATAACGGATTGGTATACTGATTTGGAAAACAACGTGCAAAGGATCATTCATGCTAGTGACGTTATGTGTGATTCTCCCGCCCTGTACTCTTCATTAACCCAGGGAAAATATATATTTTTAAATTATCACGATTAATTTGGATCACATTGTATTAAAAATAAAGACTTAATCGTTGAATCACTTTTAAAAATTAGAATTTTGAGTAGATGCCACCAGTTATCTCCATCCTGACATTTACTAAGTTTGAAGTACTTCTCTAGATTTTGTTTCCCCAAATAAACTGAGAAGTTCTCTAATTTCTAGCATTTATTTCCCACAATTTTGGATTATCACTTATCTTCATACTTCTATCTTCACCATCCTTATCTCTTCTCTTACTCTTCGGCATTTCCATGAAGTAGACGATTTTGAATTGCTATTTTCAGTGTTTTTAGAAACCCCTATTACCATCTACATATTATTTGTAATGTATTTTTCAACCTGAAAAAAATGTTTGTGTTATATTTCTGAATTAACATTTGCTGTTATTTTCCAATTTACATTTTCCTGTTCTCTATATTCACCACTATGAAACGTACTCACGTCAATGGAAGTAGAAAGTGTGTACCTCCGTTAATGCTGATTTCTACAAGTTATGAGCTAAAATATAAATATATTGTTTGCATTTGCTTCCTAAGAATTATTATTATTATTATTATTGGGTACCTTGTGGAGGCACATGGTGGTTCAGATTGCCATGTAAACTGTAGGTTAACTCCCGATTAACTTTTATGCGCATAAAGTGGACTTTATAAAAACCCAGCAGTAGTTATTATTATTAACCATTAAGGCTGTCACTCGTAAAGTATAGGATTACCCATATAGAACATGTTTTAGGGTAGCCCCATTTTTGTTTTAGAAAAAGTGTATTCAGATGAAACGCAGTAGTTTTTTAATTACTCTGTTCTTGGATTGAGTTTATTTTAAGTCCACTTTATGCACAGTAAGGATAATTGGGACTGGACCAGCAGTTTAAAGTGGGATCCGAACCACAATGTGCCTCCACCTGGTGTCGAACCCGGGACCTCTTGATTACAAGGCGATTACGTTACCACTACGCCATCGGGGAGGTCCGTATTCTGTTCGTGTTCTCTTCTCGTGTTCATAGTTGTTGAAATGAAATTCCAGCTAAGTTATACATTAGGTTTTTGTAGTATTGATTATAGTTTGTATTGTATCGACTTTTTTTTTTAATCTCAAAGAATGTTTCTTGATTTGAAAAGTGCCTTTCTAATTTTGCCCCTTATTACGATGCATCTGAGAAGTGGGAAATTTGCGAAAAATAGGAACAAAAATGTTTCTCCCTGAACCATGGTTCAGTTTGGTTCATTCCTAAACACGACTCCAACCCATGGCTTCTAGGATACTAGCATAGGAGCTCCAGTTTCGTAGGACGTACACTTCTACAGCGCAAAACGAAACCTGGCCACACTGCATGTTGGCCGTTGAGACGTAACGTCTTGTGGTTCCCCAGCAGACAAGGCTACACATCAGTCGCATCTGTATGACATAAGTGCCCGAACTGGAGCTGTTTCGGAAGTTCAAAGAAGAATAACAAAAAACTTTTGTATATATGAGGTTGAAAAAAAACTTGTTCCGATCGGGAAGTCGGTAGTCGCGTCTCAAACAGCTTTTGGACCGTTTGATTTGACTTGTAAAAATTTTGACGTGCACCTGGCAAACGACAGGCATTGATATCTGATGATTAATGACGTACACGCTCCCACAGAACGGCAAGTACAACTCCCGAAAGAAAGAGGAGAGGAAGCAGTTCGACACGTGAGTGGATAAAAAAGAGACGAGGAAATTTGAGACCGGTTTTAAAAGATAAAGAAACTGGGAGTTTTGAAACAGAAGGTGCTTGCGGAATATATATATATATATATATATATATATATATATATATATATATATATATATATATATTGTATGTGTTTCGAAGACGAAATAGTATTGTTTATGGTGAGACTGATCTATCTCAGCACCGAAGATTCCTGGTTCGAATCTCATGTAATCGGCACTCACCCTCATCGCCGCGATTAGCTAATGAAAGTGATGGCAAAGCGATGCTAAATAAGTACATGATATGTGTGTATGTGTGTGTGAGAGAGAAAGAGAGAGATTGGGTTTATTGGGCTATTCTTACATTTTTGGCTAATCACGAAATGATTGATTTAGTTTGTGTTTTAAGTCCACTTTATGCACAGTAATGCTAATCGGGACTGGACCTACATTTTAAAGTGGGATCCGAATCAGTATGTGCCTCCACCGGGTTTCAAACCCGGGACCCCTTGATTACAAGGTGACTAATCGCGAATAGGAGACTGAGTGATGATATGATGAAATTGATGAAGGGAGATTCACGAAGAAGCTATGCCAAGGCCAGGATTCGAACCCAGGACCCATAGAGATAGAAGGAGAGAAAGGATATGATTCATCAGAGGTTAATGGATAAAATATAATATTTGAATACAGGAAAATGTACTAAATAAACTTTTATGGAAATGCGTATCTTCATGGCTTTTCAATAATATTTTCCGAGTACAATATTGAAAATTAGCATTATTTTATTAACCGTGAAATCTCGCTTAGTCAACTAGTTAGAACACTCGCGTATGGTGCTAAAGGTCTCGTGTTCAATCACTGGTGAGAGTTAACAAAAATTTCAGTACTGAATCAAAAGCGTGAGAACAATGTGGAGCGACTTGAAATGTGTAGGAGTCTCTAAAGACAGAAAATATCGCTGGTTCAGTACTGATTAGCGTACCTGCGCAAAAACTTTACCTTCATCACTCTCTGTCTTATTAGTGTTACTTGTACTCTTGTCTCGTATTTTCTTGCTTACTTTACTTATTGTTTATTGTACCCCCCTTTGGGTGTTGAGAAGCACAGAAGTAAAGAGTAGAAAGAAAACTTGAGAAGCACCAAAGCAAAGAGTAAAAGGAACACTTGAGAAGCATCGAAGCAAAGGGTAGAAAGAACACATGAGAAGCACCAAAGGAAAAAAACAAATTACAAAATAATGTTAAGAAATTGTATTTTTAGTGCTTGAACGTGCTGGATTTAAGTGTGAGAAACCTATAAAAATGCGAAATTTAGAAAACAATGCAACGTTAAGAAATACCTCCTCTACCCATTGAGCATATTAGTATGGAACGGATACTGTTATGTCCTTAATCCTACATCGTAGAAGCCCTTTTGTTTTTTTTCCCCGAATCTCGATCCATTACGTTACATCAAACTTATTCGTCCCGGCAGATGACTTGAATTATCTTGTTAACCTTCCAAAGTTGTTGACAGAACATGAGGGATAATGGCGTGTTCATCTCGTTGTAATTTCCCAAGCACGAGATAAGGATGCAGAGGTGGTGACCTGGCAAAGCAAACAAGTTCCTATCTGTACCTCCACGGTACTTTCTGCCCTCGCCGCGTGGTTTTTGACCAAGTTAAACGGGCAGCATGCTACGAGATATTTATTACACGGTTTCTCCTCGTCTTCTGTCTATCTCATTCTCCTCCCCGAATCCACCTATTTAATTCATGTTTATAAGTTCCGGAAAATCTAATCGACTCGCCTCAGGCAGTTTTCTTTCTTTTTTCTTTTGTGCGGATAAAAATATGTGGAAGTTTCCAGGGAAGATGAAGGGGAGACAGAAGAGAACGATGTTTGGAACAAGTATGTCCAAGAATTTTTCCTGGGGGATATAAAAACTCCTCCAGATAAGATGGATGAGAGGGGCCTATTATTATTCTCGTCACGGAAAACGCTCAGTCTTTCTCCGTTGCTATGGCAATCACTGTGGGGTGAGGCGGTGCACAGGAATTACTAATAGAAGCCCCATTCTCTTGAGTCTTGATCGTTTTTTTTTCTTCCTTCTTTCGCGGAAAGAACATTCTTGCTGAAGAGGACGAGAATGCGCAAAGATACCTCCCCCATTCAAAAGACACACACAGACACACACACAGAAAGACCGAGAGAGAGAGAGAAGGGGTTGTTTCAAGATTAATATCACATTCAGATCTTCGTGTTTCCAAGAAATTCATACGTATTACACTAACGTATATTCTAACCGGGTAGAATCCAGAGTTTAGAATATCTGCAAGTTGTTCGAAATGATTTTTCTTAAAGAAAGAAAAACCTACGTCCATATCAACCTTTATACTACTAGGCTTAACACTAATAAATGCAGGATCATGTCTGCATATGCCGAATGGGTTCACTAACCAATACCAAAAGGTTGAAATTCATAACCTCCTACGTATTTAGCTGCAACGATAAGCGATTCTGCTGTTTGAAGAAGAAAATATCTCCAAAAAGGGCATTATTGTCTTCTTCTTCCTCTTGCAAATCTGGGTAACCAAAGCTCGTTATGCGACTACAGAAATGTATCATTCCATCGGCAATATGATCTTCCGCATTATTGTAAAATCGAAAAAAGTACGTAGTATTGTTATAGTCAAAATAAGACCAAGGATTTATTTCCTTCTTCAAACTGACGATATTTTCACAGGAAATGTGAAAGGAAACTCGATGGAAATTATGATAGTATATTGTGAGCACAGAAATGTGTACTTGAACATTATGGCGTAAGTGACAGGGAATAAATGAACATAAACAAGAAATGAAACTCTATTCGTTCACAGATTCTCCTGCTGCAACAGTACTTGGCCACAAAGATTTCCACGAGGAATGCTTTCTTGTCACGGGGAATCTGTGGGATGTTCTTTCTCACGTCTTGCATTTACTTCTCCTTAATTGATAGATTTGAGTATGTACTTCTTCTGAAGGAAATAACGTCACTCTCATCTTCCTCGAAAGCTCGGAAGCCTATCCGGAAATTACCTGGTTGATATCATTCGCCGCCAGGAAAGCTTCAAGAATTATTTGACGTTATAATTATCGCTTTGTAATAAAAGGTGTCCAGGTTTCAAACTAACCAAAAACAAGCTTTTCAAAAACTCTTCGGATAAGTATGTTTCATTATAGAACATGTAAGTAAGTGTTTTAAGAAGAAACTGTTCGCACATTTCGCGGAAAGTCTGAGAGGGAACAAGGTGACGTGTGAATTATAGCTAATGCAACAACGGTTGGAGAGGATTCTCCTTATCTTCAGTCCTTGTTTGACAAAAATCGCATTAACCTGCCCTCACGTATTAAATCAATCTCGTTCCTCCCTTCCTTGCGATTTCCTCTTCGTCCCTCACCCTTAAGAAAGGAAGGAGGAGGCTGAAAACGTAGATGAACTGCATATTACCATCTTCACTTTTATATTATTTCATTTTTCTCCCCTTCTCGTGCGGGATAAGATCGTCTCCATCGCCCGGAGACACGGACTCCCATCTCGGCGTCCCAGCTCGCTTTCCTTGAATCCCCGTGTATCACGCACCAATAGTCATTCCCTATTGTGCGACCGGGTCCATCTCCAGCTACGTCGCATCCTCCAATATGGCAAGATAAGAGGAGAAATGCCCGTGATGGATGTCTACGAAAGAACAGGCGCCTGGGAGCGGGTGGGGGACGAGCGATATCACAATATGATGTGATTATCCCGCGCCTGAATGACTTTAGATGAGCGATGGTTGGATATTAGCTTCGGCTCCGCACCCCCTCCCCCCTGAAAACTTCACCCCCTTCCCTCCGCCTCCGGAGCGATCTCTTGGAGCCCCCCACCCCCACCAAAACCTCCCCCCTTCAATTCAACCAACCCTTGACGTTCCCTTTTCCTACACATCTCAACCTAGGCGAAATCTGGGTGTCTGCGAAAGATAAGGAAGATGGCAGGCGGAAGGCCTTTCATCCCGTAAATAGGTTTTTGGGAGGCTGCGGGGGAGGGGGAGAGGGTGCGCGGAGAGACGTTAGAAACGAACGGATGACAGATTATCTCAGTTCGGGATTCTGCGAGGGAGGGGGTGGTGGAGGGGAAAGACGTGATGGGGATCCTGATGGAAGACGGGGGGTGGGGGAGGAACCCAAAAATTGGAACTCTGGAGGCTGCGAACGGGAAACTCCACCGCTTCTTTCTCCCCCCGACTCGGCATCCTCCAGACTCCCTCTCTCTCTCACCTCTTCTGTCTCTCCCGATCAGCAGCGCCAAAACAGGAAATACGGCCGGAGATGAAACTGCAATCGTAGTGTGTCATAATTTCCGGTTTTCCACGGGAGGTCTATATCAAGACGTAACATTTTGGAGGGGTGCACCCATGCAGAAAGGGAAACGCACAAAGCTTAAAAAGAAAGAAGGGGGAAAAAGGAGAGCGAACGCCCAGATAGGAAAAGAAAAAAGAGGGAGAGGGAGAAGAGAGTGCAAAATCTCTCCTCTCTCTCTCTCTGGAATTATATCAAATGCTGAGACAATGGGGAGGCAGCCACTGTACCCTGATGCTATGATATCTCGGCTTTTGTTTGACACGACAGGGAAGTTGCTTTGCCGCCGCCGAATAACAATTAAAGTGAAACACATAACGAACGCTTTAACACTTCGATCAAATTTTGCCAGGGGAAACCTTCAGCCGGAAATTCACTTCTGAGAGGAGCTTAAAGTTATACTTCTGATTTTCGTATAATTTATCTTGTGCTGATTGTTCGAAAGAAGGTTGTTGCAATTTAAAATGACGTAGGGCTAATATCGAATGATGAAGAACTATCCTTCGGTTTTCCAGCAAGACATTCTGTTTCAAAGATATGCTCTTAGAGAAACATAACTTAATGCAGCCTCAAAGCAATAATTAGAAATCAAATGGTCGTTATATTTCGTATTGATTGATCTTAATGCCATTCGTACGTTCATTACATCGCTATTTTAAAGTACAGCTGAAGCTTGGATGTTTATCTGACACCGTTCCACCATCCAATTTCATTACGTCATCATTTATCCACATCATACGCGCTGACTTTGGAAGGGTGTTCAGTGACGAACATTTCCATTTTCAAACATGTGTGATTTAATGTCACACAAAATACATACGGTGACCAGAAAAGTAAATGACACTAAACATTATAGTTACACTTCCAAAAGTATAAACAAGCACGCGTAATGGACATCCATTGGAAGATGTCTCCACAACCCCTTTCATATTGATTCATGGTCCCATGGTACGCGTAACCGAGTCACAGATCAAAAGTAGAGATAGTGCATCCACTTTCTGCCTCCCTAAAATTCCTCAAGAATGCATACATGATGTAAAATATTGTTTGTGTTAACTTTGCCCTCCCAACATTTTTTTAAGCCAGATCTTCGATCTAAATCCCCAAGGTTAACCTTAAAAGGTAGAAAGATGACGTGGTAATCATATCTACAACTTTTCTTCATTTCCAACTTATTTAACTTTTTAGTACTTTTTGTTTTAATTCTTTGGTCAAATTGCCAATAGTTAAAACTGAAAACAGTACACTCATTCTTTTGTTATGTCTACGTCCACAAGAGTGTTAAATTTCCTAAAAGCAGTGCGCGCCGAGCCACTTACCAAGCAAATCGCTGTCCTCGGTTTTGACCGACCTCTCTATTTATAACGTGTTTTAATCATGTTTTTGTTGAGTGGTGTTTGTGTTTGTCGTAGTTCGTTCTTGCAGCTTCAGGCGCACAAATTGAAAATTATGCCACTCTTACATAGAGTGTGAATTTCAGGTTATCCTTTGTCAGGTGGGGCTTCCACGAGTAAATGTTTTTCTCTAACGTCAGTGGTTTCGGAGAGGAAGCGTGTTGTTTTGTTTAGCATTAACCAATCTGTAGATTTATTATGGTTAAACAAAAATAATAATTATTTCACACAAAACTCGCATGCATCTAATCAATTTTGATGCATTATTAGTTCATATCGGTTGATTCAACCGATACAATAGTGTGATTTTGGATTAGAAGAAATAATCTTGTCTGATCGTGCCAATCAGGGTGCGAAATCCTGGGGGAAGGGGGATTTTCCCCCACCAACAATTTTGGTCTCAAAAATCCCCCCACCAAAAATTTCCGGGAGGGGAGAGTTTTTGTTATAACAAACAAAATATAAGCAATTACTTTTAATTTCAAATATACTTTACTAAGAATTATTGAAGATACACAAAAATTAGTGTAGTTGTGAGTATCGAATGCATTCTCTCTCAAAACATTATTAACAAATCTACATCAATGAGCACAATAAAAGAAAAACAAGAATGCAAGAATATAATAACTATGAAATCTAATTGATAGCACAAACTAAATAAAAACTTACACATAATAAAACCACTTGAACAATTTCATAACTTATTAACATCTTTAGCAGTTAGTATAGGAATTAGTTAGCTGCTTTGCAATACCTGATATGTATACAAGTACTAAATGTATTTTCCTTATGTAATTAATAATAATAGTATTAATAATATATTTTATTTTTTAATTTATTTTTACTTTTAATAACACTCCAAATATGTATATCGTATAATTTACACATATTTTTGTGGAGGAGGGAGTTTGTAGATGAAGAACTTTCTCCCCCACACCAGTTTTCAATGATTTCGCACCCTAGTGCCAATTGATGCATTTTAGTGCATCACCAGGAAAAGAAGCTGAGAAAAGTAACCTTTGATGCACCAAAAGTGCATTTAATGTATTATTGGAGTGTTACGACTACTGGAGCACTTATTTTTTGGACTTACGCTTCAGTCAAAAGTTACAAATGTACTTGATGGGAGAAAAGTATTGCTGTACCTAGCATATTTTCAGATGTTAATACCCTAATCGTAAAATGAAGTTTCACGCATACGTTCGATTTATCGATGACATTTCGAGAGTTCAAATTAAAGACTTGCTCTTGTGGAACGAATGCTCCGCTTTTCATTCATAGTACATGTATTGTGGGTTGCATAAAGAGCAAGGCGCAAAACGTTTTCTCGGAGAACGAGTTTTGACGTCGATGTGTTTCTTTCTTCTTTTTTTTTACTTCATTTTATGCTCAGATAGGGTAATCGAGACTGAACCTACAGTTTAAAGTGGGATCCGAACTGCTGAGAAACGTGCCATCCTCTGGGATCGAACCCGGACCCCTTGATTACAGCATTAACAACACGCCGTAAGTGAGGCCCGAGAATGATGATTAGAGAGAAACCTGTGCTTTACTTCCAAATGAGACTCTGGTTCTCTGGTTTCTGGTTTCAGAAGACCATAAACGGGAGTACCAATTCATTTTTCGAGGGTCACACCCTCATTACCGATTATTGTGTACTAACAGGTTCTCAATGCTGATTTTACGGTAAATCGCTTGATTTAATAACGGCAGACGGTAGCAAATCATTGAACTCGATGATAAATACGGCCTATAATTTTATCGCGTGTGCGTTCCATATATTCATAATTTAAAATGATATTATTATATGCACGGTATTTTATTTATGTTGCTGTTCTGCTCTGTAGGCAAATTATAACTATGAGGATGATTGATGAATTTGGTGGAAAAACTTAGAACAACACCCATTGGGACCCGAAACTTTCGGTAACCAGATTATGAATAGATGAATTAATATATAGAGACGGCTTCTCGTAAAATACCGGTTAAAAAGCCTGTATAAGTATACAACCTTTATGCATGCAAGTTAAATAACTGAAACTTAAGAATGTGAACGACATTTTACCACCAACTTACACTAATATGTTTCAGAATAATAACGAAACTTCTTGAACAGAGTACTTGATACCAAGAAGTGGTCAACTTATTAAATTTATATTACAGATATAGGCCAAATTTCTTAAACATTATATCTTTATAGCAGTAAATTTATTAGGCACGATATCAATATTTAATAGAAAAAAGCGCTATTTCTTTAAAGTAAATTCAGGTTCTGAATATAAGAATATAATTTCTAGTATTGTGTATCTATTGATGCACTACTATACGCCTGGATCTTCTGTCAGAGTGTTTCATGTAAGAATAGCAAGCGTAGTTTCGTCATACTACGACCTCTGTGCTGTAATTTTTAACCTACTGGGATGGCACACATCCAGCATTTGAGTCGCGTGTGTTTCTTGAACACTGAATTTAATCAATCCATCAGGTCTGAAAGGCGATGAAAAAGCATTCAAATACAATGCAATATTTAGTGAGGAAGTTTTTCATGATCCTAGATACAAAATGCCCAAGTGCAACAATAGAAATGTACATTTGTTTGAATTTGGGCCCGATGATGTATCAGCTTTCTTCCTCTCTTGTTACCGACGACGTTGCAAATAAAAGTACATAGACGGATAAACCTAATCGTAAACCGAGAAGTAACCATTTCAAGCGCGGAAGGGAGGGCCATCGAAAGTCATGAAATCTGATTGGATTTCACGAGGTTTCCTCCCTGCTTCAAATAGCATCGGAAGAAAGAACACCATATAAATAGATAGCTGTTAGATCATCTGATGACTCCAGGAGATAGGACCGAAAACGCATCAAGGAAAAAATGGAATGATCCAAAAAGGGCCGGAGGAAGCCTTAACGTTACATCTCCGCCCCCTCCTCGTAACCGCCATGGGGACCTTTGCAAGCAGCACGAGGGGGGAGCTTCCTCCACGCAATCCTGCCCAAGAGGGTTGCGACTCCGTGAGTCAAGTGACGGACCGCCTGCCCCATTCATCAGGCTTATCTTCAACTTGGGAGCTGCAGTCTCCACTGCAATCGATCTCCAATTCTGGTAGCCTCAGCCCCAATGCTCTCCCCGTTCGCAGCCCCCAACCCCCCCTCCCTCCCCCGCCACGGAATCCGTGCCCCGAGCCTATTGTGTTACGCTGGTGGGTGCCCCGGATCTGAAATCTTCCGATAAGGCTTCTAATCGGAGAATACTTATTGGGCGATTTGCATCCCATTATTGCTTCGTCTCGTGCGCCGCTCCTTCAAGGAAGACGGGGGAGGGGCTCTTTTCCCCCCGTAGTCCAATCTCCTTCCCAAGTTCCCGCCGAGGAAAAACAAAGAAAGGGAGCATATTGCGTCAAAGCTCAGCACCGGGCGAGATAAACTAATAAGACTCTGGTGCAGGCAGCTCCAAAGAAAATACTTTCACTACAGATCAAGATGGTACCCCTTACACTATCCATAACAATTTATTACCTACAAATCAAGTCTATTTGTGATGTGATTTGGGTTCCATATTTCCAGGGGTAAAAAGACGGCGTCCTTTATCTTTTTTTAGAAAGCGAAAAAAAAGGTATTACAATCGCATGGGGATTTTGACACTTTTGTTGAGAGTCTTTCGCACATGAACTGTTCGTTTCTAAAATGGATTCACAGTGACGTACTTCTGCTTTTTTTGAAAAAACAATAATTTATTACAATTTACCACTCACTAGAAGCACACAGATATATCATTACTATTATTTCTCTCATTTCTCCATAATCTTTTGGGCGACCATAACTAACTAACTCTCTAGCCTTCTTAAACTCGAAGGTTTATGGCTGAAGCAACACAGGCCTTCCATCAGTTTCTATCCTGAGGAAGATCAGATCAATCTTTTCCATGCTTGTCGATTTCCTTTAGGTCCATCTCAACATTATCCCTCCATCTTCGTCTTACTTCCTACAGGTCTCTTACCATCAGTTTTCCCAGGTTTAGGGGACCGGTCTACGCATATTTCACCTATGACATTAATGGAAAGAGCTTATATTCTAGGGTAACTAGGCTATCCGCGAATCTGAAGTGTAGAAAGAAATTTATCTCTTTTTTTCAATTCAATAAGAAGGTGGCGTTGATTCTAAAGTTGGCAACCTTAGGAGTTTGCAACTAGACTGCCGTTAGCATGACAACGTAGCTTCCTTGAAGACGCCGAGAATGAGCAAAATTGGTGTGTCTAACCACTTGCACACGCCGTTTAAGCGGATCTAGGATACATTATACACCGCTGCATTACGGGTGACTTCATGATAGATAAGGGACAAAATCATAGTTTTCCAGAAACGTCATATATTTCTGCTGCTGCTGTAGGTTACATTGCTGGACATAGCCTGAAACTTAAAAATAGGTGTAAAAGTCACCCTAGCTCGCTCGTGTAAGATATTTTATTAATAAAAAAAGCCAAGAATATAGTATCCAAAAACACAATGATAGCCTACGCTAAATATTAAAAGTGCTATGATAGTCGAGATATTCAAGAAGAATATGTCGTACCGTTTACATTTATGTCACAAATGTATGTATATAGACATAAAAGAGGGTTCGGCTGATCCTCTGTATCAAATTTCAGAACATCTGGTGTGTTTTAAAAACCATGTATTTCCAAAGTGACGTCATTTACCCAAGCAATGGCCGTTTCTTGTACCTTATTGAATGACCTGTATGCACCCGCCTTGAGAACGGACGACTTACGTACGCGAGCAGTGTGCGATGGCTATTTTATCACGCGTCAAATCAAGTTGCGTCTTCGAAACACTACGGAGCCGTAGTTACAGCACAGGTGCATTTTCCGACCTTCCTCACCCTCCCTGGATAAAGATACTTCTACCTCGACCGTTAAAATCGCCTTGTTTCGTCGCCACCTCACACTCGGCTTTTCTTCCGCCGGACGTTTATAGGCGCTATGCACACCCATGTCTCCTTCCAGCAGTCGTTTCCCATCGTCCCTCGCGACCGAGGAGGTAGCGTGGGGCAGGCGTGGTCAGTTCCAACACGTTTACGAGTTTATTTAGAATTATGGCATGCATTTCCATATTCAATGACCCGGCAGTAAAGTAAACAGCCTTACAGCAGGAACCGAGAAGGCCTGGCAAATGAGAAGGAAAGGAAGCAATATTTACGAAGAAAGAGGTCTGTGCTGCCTGACATTCTAGTTTATTGGTTGCTTCGTCTGATTGCCTCGCACTAAAGCAATCGATTCTAGCCCCCCCCCCTCCTCCCACCTCTCTATAATCATCCTTTCTTGTACCCTTTTTTTTGGTCCTCGCTTTCTTCCACCTAGCTGAATCGCTAATGAATAGGATTTTTACCGGTAATAAATTTTATGGTTACACTAAAGCAGAACTTTGCCGATACACAAGCGTATAGCTGTCTCTTATAGTTTGTGGAACGTGCAAGGGCTGTCAGGATGAACAGAAAAACGCCCGGTAGAATATAGCGAACATGAAACAAGCTTTATCGTACAAAAAAAGTCATCCCCGTCGAACTAATATGATTATTATGTTGCTACCGTAGTTAAAAAGAAAACATATTCAGCAGTATGAAACCGTCAATTGAAATGTTCTTCTTTACAAGCACACTTGCTATCTCTTATATGTGGTTAATGTGGAGGTTTGGTTTGCTTCTCCATACTTTTCACTGTCACGTTACATTGCAGGCTTTCCGTGATGTAGGTGTTAGTTTGATGCTCTTTATCTTCAGTAACAAGTAACGAGGTCATGTGCCCACCCCTCTTCCCTGAGAAATCTGGAAAGTGTTAATGTAATTCGAATGATGGAATTGTAGAGATATTTTATAACAAAAAGTATTGTTTTCTGTGACTTACAAGCCGTAAATAACAGCAACTATTACTATTATTATTATTATTATTTGAAGTAGGGTTACCTTTAAGGTTACAGTCTATTTTACACTGATATTCTAACTATAAAAAACAGCTTTTTGTCCTACATGAGTTAATGTTAAGTACACAGTTATGCAAATTGTATATAGATGTACAGAATATGAAAATTGTAATTTTAAAAAACATATGTAGTAGTAGTAGTAATAGTAATGTAATAATAATAATAATAGCAACAAAAATAAAAACAATAATAATAGTAGTTATAATGGCAATAATAATATTAATAATTATAATAAATAAGAATAAGTTTATATGACTCTGGCCCGCCTGAGAAAAAAATCCTGCGGGCTCCCTTGACCTTGACGACTGCGAACAGAACATAAGCCTACTACATTTTTGCCAAAATTGTAATCACTTGGGCTACAATATGCCAATACCAATTCTAGTCTAGCGAGTGGTTTCGAATTGAAACCTATGTTGTGATTGTGACCACACCAACCGACCTTAGGTTTTTTTTTTCTTTCTTTGAGGTGGCTGAAATTTCTGTATCAGCTAGAGACCTTGAAGCACCATTCTACATTTGCATCCAATGGCATACGCAGGGGGGGGGGAACTCATGGCGCTACAGAGCCCCCGAAATTTTGAGAAAATCAAAATTTTCAAATAAAAGCAGTAATGAACTCGGGGAAAACCAAAGTGATAATTGAAAACCTTCCTTAAAATGACCCGATTTCTGTTTTTGTCTTTGAACAACTTTTAAAACGAAGGTTAACAATGGTAATTATGATATATTTTATTGTGTATTCCGCTCCCCACCACCCCCCAGAACGAAGCTAAGTAACATCCTCCTTTAAAATTCCAGCCCCCTCCGAAATAAAATCCTGTTTACGCCAGTGATTGCATTACGGATTTTAAACCTGGCGCAATAAAAACTTGCAAAAGACGCTTGCGGCGGTTGATGAGCTGAAGAGAGATTTAAATGAACCAGCAAGGACCAAATTCAGGGTGGCGACAGACCTGGATAACCTGGGAAAGTCAGGGAATTTGAGGTGTCAAAAAAAGTCAGGGAAATGTCAGGGAATTTTGTCTTGATTGACTTCTTTTTTTTCTTTTTTTCGATATCGTTATGGAACTGCACGGGAACAGGAAAATTTTTGCTAAGTTTCGGCCTCAACTTTTAGGCCCCTTTTATGCACAACAAAAATGTGTTAAGCCTCTAAATATTACGAGGAAAATGCATTGAATTATCATTTTTTTCTTGTCCGTATGGGGCAGAACTGTCAACAGATGGAGGGGATGGGAGCGGGTGGCGCCGTCCGATAGTTGTCGGACGTCGTTGTAAGGCATTTTGTTGGACAAACTGAAGGAACATGGAAACAAATAGGCTCCATTGATGCATACGATTTTTGTCGAATATCACCATCCGACAAAGTATCTCACTACAACACGCGACAGAAATTACATGCATGGCACTTGTTTGGAATTGATTTTTGTCGGATGTCTTCGGACTGCAACATCCAACAAAAATCGCATGCATAAACAAGAAGAGCTTTAGACTGCAAATATGCTGCTGGAATTGTATTGCTCTTCTGGTTCACTTCACCTTATTTAATGTAGCAGTGCTTACGAAGGTTTTCTTTCATCATCCTGACGTATTACTGGTTTCGCACAAGTTAACATACGTTTACAATGACATTGCACTATTCTTGCATGTCAAGAAGAATCCAAACAAACTGGGTATGTATTAATTCTATCACGAAAAAGTGAAACATAAATCTGCATTGGTGAACGTTATAAAATTGGCAAGTGCATGCTCCCAACCTCAAATTTACTGCAACACTAGTATTGCAATGAAATTAATGCCACTCTCTGTCCTGTCTGTTTAAACTCGTGAGAGATGGTCATTAATCTCGCACTGAGTGAAGTTAATGTCCAATATTATGAAATAAAATACTAATAATAATTACATAAATATTTTAATATATTTACTCGAATCATTCAATCATAAAAGCAAATCACTTTCTTGAAGAACTGACTTTTCTCTGCCAGCCCTGCTAAATTTTCACTTTCCATCTACTGATTTATACGAGGGGTGGCCAGAAAGTAATTTCCAATTAGTAGGGACATTGATTTTTCGCAAACGCGAAAACCGTGAAAAATGGTAATTGCTGCGAAGTTGTGTTTATGAATGTGCACGTTACACATTTTTCGCACATTCGAAATATCGAAATATTGCGCATTTGGCATAAAATGAGAATTGTTGGCGTTTTTAGCAATTTTTTTAAAAAAATGTCCTAAAACGACGAAAAACTCCATGAAATCCAACATTCTTTTCTTTCCTAGGCCATGTTTGTGTACATAGAACGTGCAAGTTTTGCAACATTTTATTCAAGAGCAAAGTATAATGCTTGTTATACATGGAATAATTCCGACAGCCACATTAAATCATGCATTTCCCATGATTTTTTCAACTTCTATCAAAACCATTTGCATCACAGAGCAAAGTGGCAGGATTCTTACAGGAGATCGAGTGCATATCTACCGTCACACGGGAGCTGCATCTTCAGTATTTGTCACGCGAGATGTGTTTTGAATTACCACACCATTGCGCACCATCGGCATTTGTCGAGCAAGAAATAATGGAGCTCAGTCATTAGGGCGTCTGACTACCATGCAAGAGACCCGGGGTCGATCCCCTGTGGGGGAGACCTGGGATCTTTTCCACCTATTCAAACTGCTCCGGCGCCTACCCAGCGTCATATCAAGCGGGTACCTGGAGGAAACTTTGAGGTATAAAGGTAGCCAGGAGCGTGGTGCTGATCACATCACCCCACCTTCAGCTGTGATCAAGATAGTGTAAGGCCCTAACTCCACACCCCTATACACCTTCATGGCAAAGTGCAGAGGAGCACTTTACTTTTACTTCCTCAAAAATCTGTTCCAACATATCAAACTATCACGAAAATACGTAGACCGTGTGACCTACAATTTTAAAAGCACAATGGAAGTATGGTGTATATGTTTTGGTATATTTGTGAGAAAAATGTTCTATAACAAAAACACGAAATTTGGGAAACGTAACACTAACAAGTTAAAAAAAAAATAAAAGATAATGCCAATTTTTGTGCCATAATATATCTAATATATCTGTATATGTCACGTGGGATTGATTGATTTAAATTTTTTGGGTACGTCGCCACTTAGGGTCATTATGCACCCTTCAGTATATACGGGGAAAATTCCATTATCTAAAGCACTTACCTTAAAATTAAAAAGGGGGTATGGAAACTAACTTTCCCAAAATAACTTTCAAGATATCAAACTCTCACAAAGAGGCGTAGGCCATGTGACTTACAATTTGAAATAGTAGTTTAAAAACAGCATGAAGGTATAATTTCAGTAATTTGCCAGAAAATGCGCTAAAATGAAAATGTGAATTTTTGGAATAATAACACCAAATAGTAAAAAATAAAAAAAATACACCAATTTGAAAAAAATAACAAAAAATCAAGGTCCCTACCGATTAAGCATAAATAAAACAAGAATATCAGTTATAATTTATTGCATTAGTAACAGTGAGTCCTAACGTAATTTTCGGCTTAATCGCCACCGTTGTTCTGGCATTTGTCGTAGTATGGCACTAAATTTTGTATGCCAATGGCATATGTGTCTGACAGCAAAGACTGGAACTATCTCCACAGCAGTGTAGCTGTGAAATCCTTGTCCTGCCAGAAACCTCTTCAGTTAAACTAAGAGATGTAAGTCGGTACATGCAAGGCCAGGGCTGTACAGGGAGTGGTCCAAGATCTCTCACCTGAAGTGATGCAGAGGGCCCGTGTGTACTCAGCTGAATTTGCTTGTGCACGTTCGATCGGCCTTCCGTGAATTGTTTGCACCATCGTCTGACCATACTATAGAGTGACCACAAGGAAAAAGACCTTGAACGAAAAGTCCCCGCGCAGATTTCCGTTCAGCTCGGGCCATAAGGAAACATGGTCCACTCTCCCCCTTCCCTCCACGCGGGAGTACGGTGCACAGGAGTCGCGGGTCTGCGCGGGTTTCTCACGACGTCCGGTCTGCACACCTCACACAATTGCTGGTGGTTCTGTGCCAAATTCTGAGCGTGCAAAAATCTGATTACTACACGTAGGCTACATCGCAGTCGGTGGGAGACTCTATGAGAGCTACAATCTTTAACCTAGAACTGTCCTAAAACTGCTGCATTGCAACTGTACCAGATTACAGCTACATGCCACTTCTTCCTGCCTGCATGTGTGTGTGTCGCTCTCCACCACTAGTGCTGCGTATAGGCACTATTGGAGCTTTTTTCAGGATGCCCCTCGTATATGAACTTTCAGAAGCTGTTATTAACAGAGTGTTCCTGTTTTAATGTGTGGTTAGGTAAATCAGGTACATATACAATGCAATTATATAACTTCATTGAGTTAAATTTCTAATACCTACATACAGTGACGTACGCAAGGGGGGGGTTACCGGGTTTAAACCCCCCCCTTGAGCTTTTGAAATATTATGGAATATGCTGTAGAAAAAAAATGGCTAATTTATCACAGTCAAAGATCTGCGACAGTAATAATAATAATAATAATAATAATTTGAATTATTATTCCCATGCAGCATGAAGAAAAAAACAACATTCCAAACACAATCTAAGCGGCAGCAAATTTCAATTTTGCAATTTTTTTTTTGCAAAATGACGCGCAGTGACTCTCGCGAGAATTGTGAAAATTCCTTGCTTCGTCGCTGTGTGCCGACCTTATTGCAAACGTTCTTCTCTGTACTGATTTCGCATCCCCTTGTGAACTCTCAAGTGATGCTGAGTCTACATCCACATCATTAAATGATGTTGAAGAAGTGCTTTGTGAATCACCTAGAAGTGATAAATGTGTTGGAATGTCTATAAACTTACTTTTCAACGAACACATAGACTCAGTGGAATTTAGCAACATGTATTCTCGCGCTTCATCATCATCCTGGGCGAGTTGCATAGGTAAAGGTAATGTAAATTCCCCCGTGCATATAGCACCGTGCCATGAAGGCACACGTAGTGGTGTGGTGGGCCCCAAAGATTCTTGATCTCGAACTATTTTGCAGGTGATGTGATCAGCACCATGCTCCGGCAGCCTTCATCCACCAGGGTTGCTCTCAGGTACCCATTGCTATGAGGCTGGGTGCGGAGACAAGGCTGGATAAATTCCAACCAATTCCGGGAATCGAACCCGGATATCCCACGAAGTTGTCAGACTAGACCAGCGCGTCTCCTTGAATGAGTTTCATATTTCGATTATTTCAATAAATTTAATATATTTGCTTGTTTTTATGGATTTTCTTCACACTTAAAATGTCTCACTTATCATATACAAATAACCATTGACTAGACAATTATTTTGTAACAAAGAAACAAAAGAAATGTAATTTTGTTCTATTTCTGTCGTAAATAGCAGCTGCATTAATAATAATTATTAGTAGTAATTAAATTAATTATTATAATAATTAATTAATTATTATTATTATTAATTAATTAAATAAAGTATAATAAAACAATGGTAATGTGAATTTGTAGAAAGTTTTCGAAATAACACCCCCCTTGATGAAATCCTGCGTACGCTACTGCCTACATACCCTTTTCATAATTGCATGTTGTCAGTTTCACAGTACTTCACTTGGATATATTGTACTGAAGCAGAAATCCCATTGATAATGTAAGGATATATGACACTTTCTTTTGTACAATTCCATTGTTTCACTTATGCAAGAGTTAAGTTGTTTGATTTATGAATCGAAAAATGAGTCCGCACTCATGGTTCTTGCAAGCAGAGGGTTCCAAACCTCAGTGGAAATATCAACATATAATACCGAGAATGTATAAGGAGACTGATAAATTACAAATTGTATTTCTTAATCAATCAACCTTCACTCTTATCTCATTAAGTCGTAACTTTAAAAGTAATCAAGTATTTTATTTTGAACTTACTGAGAATGATAAAATTCCGTAATCCTTCCCTAGCTTGTGAATTGTAATCATTTTCCAAATTTACTATTTTGCTGTTTGAATTCAAATCATAGAGAATAGAAAAATTGAGTCAATTTCATAGAAGATAATATTGGTACTTAACAAATCCATACTTGGATCTGTATGAGTTTATTATTTCCATTTGGAAGAACGTCGATTTAGTTTAGTTTGTAATTGTCAAGGAAGAATGTAAATTATGTCCTGGAAAACCTGGAAAAGTCAGGGAATTTTATTTCTGCTTCTTTGTAGCCACCCTGACCAAAGCATAATATGCAACATATCACAACTACTCGATGTGCCTACTTTACTTTTCTAACTGCAGAAATATCTGTCTTAAACTAACAGAACGAAGTACTTGTAACTACCAAACCGGTGCAGAAGTGCAAAAAGCATCGAACCTTTTTCGCACCACAGCTTAACCAATCTCAATTATATTCTCGTTATTCCCAAGTGTGACGTGTCAAAATGGGGCCCTTTGCTCTGTTTACCCTGCGAACAGATTGAAACATGAAAGGGCATCAGTTTTTCTCACCATGACCATTTTTTTGGTGCGTCGTTCGTTTCGGTACATCAAAAGGGTTGGACATTTTATTCCACGGGAAACCACATTAGGTTAAATGTTTTGTCCCGCCACCCGTTGCTTATTGCAAAGATGATTGATCAGCTGCCAAATCAATCAATCGGTTCACTTTCAATCTCTGCTGCAAAAAGGTAACAACAAAAAAGTGAACGTTTCGTTTCTTTAAAGCTTACGGAGGAGACGCTTGATGGCGTTGGTGTACGAAAGGACGAAAAAAACTAAATGGAGGGTTGATTTAGTTCCAAGTTTAATTTCTTCAACACGATTTATTTCACTATAATTTACTTTAAAAACATGTTAACATCAAATTTATATATTTTAAAGCAAGAAATCTAATTTTTTCCACCTTTCGAGAAATGCTGGAGTGTCATTTCGAAACACTTTGATAAAGAATGTCAACATCATAATGTTCCATTTAAAATCTCGGTAAATTGACTGAAGTTCATAATTTCACAGATAAGAGGAAGTCTCAAAAATAAAATATTTAATTTTAAGGTTTTTGCGCCGAGCTTGATCGTTAAGCCATAATTCAACAAATCTAAGATAATATTGCGGTGTTCTCTGCGGATATTGCAAGGCCGTGACAAAACTCATGAAGGGAAATACGATTGAAATATATATTGTGAAATCTATTCCAGATATTTTGATCCATGCTGTTCGGTGATATAAATTAGAATGCGTAAAGAGCATGTTTTACGTTTAGAGTACTTTTGTCTTAAAAATAAAGAAATTGGAGCTGTTTTTACTATGTAACTGCGGTGTGCTTCATGGCTTATTGGTTATAGATTTCCAACGAATTGCGAATGGGAATAATCTATATCATAATTAGTTAACATTTCAATTTGAATCCAATATTCAAAAATTCATCTTTTACTATTTATAAATCCTGAATAGCCAAATCAATGTAATCAATATATGTGTACATAGGTGTTTTAAAACACATTTCCACCTCACTCAAATGTACCGTATGTGAATTCAATCGAAATGATGCCAATATCTACAGCTGAATGTGTACCGGATTGAGTGCCATTAATCTAACATTTACTGGTCAGAGAAATAATTTAGAAGTTGCAATACTTTTAGAATCCACTGGACCTCCACATTTTCAGGTTCATTAATGTTTTCTAGTTAATGGTACTTTTGTTAACCTCCTGAGACCTAGGACGAAAGTAATAAACTTATTACTTTGGGTTTGCACTTACCATTTTGGGATTTCCCTACTTCTTTATTGCTTTCATTTTTTCTCCAAAAATTGGGGGGTTGTAGCCCCTTCAGCCTCCTCTGCGTACGCCAGTGTCAAGGGAGCGTCAAACTTGGGGTCTATTGAAGACGACAGTATGCAACGTACACATTTGTACACATGCTGTGCTTCATGTGCTTGCCTGAGCGATTAAAACCACTTCTGCTCGCGACTGTACGAACGCCAAGGACCGTTAACGAATTTAACTAGGCACCGTTAACCGTTCAGTTTCAGTCTCCACCGAAAGATGGCACAAACGTCAACCTGATGTTCCACGAGGTGCATCGGCACGGCAGAAAACAGAAAAATTGCTCCCAGAAGCTGGCAAATGCGACTTGCAGCTGCGTCTTATCTCCGTCTCTTAACTCTCGCATCTCCGAAGCAGATGGAAGAGGTAGATCGCTTTGATAAGCGGCGATACCGGGAAGCGCTGGCGAAGCGAAAGAATGCTTACCAGAAATAGCGCCTCTCCACCTGCAATTGCACCGACCGTGCCAGCTAAATTAAGCGGTCCTTCGAGGTACGAAATTCCTCCTCCTCTACCTTCGTCGGAGATACAAGTCACTTTTTGACAAGGTACGGTGTGATTCTTATGACTTTCTTCAAATTTTTATTGTTAGATTAAGATTATGTTTGTTTTACATGTCTACAGATTTCTCAAATTTTTATATTGATTGATTAATTGATTTGATTTATTTAACTTCGCGTTTCTGCCATTGGCTTTAGGCCGCCGACTCCAACGATACTCTATTCCTCTCGTTACTGCACATGCGCCTAGTGTTGGAAGGAAGAGTCCATTTACTGGGAGGTAGCAAACTAACATGTGGTATAAGTGAGAAGCACTGGTTCCTTTTCATGGCGTATATATAGCAGTGTTGCCACTATTAAATTTCTAACCCACGTATTTCATATTAAACATAGACTACATTGGTTCAAAATACGGTAACAACAAGCGTATGTTTTCAATTGCTTTACGTGGGTACGCTGTCGCTTTGCAATCAAGGGATTCCGGGTTCGATTCCAGGTGGACGGGGATTTATCCAGAATTTTTCATGTTGGGAGTTAGGAGGCAAATGTAAATTCTGAGCCAAAATGACTGTAAATGACTTTTGTTAAAAAAAAATGTAGGGGTGTGTTCTGCGAAAATTTATTGGGAGGTTGGGAGGTGTAGCTAAGTCACTACTGGTTAACGTTGAATACTGTGATAAGAGAAACTGTAATGAATGCAGTTGCACTCTGCAAGGGCGCATTTAGAGGGAGAGTCTAGGGGTTCCAGACCCCCCCCCGAAAGACTTGTCAAGCCCAAAATTAAATAAATAAAATACTTCTTTACAGTTGTAAAATATTAAGTTTATTTATTTGCGCAGAACTTACGTGAAAGTCGGGATCACATTGCGATTGTAGAGTTTTACTTTGAAAGTGCATGAGAAAATTTATAGATGCCACTGCTAATAATAATGCACATAAACTGGACCTATCAATAACAACTCTTTTGGTATTCAATAAAGTATCCATCCATTTTATTTTATTTATTTATTGATTGATCATTTAATTTAATTTATTTGATAGGCCAACAGTTTGTATACAAATTTTAATGATTCTAGCTAGACATATGCTAGATATTGAATGCATATTGTTTTATCTCCATTCTTATACCATGTTTTTACCTGTTGATGTAATAATAATAATAATAATAATTAATTGGTCATTATAAACATTATAATTTTATTAGTAATAATAATAATAATAATAATTAATAATTTAAATGATTATATGTTATGAATTGCAGAAATTGGACGAGGTGGTGTATCTGGCCATTTATGTACTCAGAGGTACAGTAGAAGATCTTTTAGAAAATAATACTTGAAATATAATGTTACTCTCTATAATTATTTTGCATCCTACATATTTTATCACTTAAATTCTGTACTCATTTACTTGGCTTAGAGCTGTATTAGGTTGTATACTGTGCTCAGCACTTAAAAAATGTTATTTATTATATTATTATTATTATTATTATTATTATTATTATTATTGAAAATGAACAATTTTGTACATAAGATATTGTCTTTGCAGTTGAATAGCGAATACTTTTTGAATAATATATCTTACAAAAAAAATACCTAAGTTGAATATGAGGAATATAACAATTCTAGCATCTCCCAAAAAGGCCTGAGGTTTTTAATAGCTGAACTTGTGGAAAGCTACAATATATCTTATGTTGATGTGTAATTTTGTACGACCTACTGTGCAATTATATATTTATATATTCAATTTTGTAATTTCTTATCTCCTAGTTTGGCATAGTGATGATTTGGTTGTCACATTGTGCTCAACCATTAAATAAATATTAACATTATTATTATTACATGAAAACTTTGTATATTTCTACAGATACATGCTTGCACTCTGTCACTAATAATGACCTAAAGGGTCACATTTGCACCATATGTAATTAATTGTAATTGCATACACCCCTAATACATAGTAGGTAATCTCTGTGTTCTATAGCACTGTATAACATCATAATTCTAGGAAGCCATAAGGCGAATGCAACATGTCCAGTTTCTCATCTACGATTTTTCGAAGTACCGCCATATTATGGAACCATTGCTTAAGTATAACGAAAGTATATAATTTAAATCACTTGTACTCCCTACCCACTCCTCCTCCTACTGGCATCGTGTACATACTTTTGGTCAGGGTGGATAAGAATCATGATTTTTATTTAAAAAATCATTTTTGATGATTCTTTTATTTAAATCGATTTTTTGAATTTTTTAAAAAATACCACGCCTAAAATTGCTTGCATGGTTTTTGGCACCATACAAATAGAAAAACTCAATATATGCTGACCAAGGCAGAAATTTATTTTATTATAAAACATAAATTAAACGTAACGTTTCAACCTTATAGCAAGGTCTTCTTCAGACTCTGTACCAAGCACAAATGTAACAAGGTACACAACAGGACGACACAACGTTACGTTTAGTTTATTTATTTATTTACGACTTTGTTTACATGGCGAAGTTAAGGCATTAATGCCTTCTCTTCCACTTCACCATTAATTTCCGGGATAATTTTTTTCTTTACAGTTAATTGTATACAATTTATATTTTATAATAAAATAAATTTCTGCCTTGGTCAGCATATTGAGTTTTTCATATCATGGAAACAAGGCTTAATGGTGTTATAATTATACAAATAGATGTACGTTTTTATAGAAAGGCTTTTTCTAGTAAACGGCCCTGTAAAATATTTGGGCAGTTTGAATAAAGCAAATAAAAATTGTGTAAATATACATTTTTTCTGTTTCTGATACTGTATAGCTATATTAACTTGCTATGGAAATGTTTGTTGAGTGTGTAATTATATGTAATTTCAGTAACTTTTCTTGCATTAAAATATTTTTGTAGTCTTTATAGCTGATTTTTGGCAACTTTTTAAATTATAGTTTGCAAAGTATCAGTTTCCATCTTTATTTAAAGTTAAATGATAATGACACTATTTACGGTTTAACGTGTGTAGTATTTTGTGTATTATTCTACATAAATGTTTGCTATTTTTGCCCATAAAAATTGATTTTTAAATCAAGAGAAATGTAAGTGCGTTTACAATTTACATATTACATTTCCTTTCGTATGAGCTTCACACCAACAGTACATATATTTTGTTTCCTTTCCTTTTCTTTCTTAGAGCTTAATAAACACCATTAAATTATTATAAGATTAATGTACTTTCACCAAAAGCAATTGTGATATCTACAAAATCTTTATGTACATCATTATATAAATTATTCATTTAAAGTTTTTTTTTTTTTAAATCAACCGATTGAAATCTTGATTTAAATCGCGATTTTATTCCTCTATTTTGGCAACTATTTCTGTTGCTAATTAGTGGTATATATTTTTACTAGGTTGCAAATTATGGAAATTCAATCTCGCATTGTAGAACTATTCCTTTGCAAAACCATCGAGGCAACTTCACGGAGGCTTCATTTCTCCCAAGAATCTCCTGAGCCGTCCCAAGGAAAGGACGCTTTCATATTCCAAAGTCGTGCCGCAGAAATGGAAGCGAAAAATATATCTTTCCCCCTTCTCAAATTACCCACGAGGAAACACTACTACCGAGAGATCCATCACGGAGAATAATAAAGAATCTACGAGCAGGGGCGCCTTTATCTTGGGACCGCTGACGCGCCGTCCATCTTGCTCACATTAAGAGCTTTTTGGTTTTTAATCTCGAACCCAAAAGAGGAAGAAAAAGCTTCACCATCTAAGAATGGAAATCTTGGATTTTTTAAAATTTTGTTCCTGATTTGAAAGCAAATATGCTGTCCTTCGCTTATTATTAATTTGATAATGAACTGAGAGAATGATAACATTTTTATGAATGATTTATTTAAGCTTGCATTCATGCAAAATATGAAAAGGTTCTTGTTTTGTCGAGATTTAAGCGAAAGTTGCGACTTGACCAGCACTCGAACAAGGGTCTCTGAAAACTGTACCATTTCTCTACCAACTGAGCTACCGAGCAAGCCTTGGTTTTGCCTGATTTTTCGTTTCCGCAGCTTTATCTGGAATTGTCTCTTATTTTGAATTTGAAAATTTCTACTTTTCAGTGGTTTATAGGAACAGGTTAAAGACACGATACCAATTTCATCACAGGTTCAACCCCGACCCATTCATTGGTTTACTAGAACCTAGCGTTAATCGCCAGGGTCTGAAAGCTGCGATGGGGAAGATAATCAATTTAGTTCCGAATTTGCATGTACACCGACCAAAAACTTCTAACATGGATCTGCGTATGTCTCAGTATAAATGTTACATGACTCCATATTATATGTGCCAGATTTTTATTTATTTCAAATTATTTCTAAAACATTATTATTGATGTGCAATATCCATACAGCTCATATTCTATTATTGTTATTGACATAGTAGAACTGGCATACTACATCACACTAAAATTTATATTAAAATGTTTGGGAAAAATATTCTATCATTCAATCGTAGATACTATAAATGTTATTACTAATGCTACTAACAATAACTATTAAAATTATTGTAACCCTGTTCATAGTTAAATTGAAACTTCCTCGTTCTTTTTATATAGTCATGGAAGAGAGAGAACACCCTTGATACATCTTGGAAATATGTTTTGCTTGCCAGGTTTTATTATTAAAAAGGTGAAATCCTTCTCCTAAATTTCACACTGAAAAAAGTATATCACGCAATACCTCTCTCGCGTCTGCTGATAAATTACTAACTAAAATGTACAAAATATTTCATTTCTACCGATACTGGTCTTGGATAGGAGCAGAGAGCATGGTTCCCAATCTGGATAAATATATTTACATCTTGAGGATCAAATTTTATCTAAATTCGGAAACCCGCGCGGGTTTGGCCATGCTTCAGAACCCTCTTCACACCTGCCCGTCTATATATTACTTTTGACACGCGCACATCATGGCAGCCAGTCGAACAAAACCTCCACAGAAGCTCCTCTCGAACGGGGAAGCGAAAAAAAGGAGTGGAGAAACCGTCTTGGACATCCCTGAACAGACTGCGATGGCCCGTGCCTCTTCCCTTTGATGGTTCCTAGAGATATCGCGGTTGGTAATTTTGGGAGCAGGAGGACAGAAGGTTCTGTGCTATCTGGATTCCCGAGTATCCAGGACCACAGATAACACGGGAGATAAGGGCCCCGTATGAAAATAGCAAGGGAGGCACCGTGTACCTCTTCTTTCTTGTCGATGCTCTATTCCAACGTTCCACAGCCTGTGCTATTCAAGACGCAAAAAAGAAAGAAGAAAAGGGGGTGAAAAGGAAGGTCGAAAAGCACCCAGAAGAAGGAGCTATAAAGACGTGCAAGAAAGAAGACAACTGTTCCCGTCTGGAAAGATCTCAACACTCCGGAATCTTTGCCCGTGTCCACCAACTTGCGCTGTAGCCGTGAGATCGAGACAAGATAATTTGATAATGGCTCCAGCCGCAGATCTGTCCGATTGGGGTGCGCATCGGTCCGATTTCCTCTGTTACTGCTTCCAAAAGAATGGTTTGCTCGTCTCCTGTTTCTAGAGATGGTGGGTGATGACGGAAATGCTACAGTCGGGATCTCCTTGGGTCTAAATTTAGTGATGTTCTGTGAGTCGAACCTTGGGCTGCCTCAGAAATGACGTCGGTGTTTCAAAATTGCGATGGGGGGCTGTGCCGAGACGGAGAGGGGCTTGTGAGAATTGAGACGAGAACAAACGAGACTTGTCGAGAGGAGACAAAAGCTCTGAATAATCGAGACCAGATCTACTCTCGGTCTCTTTCAAGACTTTGAAATGATACATGAAAAATATACTTAGAAAGTAGGTAGCGCCAAAAAGAGCAAGCCGGAGAACTTTATTAAGAAATGTTGTTTCCTTCTCTCTACACTGCGAATGTTTGTGCAGTCACCGGCAATATAAATGGGACACCTAGATCCTGAAATGCTCGCTTCCCTGCAAGACGTTATGCTTATTGTCTGAACTCTAATGAGTGACAAAATTTCGACCTGCTAGTGTTGCCAGCTACGGAGATATGTCCACAAAATGGCACTTTTTCACTCAACCCATAAAATCGCCAGTCATAAATCCATCAAATGCTGCACATGATAATTATTGGTCGCAATCGACAGATTGACATGGCATCAGTCACCAGACGTCTAATTATGACTCTCCAATAATTTCTTACATAGTTTTCTCACTTAAAAGTGCATTTCTGGAAAAAAAATTAACGCTGCCTTCCGCCAGTTATTAATTTATTTAATTCTCTGTATGGAGTAAACTAATAATGTTAAGCATTGAAAAGTATCTCAATGAACGAGGCTTTATAGTGCAGCAAACTCTTGTGTAAATATATCTTACGGTTTCGTGATATAAATTTTCAAAGTTTGGGTTGCGCGACTTTTGAAACACTGTACAATTATTTTAATTTAAACATCATTATTATTTCTAGGGCACTTGGTTCGGACTCCATCCCCCTCGAAATATATTTTTAGATACGTGCCTGCATGTACCGATTAGGAATGAATACTTACCATTGTTTTTTCGGGGTACTTGCCTTTAGTGGGGGATACAACCGCAGTGACTAGTACTGCCGAGCTTGAAAATGTACCACACTCGAACATCTAATATTCAGAGCAGGTGTGGGTGTTTTGGTGAATTCTGATACACCACAAGAGCTTGAGAACTTGTCAGTTGTTCCTAGCTCAGAAGAACCCGAGGGCCCCACCTGCCATTGCCTGCGAACGGTCCCGACGAAGCCATCTTGGTCATCCCTGCGACGGCTAATCTCCCGAGATCATCTCGGCCCGATCCTTGCACGCGCTCAGCCAACTATCCCATCTGCCAAGTGTTTGTGCATCTCGGGTTCACGATCTGCCAAACGTCGGGATCAGTCTGTGAGAAAATTCCACCATCTTGCCTGCTCGCTCTTTTCTCTTAACTGCTCGTGAACGGCAACCAGTTATTAAACGCCGTTGTGGAATTCAATTAAGCTCTGCATTGCGCAGGTATCATTTACCTCCTCCCTGCTATACATTGACGAAATAGGCACAGTTGCTTTCAGCACGCTTAGGTGTAAACTGGAAGATAAGGGTGAGCATCGCTGACTGATTAAAAGTTCTTCACGCCCGAGACTAAATTATTCTTTGCACCTTCCACCCCCAACATTCTCATATTTCTACTAGCCAATCACGAATTAAGGCTTGTCGCTCATTTTCCATATCTTTTTCCCCCTTCTTGCATGAAGTCTGAAGCTTCTTTAAAAAAATTCCGAAACTGTGTACACAACATCTAAAATTAATATTAATCTCAAACTAAGATTCCCTATTGTGATTGACCCAGAAGACGTTCTTTGTTTAATTTTTGCTTATCACTTGATTTCGGATTTTAGTTTCTTAACCTTTATTTTCCTTTACAGGTATGTAAGAAATAATAAGTTATGTCAGCGTTTCGTTAAAAAACGCAACTGATGAAGTTTTATAACGTCTAAAAAAATATTTTGCTTGTTAGAACCTATTTTTATGGCCGCGGTGGCTCAGTCGGTAACGCGTCTGACTACCATGCTCAAGGTCCCGGGTTCGATCCCCGGCCGGTTCAAATCCGGGAACTTTTCTAACGGTGGAAGCGGCCCCGGCGCCTACCCAGCGTCGAATAACATGGGTACCTGGGGGAAACCCTGGGGGTAAAGGCGGTCAGGGGCGTGATGCTGATCACATCACCCCCACTCACGACCGGATCAAGAAAGTGTGGGGCGTTACCCCCACACCCCCTATACGCCTTCATGGCGTGGTGCTATGCACAGGGGAATACTTTACTTTTTTTTTTTTGTTAGAACCTATTTTAGATTTATGCGCCTACATCAAGAATTTTTTTAGGTTTTTATATATTTTTAAAGGTTTTTACAGGATTTTTATGTCACACAGAGGCATTTGCTTTGTTTGGTCACGAAAAAATTCAATGACGAATGTGTTTGAAACGTACTCTCTGTCGATTTCCCTTCCTCCCAACTCCATGGTGATTTTTCAGATCTTGAAAAGAAACAAAATGTCTGGTGCCACTGTTACCTGTACAATCCAAAGTGGCCTGATCTGTGTGGTCTTCCTCACTTTCGCGTCACTTCGGTGCTTTGTGGCATTCACGCCTTGCAAACTAACATTTCAGTATTGAAGTTTGCACCACTGACTATGTTTTTGTTGAAAGTTTATTTTCAGCAAATAAGGTGATCCTCACAGACAAAATTGCAGAGTTTGACTGTGGATAACATGAGAAACGATTCTTGCCTAACCATGCGGCGAAGAGTGGATTTTAATAGCAAATTTCCAATGGTAAGTTCTGCCATCGTCGTGGGGTTAGGCTACACACATACTGTTATGCAAGATAGTGCGTATTTCAGGTTAAAAGTGTCCCATTTTCATTGCCGATGACTATATTTAATCAATATTTTTCAGGAATTTTGAACTATTTTAAGTTTTTTTCAACCTATTTCAGGATTTTTAGAACATTTTTTTTAGGGTTTTTCGAACCTATTTTTTGAATTTTGAGAGCCTATTTTAGGAACCTAAAAGCACACTTTTTAGAACCTAAAAATCCGAGGTCTACTTATCACGCATGAATATTACTGCGCAAATTGTCCATGATTATTTTCATTAATTTTTCTCTTACATCCTATGTGTTTTTAAGCGATGGATTTTTATGTATGCTGGTGCAGAAGTTGACAATAGCTTCTTTTGAATTTTCTTTTCATTCTTGAAGATCTCCTTGAATCAAATAAAGTGCACGAACATCGTGATGGACACTTTGCACTGTAATACTCCTGGTTCCCACTGTACGGACATTTGTTGTTATTAATGTCAATTATATTTCCCGAAAAGATTACTTTCAAATAACGTGACTTGTAATAAATATGATCTCATTACCTTTAGGTAATATAAAATTACGCTGTATAAATTCTAAATATAACAAGAGGGAAAAAACAAATGAAGTGGATAAACAAGTGTGTTAATACATAGAAATTTATACTTGTAGTAGTGACATTGAACTTTATCAAAATGTAAGCTGCTATTTGTTACAAGAGAACAGCAGAATGATCCGTTGAAGGTTGAACAAAAGCGCTTGCACGCCGGGGCTAAGAACATCGTGAGACCACTTCATGTACAATTTCACTTCTAACATTTAGGTCAAGTTTTGTCATATAATTAGTTTTTTTATATATAATTTTACCACCTTTTAAATATAAATTGTTTTCATTTTGTGGTTCTTTTCAAAGCATTTTTTTTCTCCAATGGAGACCCGGAGTTGCGGATCTACCCTTAATCTCCGGCCTGTCTCTAAGCAGAGCGTTGATTTCTACGACGATTGCTTTAAATTTTAAACCACAAAATAAACATCATAGAAATAAATTAGTATTAGAAGGGAAAATTCAGCATATTTCATAACGACCATAATTTTCTGTTTTCTTTTTTTGAGAGTGGCACTGCTCGCTTCTGTGTAGGTAATATTATCGATTCCATTGTGTTGGATGGGAGAGAGATAGTCAGTTATACCGAAAAACCTCGACTTGTAAGAAAACGAATTTCCCAGATATTTCATAACAGTCATTTTTTCCTTGAAGCAACTATAGTAAGCATGACTACTGGAATGTGTTAATAAGGAACAACACTAATATCTTTAATCCTAACTTCACTTTTTCAGTGAATATCTGAAAGCAAAACGAAGATAATGAAGATATTCGTCGGATAAACAACAGCATATGTTCTCTCTTGGCTTCGCGATTTTTATGATAAGAAAAGTCCCACTCATCTTGTAATTGTATTTGTTTTCTTGCATTTCTCCAGAGAAGTTTTTTTTTTTTTATTTTTGGAACGGCACTGTATGTGTAGCAACAGTTATCTTGTTTATAATCTGGTGTGGGGGATTTCAAAGCTTTGTCTGCAAGGTGTACTCATATTGCATTATTTCATTGTTTACCGACTTGCTTTGCTTTGGCTGATTGCAAGTCACTGGACGGGCTTGAAAGTATTTTTCTTTTATGCGTCCATAAATCCCAGAATTTGATATCCTACAAAGAAGCTGAAAAGCAAGAATTTAAAAATAAACGTTCTTAATCCAGATGTTAGAAGCCTCTACTAGCATAATGAACTACGCAAATGTATATGTGTGTAACATATTAAACATATAAGAACAGAGTTTTGAAATTCGGGGGTGGTATCCTGGCTTCGTAAACAATTTAATCTGCTCTTTATGTTTATCATTATTGTATCAGGTCGGGCAATTCTGACATTTGGTTAATTGTAAATATTAAAATTTGATGAAATGAATATGAAGTGTGAAATTATGAAAATTAGATTAATGTCATGATCCTTAAAACATGTGTTTCAAACGTAGAATTGTGTCGTAGAGAAAATATATTTATAAAAGTAAATTGAAATAAAATGTCGCTATCCTTATAAGTAAATTGTTTTAACGTTTCTCATAACTGTGGGGGAAACATAAAGTAGCTGCGTCAGGCAATATAAATACAATTTCAAATACCGCCTAGCAATGCAGGTCTTAACATAAAATGAAATAAATATACCTACATTTTGGAATGGAATAATTGTTTCCTGTAAAGTGTCAAAGATAGAATTTACGTATATCGGTGGGTCCGTCCAGGATATTTAACGTACACGATTATGTGATGTAATAGTTAAATTAAAATTTTACCATTTTTTTTTAAAAAAAAATAGTTTAACTACACATGTGCATTACACACGTTAAATTATCCTGATAAAGTCATAATTATAAGAAAGGCATTCCAAAACAATCAGTTTCTGTAATTTTATGTTTTTGAGGGCATCCAACCTGCGTCACAAGAAAATTCACGAACAGAAAAAAGTATATTCTACCTTGTAAAGTATCAACTTATAAGTGGTCTTTGCAACGTGCCACCACAATCGTAACTCCAGGATATCGAGCCACGAATTGCAACATTCTGCTCCGGCTAGTCAGTTGGAAGCACGAGTTCTCACCCAGGGATCGGGATTAAGGCGATCCCCAATCTTCCAGGAAGCTAACCACCGAATTGCAAAAAATCACGACAAATAAAATTCATATATTTTAAGATTACAATGTGCAAAATAACTTTATTGCCGTATCGCGCGCGTTACATACTTATTCGCACAAATAAAACAAATGGTATGTTGGGTCCTGCTCACTCGAAGGCAGTGATAAGTAAAATTTGTCACGACAGAATACGCGCGCCGCCTTTACTGGCCTTCACTGTTAACAGCAAGACCTCAACTTCTACCTCAGGCACGAGGCAGTTTGTTCTTTCTTACAATACTACAAACTCATACCATAAAAATAATACAAGAAAAGCTGATAATGTATATATGTCAGATTAATGCTAATTAGCGATAGTAAGCTTTTGATGTCGCCATATACACGTAGCGTCATTCCCCACTCCTAACAAAAACAGCCAATAGGAAAACGTTATTTCATTGAAAGCGAGGGAGAAATACTTTGCTATAATGTTATAATATTAAACTAAGACCACAAATAACGAAACTGATTTTATAAAATAATTCATATTTGCCCTTGCACATAAAATGATTAAATGAAGATTTAGTTTACGGATATATAACGAAGACTAAATCACTTCAATCTTGTCTACTGTTGCGAAATATCGGTATCAGGAAAAAAAAATTTAACTTGTGCTTAAAAAACAACATTTTCGTGAAATATAGAAATAATCCTAGCCATCTTGGATTTAACAAAGAATGAAAACGTTTCATATACTAATTAGGATAATTATTAGCCTATAAAATCTGAATTCATGTTGCAAAAATACGCGAATAATATAATAACATAAGATAAAACATAAATATATACATGAGTTATGAAAACAATTAAGTATAAATAATTTAATGCACGTTATTAACTTGAAAGTATACGAATAAGAGATATTACATCTTGCTCCTATTTATTTATGTAAATGGCGGTTTAAGAAATGTCGATCACATTTGAGCTGCTTCTTGTAGAATTATGTTAACTTTATCGCAAGTATAAGCACATATTTTCAAGATTTTGAAAACCATATACTCCTTCGTGTCTAACGGAAGTCCATACTTATTAGTAAAAAAAATAGCACTTTCTTCACATTTCCCTATCATAAAAAATCACTAGCTTCCTGAAATATTATTCTTTTTAGCCTAATATATTTATATTATTAATCATAAACTTTAAATTTAGTAATCCACTTTTCAAATATATAAATGAAAAATACCTTCAAATATTTCGTCGATATAGCTATATGTAACAGTTGGGTTGAAAAGTTCGTAGGCTAACATAGTAAAAAATATTTTTTTGACAAAATTCGATTTTATTATTCAATATAGTTGCCTTCGAGGGCGATACAACGATTATAGCGGTCATACAATTTTTCGATGCCATTTTTATAGTACGATTTCTCTTTAGTCTCAAAATAGGCCTCAGTTTCGGCGATTACCTCTTCATCAGTGCTAAATTTCTTTCCAGCGAGCATTCTTTTAAGGTCTGCAAACAGGAAAAAGTCACTGGGGGGCCAGATCTGGAGAATATGGTGGATGGGGAAGCAATTCGTAGTCTAATTCATATAATTTTGCCATCGTTTTCATTGATTTGTGACACGGTGCATTGTCTTGATGAAACATCACTTTTTTATTCTTCAAATGGGGCCGTTTTTTCGTGATTTTATCCTTTAAACGCTCCAACAACGCTATGTAATAATCGCTGTTGATGGTCTGGCCCTTTTTGAGGTAATCGATGAATATAATACCATGCGCATCCCAGAATACTGATGCCATAACCTTGCCAGCCGACTGTTGCGTCTTTCCACGCTTTGGATTCGGTTCATCACGTGCAGACCACTCGGCTGACTGTCGATTGGACTCTGGAGTGTAGTTATGGAGCCATGTTTCATCCATTGTAATATATCGACGGAAAAATTCGTGTTTATTACGGTTGAATATCGCTAAACATTGCTCCGAATCATCAAAACGTTGTTGCTTTTGATCGATTGTGAGCACGCGCGGCACCCATTTTGCACACAGCTTTCGCATGTTCAAATATTCATGCACAATATGTCAACACGTTCCTTTGATATTTTTAAAGTCTCAGCTATCTCGATCAACTTCACTTTACGATCATTTAAAATTATTTTGTGGACTTTTTTGATGTTTTCGTCGGTAACAGCCTCTTTGGGGCGTCCACTGCGTGCATCGTCTTCGATGCTCATTTCGCCTCGTTTGAATTTAGCAAACCACTTCTCAACGGTTGATTCTCCTGGTGTAGAGTCCGAATAATGTTTATCAAGCCAAGCCTTGGCTTCAACAGTATTTTTTTTCGCCAAAAAGCAATGCTTTATTAACACACGAAATTCTTTTTTATCGATTTTTTCACAATAACAAAAGCTGCTTCACTCACAATGCTACATCTCACGAACTAATTATCCGGCAGCTGTGAAATTTATACACGTATCTTTTGAAGTTAGTACTAAGTAAAAATCACATGGATTTAATTCTAGTAACGCCATCTATGAGTCAGCCTACGAACTTTTCAGCCCACCCGATATATTGCTATAACTTCATCATAACTTAATATTCTCAAACGTGCTTCATATGTCATTGACCACAAATTTTATCAGATTAATTTAACATCAATGGCTAACCGTTTTCAAGATTTTTATATGCTTTCTGTCAACATACGTGAAAGCTATTTAAACGCAAGATAGTCCCAATAGGAACTTTATTACTAATTTTCATACCCATTGCTAGATATAAACCACACATTAAAGACTTAACGTTCAGTTCCACCATAGGAGAGGATAAAGGCATATTTATTGCCCAAGAGGTCAACGTGAAGAACTCTGGAAATGAACCTTGTTCTTGCAGGCGTTGAACAAATGGCGCTGTGATCAACGTAGTCTTATTACAAGGGCAACTATAGCCCCTCACCCACCCACCCACACACCCCCACGAAAGATCTCGTTAGGTATGTCTAGTAATTTACCTCGGCTTGATTCCATCCTATTACCTGAATGGTAAATTTCATTTCCAAGAATTAAGGCAGCTTGATCCTTATATACGTGCATTCAGAATTTGGACACACCTGCAATTTCTAAAGACAGTGATGTCATTATAATAGAAAGCAATATAAATTAGAAAGTTGGAAGCTCTTTCGGGATTTCTGATCTTCCCGGTACTGCTTGAAAACACAGTTCCACGTAGTGCACTGCGGCATTCGAGAAGGCATAGCAAACAATGTCTACACAAAACATATAAAATATTATAGAAATGAATTTCATTATCACGAGTACGTGAGCGGTGGCGGCGTTAGGTGAAAACTACATCCGTACAGGTTTCACCTTTAGAGAAACTAAAAAATCAAAATATTAGTTATTTAAATTTTTTATTACACGTTGATCGTGTGATTATCTTCACATAAAAGTTTGAAGTTATTTTTTTAAAAATATTTCAAAATTTTATTGCTTCATCTGGGGTATTATCCAAAAGTAATAGGGTTGATTTGGGACGACATGAAATGATTTTCCGAGTGACATCAAAATTTATTTTGCATTTGTCAACAAAGTTAATTGATGACCGCACTGAGAAGTACGGTGCACAAATAGCTTACGGTAGCCATTTTCTGTAACTAATGCAGGATAACGAATTGACTAGATCCATAGCTAAGTTATTCGCCTACAATATTTTTTTCTCTGTTTGCTCTGAAGTTCCAGTCTAAAGATAAATACATTTACGCTTTGAGATCTTTGGACAATTTTGTCGAACAGGAAATATTGCAAATATATTAACTTAGCTTATTAATATTATCATTATTATTTGCCTTAATTGTTTTTGTTCGTTTCATGTCGTCATTAATTTAAGATTAATGTTATCCTTATATTTGAGTTACTCTAGGTTATTTTATTACCTTAGACTACGTAGACAATCTAAAGTGCATTAAAATTAATTTTCAAGGGTTTCATGAAAGGAAAGTGACACTTTCAACTATATTGGTTCCTAACGAAATGAAAAGAATCCCATTTACAACAAAATGTCTCTTCTCTTCTATTATCAACTATGGAAGAAGTTAAATAGTATGCAAAAAACAACAACAGATGGCAGTCGTGAGGCAAAAGTGGTCTTTTCCCCATAAAACACTAGAATATTTCCTATATTAGGTCTCTTCCTAGGTGAGAAATTGTTCGAATTTGGAAGAGAGCATGAAAAATTCTCCTCACACATCGGCAAGTGATACGCAGGATAATTTTATTTTAATTCCACGGCGCCCTTTGCTAAGTTATCACCTTTCGCCATGTTGTTTACATAGATTACGTAATCTAAGTGTATAAAATAGTCTACGTGTAGAATGTAGACTATCGTTGTTTACGCGTAGACGCACATCGCTTGGGTCAGTTAAAGAACTTTTTGAACTCTCTCTCTCTCTTTGTTACTGTTTCAGACAACGTCAATTCTTGAATTAAAAATTACACAGATTATTCCTCAGCTAGTTCCCAAAAGCACCGCTATTCGGCAGCAGCAGTAGATGGTACATTAGCGTCACCAACGGCGAAACATTGAACTAACTGCCGAGATCGTTACCATTTTAGGCTGCTGTTAGTTCGTAATTTATTTTGTAATAAGGTCAATCAACAAAGGCACTGATTTTCAATTGTATAATATTTGGTCAAAGTTGTTTGCTATTGGTAAGTCTTCTTGATTATATCACAGTAAAAGAAGGCTGTTCTAAATTATTGTTTTTTATACTTAATATTTTGTTCTAATAATTTCTAATTCTCAACTGGCGAAAGTAAGTAGTTGAAAATAATAAAAGTGGGTAACAAACCAACATTTTCTGAGTGTAAAAAATCCAGTTTTTTTGTCCCTACTTCAAAGTTTTTACTTGTTTCCGATTCTAGGTCGGATGATGTTTATTTTATGTGTTCCCTCTTCTATTCCATAAATTCATCATTCGTTCTCATAGTTACAATTATTGTAGAGAGAAGCAGAAAAATCAACGGAAATAAGTTCACCTGTCTTCAAAGAAGATCCTTAATTCTTTTTCTTGCACAAAAATAATATTTCTTTGCCGAAGTTTTTTATATCACTGGAATATAATGCATTGCGACATATAATATGATGATAAAGTTAGTTTCAAGACATGAAGGAAAAATATATGCATCTTTTCTATCCAAGGAAACCAGAAAGTAGAGGTCCCGGGTTCAATACCCGGTGGAGGAACATGGCACAGTGGTTCGGATACTACTTTAAACTCTTTAAATTAGCCTATCTGCGCATAAAGTAGACTTCAAGCAACAATTCAGCAACATCTTAACCAAACCAAAAACTGAAAAATAAACCAACGCCTTTTCTTTTCTTTAAGAGTCGATTATTAAATTAGCTATTTTTTTAAAAAAAAATAATTTGATTAATTTTGTGTACAAATGTTAGGAAGATACACCAAAAAATGCATTAATTGTACACCTTCACTTATCAGGGCAGTAAAAAACATTTATAATTTTAGACAACTCCTCCTCTCAATGTATTGCTGCGAAGGTAATAAACAAGTCTTGAATGATGAAATATATCTGGGACCCCTTGATTACAAGGCACCACAGTTGTTGGAATCCCATTTTAAACCGTAGGCCCAGTCCAAATTATCGTATCTGAGCATAAAATGCACTTAGAAAATTTTAAGAAATATTTTTTTGATGTTGCAATTAATGTTACTACTTTCTTAACCTATTTTTCTTTCACTTTCAGATAATATTGGATAAATAGATTTACAATGATCCATCCACGACTACCCAGGCGATAAAGAAGGACTGGAAGTCTTCTCACCGCACCATCTAACAGGGTATTCGGTAAGTAGAAAGTATAATAAATGTATCCTTATAAAGATTGTCGGTGTGGAAAAGGAGGAAAGAGAAGAAAAGACAACCAAATCCTACAAATGTTTCCTTGGCTTATAAACCTGCCGCTTGGAATCCCATTCGAAATGAATTTCGGCGTACGCAATGCTGCTGCTTTTATATATATATATATATATATATATATATATATATATATATATATATATATATATATATATAATAACGGTTCTAAACATTAAATTCACAAACATCTACCCCTCACTTTCTCGCCTTTAGATATCGGCTGTTGATAAGGGTTGAGAAATAAAATTATGGCTACGGGCGTCGATACGTACGTCATTCTTTCCTCAAATAACTCACCTTTGGTTACTAATAGCGTGCATATATCCAAGGAAGCTTACCATTCACCTGTTTTCTAAATCGAATTTTCCATGACTGTGACACTATCCGTTGAATTTCTGGGGTTACACAAAATTTCAGGAACGCATAGGCATAGAGGTGGTTGTTGGGGGGACATAAATAGCAAACCTCTATTTTATTATGAGGGGATTGAAATTTGTGAATAAAGGAGAAACCATCAAATGCATTGGCATATGGGTATGAGTTTTTAAGTCCACTAGATAGGCTAATAGGAACTGAACCTACAGTTTAAAGTGAGAGCCGAACCACTTTATACCTCCACCGGCTATAGAACCCGGGATCCCTCGATTACAAGGCAACGACATTACCATTACACCATCGGGATTCATCGATTGATTTAGTTTTTTTACTTTGTTTTTTTCTGCCACTTTTGGCTAATCGCGCCGATGAGGATGAAACTTGGTAAAATTTTAATGGCGCCCACGCACCAGAGATTCGTATAGATGACATCAAAACAAACAACTTTTCCCAGTAACATTTTTCTCAATGGTGCGTCGATTCGACGCTACAGCCGTTCAAAAAAGACCGTTTTGCCGCCTGGATGCTGGCAACCCAACACAACATTTGATCGTACCTGTGACGTCATATCCTCCGGCGAAACAGCGCACGGCAGGGTTGCAAGGAACACACAAATGTTGTGAAAAATGACAAAGTACCAACCACATTATTAGCTGTAAAACAAAGCGAGAAACGCGTCCAGCAGACCGAACATCATAGCCTACCAGCCAGAAGATCAGTAGTCATCTCAGGGGAAGAGGGAAGTGAACCAACTATACGAGAAATGGTAAAAAACTTATTCAAAATGAAATGTCAATGTCGGATTTTGTCTCAGCCTACATCTAAAATATCAAGAACTATAAATTTTATTGGACTTACAGCTTACACGTGGCTGTTTACGCCCAACTATATGTCAAATATTTGCAAATCTCGTTGCAAGGTTGATATCTACAGGTTTGTGTCCAGATGCCATGCGGTACTTTTGTGCTGATAACTGAAGTAGAGTGCCACACACGTAAATTTGCCGTTGCGTAGAAACGAATTTTCGTTTCGTCTCCCTCTCTCTTAGCATCATGTGTTCTACCCTGCTCGAAAACCTTCGCTATTGTTGCCATATTGTCATTCCATTCCTGGACACACTCGCGCAAACATCATTGAAAACAATTGAATAGCGCTCCAGCTCGCGGTTCCCACCGTTCGGTAGGGACGCTAATGTGGCAATATAGCACGGCGTAGTGCTTGCTTCTTTTATGCAGTGCATGTTCATTGGCTAGCTAGTAACTAGTGTTGCCAACTGTAATAATGAAGCACTATTTCTGTCACGGAAGGGGAAAAGGCAGGTACAGTGGCGGTGAGTTTTGTTGGATTGGAAGCACCATATTTTTATTTTATACTAAGTATTTGACCGGTTTGACGTTGTGTGCGTGTATTGCGTGTGTGTATGTAAAAGTGTGTGTTTGCTAATGAACGTTAAATTCCATAATGCCTCCAGTTCTGTCGAAGTTGAAATCAAAAACCTTGCATAGCCAAGCTCGGGAAATTCTAAGCAACGTGCACGAGTTCATGAAGGAGGAAGCCAGTCATGGTGTTAGCATCCCAATAAAGCATTTTGGCAAGAGAGCAGCGAACAGCAGCAACAAATTGTTCATATTTCATAATTTTGGAATTATTCAAAATAAATAAATTATGTGGCTCCAACATCATTTCAACTCTGGCTCCGGCACGTGTTCTTGTAGAAATTGCATAGAGGAGGCTGTCATTTTTGCTGCTTAATGCGATACATATTGTTTTCTGTGTTAAAATTGCCATGCTTTGATGGGTGACCAAGTTCATAGCAGGGCCGGCGGAAGGGGAGGGCGAACCGTCCCATCGCCCAGAGCGGCAAAATTTGAAGAGAAGAAAAAAATAAGCCTATTGAAAACTGTGATCGAGCGAGATATTCTTTTGCGCTGAATAGTATTGAAATAGCATAAGAAGTCTCATTATTTATTTTATATTTTGATGTTTTAGTTAGGAATATATTGATTTTCAATTTTCCGTTGCTGCGTAATGACCGGGGGGGGGGGGGGTCGAAATAGAGCGGCATCTGCCGCCACCTCCCAGGGAGGCAAAATGACTAGCGCCGGCCCTGGTTCATAACAAAAGAAAAAGCCGCGCAGCTTATCGTCTAGAAGCAGTATATGTACTTGTTATTGTTGTGGAAGCCGGCATCCTTTGTAAATGTACAACAAAGGCAACCGACTGTCGCCGATCTCAGAGAGGAAATAATAATACTGCTTCAGGAGGAGTGTTATGGTGCAATTGTAGCGGTTTAACACGTTGGCATGTTATTATCTGCCGTTGCAGTTCCATACCAGTGTATACGGGTTTTGGGAGTGAAAAGTTAGAACGCCACCAGTGCATTAATGCAATGAAAAATAATATATATATTTTTTTTATTTTGTTTGAAATCACTCAAATAAGGAATCGTATGAAGAAGTCTTCTTTGCAGCATTTTTGGTAATTTTACTTATGTGTTAGTTCATATTTTGCGAATTTTTAGTCCATATGTATGTAGCTACATACAAAGCCACTTGTTAGTACATATTAATCCTAGTCCTGGTATAATGCATGGCGTTTAAAACTCAACGTTAGATAGACCTGAATTCTCTAATTTTATTGTTGTACGTAACAGCTGTGCATCGGCGCACTGCAGCGATTTTTCTACCTGCTCCATTAGCAACACTGCTTCTTTAGTTGTTTCGCGCATCGCACGGCAGAATTATCTGCGCTGGACTCTATCCGAGGTTCACGTTGTTACATTACGACTAAAACACGTACAACCACAGTAACAATCTAATGATGAATCAGTAACGAATAGACTGCCCTGTTCACATTTGCAAACTATTACATGTGTATCCGGTGCATAGATAAACACAGTCGTTGGAGAGCTTGTATTACTACTACTTATATCCCTGTTTTTCAACCATTTTTGTCACTTGCCTCATAATGCTTTGAATATACATTATATTATGTGTTGCTTACCTTCGGAATTTTGAGTTCTTTCATTTCTATTTTGTCATCTGTTCAGTGTGTCACAGACAACTAGTATCAGAAGGACGAAGTGGATAGACTAAATTGTAGATGCCAACTTGGTAACTAGATTTGCAAATATTTGACGTGTAAGCTGAGACAAATTTCGATATGACCACTTTCACTTGAATTCTATTTTCTTTCTACTATTTTTCGTATCGTTTGTTTACTTCCTGTTGGGTTACAGAACGTATTTTCTCGTTTTGTGTACGGTACATAATGTGGCTGATTGTAGCTATGTCATTTTTCACAGAGTATGTGTGTTCCTGGCAACCCTGGAACGCATCGCTTCACGACGGGATATGACGTCACAAATGCAATCAAATGTTGTGTGTGGTTGCCAGCATTCAGGCGGCAAAACGGGCTTTTTTGAACGACTGAAGCGCCGAAATGACGCACCAACGAGAAAAACGTTACTGAGAAAAGTTGTTTGTTTTCATGTCCTCTAGACGTTACCGTGGTCCGTGGGCGCCATTAAAATGACACCCTGTATACAGGGTGATTCAAAAGTCGCGCGACATAGGACAACTCCGTTATTTGTGCAGATACCGAAAAAACGATAGAGGGCAAAATTGTTGGACATATGTTTGAAATCATGACCGTGATGTTGCATTTGTTTTATTTTCATTGTGTGCAGGAAACAAGAACAAAATTGTTGGAAAATACGTTTTAAATCATGACCGTAATGTTGAATTTTTCTGTGCAGCAATAACTAATAACAAGACTAATAAATGGTCCATCTGCTGTTGCAACAATTACACTCATGATTTCCAACAAAGTATTCCCTACACTTACGCCCTCTATCGTTTGTTCGGTATCTGCACAAATAACGGAGTTGTCCTATGTCGCGCGACTTTTGAATCACCCTGTATATCAGATATTATAAAGTAGCAAACTAATTCCTGACTGGTTAAAAATGTTAATAAATTATGAAATTGTTAAAGTGGTTTTTATTATGTATAAGTTTTTATTTAGTTTTTGCTTTATGTTAATAGATTTCATAGTTATTATTGTCTTCCATTCTTGTTTTATTTTTATTGTGCGTATTGACGTAGATTTGTTAATGATCTCTTGAGAGAGAGAGAAAGCATTCGACACTCACAACCACACTAATTTGTGTGTTTTTTCGATATTATTCTTAGGAAAGTATATTTGAAATTAAAAGTAATTGCTTATCTTTTGGGGGTCGTTTGAGGCCAAGATTGTTGGTGGGGGGACCCCCTGCAGGATTTCTCACCCTGGTTTAAATATAGTAGAGCATAATAATTATTCATATCCAACCTTCGAAAACTGTACAAGATATTGCAAAATTAAAATATTTACCCGCAAAAGCAGAAGAGAAAATTTTGTGAATCTCTCGCTCCAAAGGATGGATTTGCAAATAGCTATACACCACACAGTTTACATACGTATCAAGATCAGCGGACGCACCACAAGCTATAAAAGGGAAATTTAAAATGCGCATCTCTCGTCATTTGTCATGTTATACGCGAGAAGACGCAGCAATAAATGCTTCTGGAAGTTTTTTATTAGTATTATTACTCGTAATGCACGATACGGGCTGAAGAAAATGGCGCAAATGTAGGACGGTAGGAGAGAGCGAAATTCTCGTGATCGAGTTTTTGTTCCTTCTTTCCTCGAAGAAAGGGGAGGAAAGAAAAATGGATAAAATAGCTTCTTCCGAGGAAGATGTGGCTGTGGAGGAGCCTTTAATTTCAGTAAATCACTTCCGAAAAGGAAAAAAAATCTTCTGCAGTTTAAATTACGTGTCGCGTTGCTGGTTATTTATGGTTGCCTGGCCGGAGCGGTCTAGCCAGCGACGCCGAGAGTAACAGAGGAAGAAGAAGAAATCGTATGATTTCTGCTTGCATTATGGAAGTAGCTTGTAACTGCTTTTGAAATGACACATGATATAGAAAACAAGAGCTTTGAATAAAATAGGCCTATATTTGTGTTATCTTTATACATATTAAGTAATATCTAATGCCTCCAAAGTATTTTATATGGACCAGTAATATTTTTAAAAAATAATGTCGGTATTCCAATTTCGTTATTTTAATGCCGTATTAAAGGCAATTTTGTGGTAATTTTTCGATAACAGATGGCAGCACCGTTTGCCATGGCAACCGAGGGCCATGTTGCCAGATCTCAGCGTAAATATAACCAAGGTAGATACATACAGGTTGGTCGATTAGGGTACTCGATGAATTAAAAAAAATAGTAGTAAATTAGGGAAATTGATAATCATGAGATTTTAGTTATATGTTCTTACAGAAATAAGCAATATATCATCAGTGGAAGGTAGTAATAGTCGAAATATTAATATAAAATCCGTTGTTTTATATTAAGTATTTGTTTTAATATTTAGAACTCAGAGAAGAAAATGCAATAATAAGTGTAGTTAAATATTAAATAAAATCCGGTGTTTTATGTTCAGTATTTATTTTAATATTCAGAACGCAGAGAAGAAAATACAATAATAAGTGTAGTTAATTCAAACACGAAACGGACCAAGTAAGGACAGTAATTGAAATAATTGAAAACATTTTGTGAATTCGTTTGAAGCAAATGCTGCGTTGACTCAGGCACGTATCCAAGGGGGGCGCTCAGGGGGCTAGAGCCCACCCGAAAGTTTTCGGTTTACTCTAGATAAAATGAGGCTTTTTGATTTCTTGTGTGTGTGAAATAAAATAATGTGACGAAAATTTAAGGGGAGAAATAATTATCGAGGCAAGGTAATTCTTTCTACAAACCTGTAATTGATAATAGCACGTGTCCAAGGTGGGGATAAGGGGGGTCGACCCCCCCCCCAGGAAATGTTTCAGTTTACACTAGATAAAGTAGGTTTTTGGCTTCTTGAATAATGTGACGATAATTTAAGGAGAGTAATATTTATCTAGGCAAGACAGAAAATGTTCTATAACCCTGTTATTGATAATAGCATGTATCCAGGATTGTTGTTGTCGCAGCGAGAGCGTGTAAAGATTTGTCATTATTTGGAAACTACACAACAAAGCGTGCTACGAGTAGGACGATTTTTTGTATTATTTATTCTTTGGAAAGCGGGAAAGGAAACGTTCTTAAATAAGAGGTGGAGTCGAACTACTGGTAATATTAACGAAACGTTTTATCTGCGGAACATTCTAGAATATAATGAAGACGTAAATACCCGGCTTCAATTTCCCGGTTGATCAGTACAACAGAATCTGTTAGTAATTCGAAAATGAAGAGGACTAGTGACACAATTTCCCGTAAACTACCGAAGTCTACTTCTAGTTCGTGTCCAAAGTTGAAGATATTGACGTCTGTGGAACTCTAGGAGCCTCAGTGTAGTGCTATAAAAAAAAATAGTCCGGGGCTTGAGCCGAAGAGATCGAAGGTCTAAAGTGAATATTTCAGGAGTACCGGATATTGGGGCGGTAAATTAAGACATAAATAAGTTGCACAGATCAACTGTAATTTTATTTGTCCCCGGGCCAAATTTCGTGTATGCAGTCCGAGACTTTCATGGGATAAAAAGGACTTTTATTTAAGCCAACTGGGTTCGACACACACTCAAACACTTAACCACTACAAAGGGACAGCCGAAAATTATATGAATGTCGAGAAGAGAAAGCAGGAAGATGTTGCATATATGTAGATATATATTAGCGGCTCTACCAGGCTCTACCAGGACCCGAACCAGGGTCTCTGGCATGTCGTGCCGTTGCTCTACTGGCATACCTAGGATTTTCGAAGGCGAGGGGTGGGGGGGGGGGGTTACGTATACTTTTTTTTCGGTAGTCAGTCCTCATTTTGCCATCTTTGTCTGCCTTTGACGTTCATTCTTTTAGAAATACTGGGCCAAAGGAGGGTTTTGACCTCCATCACGCCACTGGATATAAATGAGTGAGCATTTTATCATATTGGAAGTTGAAACATTAGATGTGTTGGGAACATAAGGGTTTTCACTGTGCATTAATTGTTTCTCGATCCAGCTGTGTTCGTGCCGATATATGACAAGACTGCGGAAGCTGTGACGGACAATTTTGAACACTTGCGAGTGCTTAGGCCTGAATATGAACAATTTGGTGGGTTTCAGCTTTTATAAGAGCTGCATACATGGGAAGACAAGACACATTAGTGGTGTTCAGGCTTGAATCAGGGAGAACTATTCGAGAACTGTGTGCGTCCAGTTCGCAGCCCACAGTTTGAATCTCATATCGTCGAGTGGATTGTCCATCCAATGTGTAACAGCATCGTGAAGAGACTTGCTTTCGTTCGCTTGCTCCAGCGAAGTTATTTTCTTGTGTATGGAGCGACCGTTCAAAATATTCTTGGGTAGAACGCAACGCAACGCACCGTTCTTTCATTGTTGAAATGCCATTTGCAAGATATTATTTTCCGCACCCTGTATTAGTAAAATGAAATTAAAGATAAAACACGTTTCCAATTTTTTCAATTATAAACATTGTTAAAAAATGCTTAAAAGTATTAATGTTAATTTTTCCACAAGGTCGTAAATTTCAGTTTCTTAATGTATTTTTCTTGCAGAATTCCAATTGATACAAAAAAATGTTCCATTTTCTCAGGATGATTATAAGACCAAATAATCTTTGCTTATTGTCAATTGTGAATATTCTTCTGAAGAAGACCCTGTTAGAGGGTGGAAACGTTACATTTTTATGTATATTTTTTTATACCATAAAAGCTTTCCTTCGTCAACATTTTAATGACATGGAAACAAGGCTTAACAGTGTTACAATGGAAATTAAAGCTCAAATTACTATACTTTAAGAAAATTATTTATTTGAAAACCTTGAATTGATGTTTAAGTCCTTTTTATGCACAGATAGACTAATCAGGACTTGACCTACAGTTTAAAGTGGGATCCGAACCACTGTGCAATGCGCCTCCACAATGTATCGAACCTCTTGAGTAGCTACAAGGCGACGACGTTACCGCCACGCCATCAGAGAGGCCTTTATTTGAAAACCGGGAAAAGTGGTAAACGAGCAGCAGTGATTGTTTTTTCGTTTAATAATACTTAAGTACAATTTTGCACACGTTGCCTCCGCACATATTTAAGAAAAAGATGTGGATTTTATTGCCTCTGTATTTACATATCAAATATATTAACTTAGTTTTAATTATATGGTTGATTGTTTTAGTTTATTTTACTACGCTTTTCTGCCATTTTTGTCTAATCGCAAAGATGACAACGAGTGATAAATGATGAAACTTATGAAGGATCACATACAAAGAATACCAATGCCGAGATTCGAACCAGAGACTCCTAGCGTCGTACGGCGCTGTTCTAACCACTCCAACACGGAGACCAGCAGATATAATTGAAGACTAAAATTGGTAAACGCTGTAAGTGCCACAATAATTCAAACACCGTTTTCCACGTTAAACTGTGAAATGTGCCATGCTTTATAATGTGGCAAACGTGAAATGTGGCTGGTAGCCCTCTAAATAGTTCAAAGGACGTGTAAAGAGGCCACTAGTGTGCACGTTCTTACGGGCTGATGTGCGGAACGATGCGATTTCCCAACACTTTCGCTTTTGACACTTACAACGTTTACCACTTTTAGTCCTCAATTATATATGAAACTTAATGCTAAGTTGTTGGTGGTCATCTGTGATTAAATGAATAGTGCGCTTGCATTTCATGTTCTGAACTATGTCTTACAAGATATAACTAATCTAGAATAAAGTAATTGTAATAGTAACTAAATTAGATACGTTTTAAAGCTACAGAAATTATAACTGAATTACTTTTGAAAAGTAACTTTCCAAACACTGTCGATATCTTAGAGTTCAGCATTACTCAGATAAGAATTGTGAGAGAAGTTTTCTAAGATACAATATGGTAATAATTACCATTAGAATAAAATTCAAATCATTCAAAAATCATTGCATGAAGGGACTACTAAAACTATATATTCGGGATATACGTATAAATTCACATTAACATTTTTCTTTCAATGTAACTTCATTCTCCTTCTTGCCCATCCTGCATGTCGTTCTCTCATAGATGCGTATGCTTCTTCCTGTCTTGAAATCATCATCCTATTCAGAAAGCAATGAATATTAAGATTTTGGGCAAATACCCTCAAAATTGGAATTAGCAAAAATTTCAAGGATTGTGCGCTATAACTTGACAGACAAGACAAACAAGTTATACCCATTATTTTGAGTTTCTCAAATATATCGTTCCCAATTGCTGACTACTTGCAACCAGATATTAAGAAGTCTTGCAACATCATTTCTTGAGTATATTTTGGACTCTTGATATCTTGTAAACCATCACCATTCAACCATGTATCATATCAGCAAATTGTGTACAGTTCAAACAATCCACACAGACGATTTTGATTCTATAGAAGCATATCCACAAACTTCCACGGTATTGGGTTGCCATTGTTAGCCAAATCTGTTGTCCTTTTTACAAATTTCAAGGTATTCTTAGAAGACACATCAAATAGATTCTCAAATGTTCATCTGCAAAAGGAGCAAATAAAAATATTGTTAATATGGTGTAGGAGACTATGAATTTAACAAAGATGAAAAAAATCATTTTCATTACATTGATACAACCACAGACAAGTTGAGTTAATAATAAAATGAAAACAACTTAGAGATGTTGTGTAAGTGGTGGTGAATATAATTGATCTAAACTGCACCATAATGGTTAACGAAGTGGTCCTTTTATAACAGAATTATGAAAGGTTTGATTCACGGTATCAGCTCACTTTAGTGACTCAGATCTATCTTTACAGTGCATGTTAAATATGACCACAGGGTGCGCAGACACTCTGATTGGGAGGGGGGGGGGGGGGGCAAAAGCCTTGAAAGTTCAGTCGGGAAAGAAAAACTTCACTTTATCTGACTGTGTTAGTTCTATTGCATTGATGGCTATATGTGTGTGTGTATGACATTAATTATATACATTACATAATCAATTCATCCGCCCCATAACAAACCAACAGCAAAAATGATATAAATTGTCTCTGAAATATGCGCGCTCCTTTTCCTTCACACCAAACTGTTACAGGAGCAACTGTCTGAAGCACTTAATTGTTCTTACACTGTCTCTGGTAATTCACAATGCACTATAGAAAATAAATTGCGAGCGAAGCGAGGAAGAAAATTTCACGATCCAAATTTTTGCAAAGTGAAAACAGTATTGATTTAATATGGCGCAAAACAATTCACGGGACGCCATGGCGTTCTCTTTTACAATTTTTCTCATTCAGATTCTTCAGCGTCCAGGGACAACTCCCGCCGTTCCCTAGCTATGACTATGACCTTGACAAGACTGTAAGAAAAACAGATATTGCGAGCGAACCGAGCAAGAAAATTTTAGGAAATGTATTTTTGTTTGTATATAAAACTTGAAGTCGAGGGGGCAATTGCCTCTCTGTGCCACCCTACAGGTGCTCCTGGCCGTCTGAAAAAAATGATGATAGAAAGACGTCAAAACTAATTCCATTTTGAGTATCCTATTGTCCTGCTACTCTTAGTTTCTGCTAGTTTTACTTTCTCTTACTTCAATGTTTGCCCTCCTGGAATTGATTTCCGTTCAAGGTTGGGATAAGGCAATGACCCTCTGCCCCCTTGTGGTTGCGCCACTGTAACCCCTTCCCCGTAGTTGCTTTGAATTTTCATCGGCTTGAAATACTTCATTTTCTCCAATAATATCGTTTAATAAGTCATAAGATTCCTCTACACTAAATTTCTAGTTGAAAGTATAATAATGTAGGGGCATGGAACGTCTAGAAGGAGGGCAAGGATTACCACACATCCCCTCTTCGAAAATGAATATCAACCTAAAAGTATATATTTAACACGTATAATTTGATTTTAGTCATAGTAATTTACATTAATTATTATGTAATGGAGGGACGCAAGTATGCGATAATTTGAAATTCAAGTGGTATTTTAGGGGGGCAGCACTATTATCGGGGTAATATACCCCACGGAAAAATATCTTGCTTGTCCCTATGTGGGAAAAATCTGCGAACGTCCGTGAGCCCCCCTTGCCCCGCCGTGCGCACGCCTATGAATATGACTTCGACTTCAGTAGGTTATTTAATCAAATATTCGTAACATAATCTGGACAAATTATGATTTCTCTGAAAATCAATCAAACTTACCCACAAATAAATGATTGGCCTTGCACTTGTAAAATATGTGAACTTCTAATCTTTACAATCTATACTAATTTGTAAATTCTCAGTAAACACGCAAACTTTTGTTTGGTAGACTGTTAGGACTTTACTCTTTTAGCTGTTAGGGTATACTTTTACACTTTAAATACATAAAGCTTGAACTTATTGGAAATGCTGCACTACCATTACAAGGCGTTCAAAATTAAGAAAGAACGAGAAAACCGAAGTGTTTTATACAGCTTACGAAACCGGTTTTCTGACCTGATTCTGTGAAAGAAGATAACAGAACGTTGTCCAGAACTTGCACAAAATTCGGGGATCTCACATTAAATCTTTTCCAATCCAACCTATAACAGCTTAACCTACTTAATGCATTTAACATTTGCGAGCTTTATGAACTGTGTTCAAGTTTCAAAAACATAAAAGAGAAAAATCTTGTTCATTACAGGTCAGAAACGACTCGTTCCAACCTTGTACAAGGGCAAAGTGAAACTACAATGAACGACTGATTTGTAATAGAAATTTCGATGTACGTACATTTGAATAGCATCAGTGAAATACGAAAATAATCTCACAGGAACGATAGTAGAGCATTTTGTGCAGTATCGATTTAATGCCAGAATATAATCTAGTAATATAATCTCTAGTAATAATCACAAAACTGTAATATCTGCACTACGTCTAATTTAATGTAACATTCTCTTCTGATTTTACAATTGCAAAGAATTATGAACTTCGTATGTAAGGAAAAATGCGTGAGACATTGGTAGAGACATTGAAGCGATATTCTCACAGAAATTATATCGGAAGGTATTTCCTCAACATATAAATAAATCATACATTCTGCATCACTCTTGCATATTGCAAACGTTTTGCTTTTGATGGATTAAGCAACAAGCATTTAAATATAAGACTTACCCTTCAGTTTTTTCCGATGTTTCCTTCTTCCAACATTTACTGGGATTCGTTATTCTCTCGGCAACAGTGTTGGCTAAAATCTGCACCACGGACTAAATTCCGACGAAACGCCACTTCAAAACTTTTGATGATAAACACTATTCTCTGAAGGTACGAAATGTTTTCATTTTTTCACATAGAATTTCAGATTCTTGCGGGAAGAAAATGTGATCTTTGTATCACCACGAAATCTTCCATACTAGTCATAAAAGGAAAAAAATGCACCGGTACTGACAAAACTACCACTTCAGCGCCATCTGTACGCAGAAGTTTGAACATTACGGAGACCTTTTATTTTCTGTTATTTACTTATATACCTTCAATCGTAACAAAATTATAAGGCTCACGTTTTTTAGTGAATAAAACAATCTTTTATATCGGAAAATTTCTTCCTTACCAAATTTGGGCCTATGCTTTAACATGGCTTTAGAACCCCCTTAACGCATTTTGACCTAACAGCACTCAATTCAAATGTTATCATTACTATAAGAGAAGAAACAAACTGACACAGAGCATTTTCATTAAAAAATACAACATTTTATAACCTACAGTTCTCGGTGGATCGTGTTACGCTGCTGAACCACGCTGACCAAAAATATTATTACAAAGAATGGAAATTATTACAAACGTTTTGAGACCGTTATAAATTCTTAATTGGTGCTTTCAGAAGCAAAACTATATTACGCCTCCGCCTAAATCAGTGAAGTCCTCCTCCGTGGCCGTGCGGTCTCAGGCGCTGTGCTTTGGGCTCCGATTGCGGGACGGCACCCGTTTCCTTCCATTTCTTTCATGTTTTTTTTAAAAAAAATTGGACATAAAAATAAATAATTTTCACTATTCTTGAGCAGATACATAAAATCTTAGTCTAATTTTGTAGAGCAGAACGAGAGCTATAAAATAATATAATCATTGCAGCCCCAACAGTTCCCAATATAATGTAAGTCGCTGAGCTCAGAGCGTCAGTGACTTACTTCGAAAACACAGAAATGTTGAGTGTAATCCAGTAGAACAAGTTGATTGAAACCCAGTAAATGCCACCACGTTTACCTCCAAAATATTTGTTACTTTATGTAACTTTATGTGACTATGTATGTAACTAATTATGTTATTTGCTACAGTGTTGAATAAAAAATGTCAAAGAAACTGGTTTAGACCTGAATAAAGCACTGAGGCACTTTTTGAAAACATTTTCAGAACCTCTTCTTCCCCCCCTCCCCCCCCCCGACCATAATTTCGTACCTTAAAATCTGTTCCCTGGTGATTAGATATTTTGAAGTGCTTAGGCAGGTACGTCAACATGTGTATCCAGGGGGACCTCGCGCGTGGCGGCGGTAAGCTCGAGCATAGCACGCTCGAAGGTGGGGAACTAACTCGAACGAGTACGAGCGAGCGAAAGTGGTCCCCATGCAGGATACTAATAGGCACGAACGTTAATATCAAGAAAACTTGAACTTCTTGATCTCGCAGTGAGATATATTTGGTTTAGACTTGACAATGACGGCAGACGAACGTTTGCCGGACGGGAGCCAAGTCCCGAAATCTCAAAGTTGCAGAGAGAGGCGCCATCTTCATGCAACTTCGAACCTCAATCAGCAGGAAAGTTTCGCCTCAATTTAATCCCCTGTTAATTACTTCCCTAATCGCCCTTGATCCTTTTCAATTAGCCCGAAGTGTCACCGAGATTCGAAGGAAGAAAGATTTCTCTGACAGGGAAAAGGGAGGAAAGAAATTAAACACTATAAATCTCCTTCCTCCAAACTAACCCCTTATTAAAGTTCGGATACCAATTCGCTGCCAACTTGGCTGAGATATGAAGATGAGGGAGGAGGGTTACGTCATTAAGGCCAAGATTACTACTTGCGGTGGTAATCCTTGAATTCTAGACTCATTCCACTGGAATTTCTCCTGTCTCGAAAATTTTCTCCAGTTATCTGGAGTCTTCCATCTGAACTCAGTTCGCTCGCTGATGGTAGATTGTGGGGTGTTTGAAACGTCTGTAAACGTTCGATTTTTAAACTTAAAAAAATAAACAAATGAGATTGTTGTTATATATGTTTCTAAGTCGCGTACAAAGATAGATAGATATTTCATATTTTTCTTTCTTCTTTATTTTATTTTTTGTAGTAGGTCTTATATTTTGCCTACTTTCGACCTTCCACGCACTTGCAGCCGAATATCAGAACGAAGTTGGAAATACACTCACAAAGAACACCTATGTTCAGCCCGGGATTCAAATTGCAGTTGGATTTACTACGTAACCGCGAAATACTCCACGCTAATCAGTAGGCTACATTGCCACATCCCCTGCGCTATTGGTTATAGATTTAGATCAAATTGCTAAAGATCATCTATGTCATAATTAATTCAGGTTTGAGGTCCTGGGCGGTCACCCATTTCGCCCACCCGTTGCTACGCCTCTGCTTTCAACTCATCAAATTTCATACTTATACTCGTAGAAGTTTCATAGTTTTGTAGTTTCGGAATGGTTTCGGAGATCTCAAAGCATGAAAACTGCATTGGCCCCACAACGTGCCAATCAAAACTATTTAAAGTTACTAAGTCTTCATTTGTAGGAAATTCTAGATTTCCTTATTTGCTAGTTTTCAAGTTATCGACAGGTTACTTATCACCGAGTGTTGCTACTCACGACCAGACGAATCGCCGGCCCCCGTGGCGGTGTGGTTACCACATCGCGCTACGACGCCAGGGGTCACGGGTTCGAATTCCGGTCTGGGCATGACTGTTTGTGTCCATTCATCAATTTCATCATATCATCACTCATCCCCCATCTTCGCAAATTAGCCCAAAGTGGCACAAAAGGCGAAGTAAAATAAAGCATTTGAATCAATCAATCAACGGCCAGACAGACCGACTGGCAGGGGCGGCGCCAGAAATTTTCTACGGGTGGGCAGAAGCTGTATATTGATAGATTAGGGTGGGCAGGTAAGGCGATTATATATATATATATATATATATTGTTGAACTGCCTATTGGCAGCCCGGGGACATAACTGTAGAGACTCTCGCTTTTGTTCCTTTTTAAATATTTATTAAAACACCTTGACCATGCGGACTCGCTACTCTCCCGAACAGTCACCACTTCCTCCCGGCCAGTCTCTCCCAGTTTCCATTACTCAGCAATGACATTGCCCGATCAGAAGTCGCACCTGCATTCCTACTTCAAGATCTCCCTCTCTGTCCACAATATATAGATGGATGTAAGACAGATATATGTACGACATACATACATATGTATCCCCTTCTCTCTTACACTCCCGAGTTCCCTTCACTTAATTTTACCTTTCTTTTTCATCTTCTCTTCTTTACTCCCTAATGCCTCTTAAATCTTTCTTTATCAGCTTGTCACCTCTTTCTCCCTTTTGCTTTCTCTCGTTCCATTCTTCAAATGTTTCTCTTAACTGCCATGCACACACACATCACATGTACGTATGTGTGTTTTTGGTGTCTATCCTCTTCATTTTCTAATCTATTCTCGCAGCTTGTTCTTTGTCTCCGATAGACACAATTATTTCAAGGTAAGTGTTTGTGTGTGCGCAGCCATACATTCTAATCACATTCTTTCCTTCATGTTAATGTAGTGAAATAAATGTGAATTGGTTCGATCACATTTTGTCCTTCAAGTGCAAAAATACAAGGCACATACCTACTCCACAGGCGACATTGATAGAAATTGTGATGGTAGACAATAGTGAAGGATTAAATTACTTTTTTCATAATTTAAATGCATGTTCCTGATCATATTATTATCATATGAGTTTTTCACTGAAACTTTGGGGTTAATGATCACTTTTATTGGCTTACAAGGTTATTACAACTGACAAATTTATCTGAATGTTTCCAGTAATGGCTATCGGGTGCCAAAAATTGGGGGCAAGGAGAGTTTACTTTTTTGGTAGAAAAGTCTTAGCATTAAGAGGCCACAGTGGGGATCCAACAAGTGGCACTGGATAGTTGGATTAAAATTAATATCTTATTGGGAATGTAAACACACACACAAGGAAAAACCAATTCTTTGTTCATTCTGCATAAAGTATCTCCAGGCTTATGAAAGGCTATTTTGACAAAATATCGCCCAAAAAATAATCAAGTAACATTGAAAAATTTGTTAGCTAAGTTGTTAATCGTTTTCTGAAGTAATTCTTCGTTACACATGCGGGAGAAGTAACACATGTATGATTAGATGAACACATGCACTGAGGTAACAAATAGTTTACATTTTGTAGAATGTGATTTTGCACACAAGGAATTCATCGAAATTTATCACTATACCCGGTAATTCATCTCTTTTTCACAGACGACTTGATGTGTATTGCTTGATCTTTTCGAAAGCGCTGAAATGTCAACCTCTATCCTGCGCAGTATACCCTGGAAACTTTAATCTTGCAGGCGAACGAGTCTCTGGCGCCTGGAACCACAGTCAAAATAATAATTCGTGGGGGTATTGTATTTTCAATGTCTCCGTGTATTTGATCCCCCCCTTCGTCACTTTCATGCAGTGTGGTATTTGTAGGGGGGATGAGGGGGCATTCCCCCCTCTGGATACTTGTGTCCCCCTCTCTGCTTGATAAATTTTATCCCTGAGGGGAATGGTGTTTGGGGGGGGAAACAAGAAATTATTGGCAATTTAGTTACTTTTTCCTACTTTGCCATTCAATTGCAACATTTTCTGTCAGACAACTGGAAGCTCCATTTGGCGAACACAGATGTGGCCTCAAGCGCTGCTCTATTCCTGGAACTGTCAAACAAGTGGCCAGGGTTGAAGATCACCTCCCCTCTTTTCTTTTCTTTGTCCACAGAATTTGGCAGGAAAATACATGTGAAAGTCACAATTTGGTTGTCACGTGACTCGAACTTGTCACCTCAGAACGTCTCTATTTGTATGAGTGGAACAATAGTACACGAAGATAGCTTACGTGGAATTTTTTACCCAAGCGCGATAGCCCTTTACGAAATCATTTCTTAAAGAACAGTGTGCTTTTTTATAATGAGTTAGATTTATTTGTGAAGCTAGAATGTTAGTGGAAAAAGTGAGCATTACGAGTTCCAGACTCTGCTATATCAGGAATCTGCCTTCAAAATGAACGAAATCTGATAAAGCTGGTGGTAGTGAAGGCTGTATTGATCAATGGATCGGGTTTGAAAATTTGCAAGTGCATCTCAAATATTTGTCTCTGGCAATACACCCTCTTAAATGAACGCATCATTTATGGTGAAAATACCATAACACGTTCCCTGTGAGTTCTTTCTGTATATTTTTTTCTCCAATGGCATAACGTTGTCGTTTTATAATGAACAGGTTCTGGTTTCTATTGGTTGGTTTCTATGGTGGAAGCACAATGCACACTGGTTTGGACTCCACTTTAAACTGTAGGTTTAGTTCTGATTAGCCTATCTGAGCATAAAATTCGACTTAAAAACAAATAAACAAAACTTTCTTATGGATACTTCGTCACATACCTTTTTTTCTTTAATTCATCTGCATCTACAGATTCTGTTAACCTTTTCGGCCAAACCTCTGATGCTTCTAAAGTTTAAACTATTCTCATCATGATTTATTAGGTCTCTGATGCCCTCAAAACAAAGCTTTCCTTCCAACCCCTTCTTCTTTTAATTCTACGTAAGTTAATCACAAGAAAAATCGTATGATTACGTAACTGATAGGCAAAATTTATGTGTGGAACTAGGATTTCTAAATAGAATTAGCCACCCATTATCAATTCAATAATTGCGTTGCTTTTTCCAAACCCACATAACTATTACATCGAAATTAATATTACCTCGGTATTGTAGTGCCTATTGAGATTGATGCTTATTAGTATTTATTAGTACAACGAATACAAAGTTCTTATTTTGTATACCATGTACGTAGTTATTTGAAAATGACAGGTATGTAAAATATAAATATAAACATTGTAATTAAATGAAGAAAGATATACTTCTGGAATTTCAATGTAGACCTAATTAAAGAGTCGAAATAATTTTCTGTGTTGCTGGAGGAAGCAACGCTGAGGTTTTTATTTGTTTATTTAGAGATTATTTCCATCATACGTAGGCCGGGATTGATATATGTGAAGACCCGGAGCTTACAACACCAAGACCCCACCCCAATCCGCTCCACAGTTTCAAAGCTATACGAGGTAGTTCGTTATACGTATTCCTACGTTTTATTTTATCACATCCGAAGTACCTAATTTTTTTCTTTATATGGTACTTTTCAAAGGAGTTTCTTCCCCAGTGAAGGCCCGGAGCTGCAGCCCTCAAGCTCACCCTAAACCCTGCATAATTTTGCGCCTCCTAAGCCCACTAGCTGCTTCTAATCATAGAAGTATTCAATTGGTCACAGTTATCTTGTTTCAAGATCTCCAGTAATTCCTTATTGCTTTCTAATGACAAAGTTAAATCAGCTTTTTATGGGATGATGATATGTGAACATTTTCTAGTATAGATAATATTCATTAGTAAAATATACATGTAATGAACACCAGAATACACTTATTTATTGAAACATTCACATATCCCCAAGTATATGTACTTTGTGAATTTGATTAGGTGGGCAATCGGAATTTTTGGGTGGGCGGTTGCCCACCCGTGCCCACCCCTGTCGCCGTCCCTGCCGACTGGTCCAGTTGCGCTGAGCTATTTGGTAGCTATCAGTCCACCAAATGTTGTTTATGTCACTTTTATGGTTTCCGAGATTTCGATAGTCGACACAGACGAAAGGACGGACGAATACGAGAGAAGCATGGTCCCGGGTTAGATATCCTGTGCAGGCACATGGCACATTGGTTCGGATCCCACTTTTATTGATTGATTGATTTGGTGTTTTAAGTCCACTTAATGCACAATAAGGCTAATCGGGACTGGACCTACAGTTTAAAGTTGGATCCAAACCACCATGTGCCTCCACCGGGTATCGAACCCGGGACCCCTTTATTACAAGGCGACAGACAACGCTACCACTGCCTCGTCGGGGAGGCCCCGTATCCCACTTTCAATTGTAGGTCAAGTCCCGATTAGCCTATCTGTGCATAAATTGGACATAAAGCAATATTAAAATATTTTAAAAAAGTCATGTCAACAATCAAAGCATTCGATTTTTGCTGTTTGCTCTGTAACTTCATATACAAATATGTAATTTCGTGAACTGAATGAATATGAGATGCTGGTGTAGTGAAATCTATCTGTCCGGCTGACAACAATTGGCATTATACTGACCTTTCCGTAACCAATAAGCAAATAAGTGTAGAAATACATTTTGTGGATAAGATACCAATAAGATAAATAATTTAATAAAGCATTTCTCGTTTAGATGTGACTTCTCAGGAAATTATACGCGTAGATACAGGGCGACTCAATAAAAACGGGCCCCGCGCGCACTTTTTGTGATATCTCCCACATCCATTCACTAATCACCCTTATTTTGGAGGACATGGGAGAAGCAACGCCTGTGAGCACAACTAGACCTCAATGGAACCTCGAGCAAAGAATATACGCATGAAACATTACTACAAGACAGGCTCATTCAAGAAAATCCAGGAGACTTCCATGCATCAGTTTGAACGTGAGAAGGCCCCCTCCAAAAGCAGAATACAGAACTGGATGGACCACTTTGAGAAGTATTGGACCGTGGAGAACCTCAATGCAGCAAGTGACAACCGTCCAAGCCACTCAGGATGTCCCAGGAAGCTTACAGCCGAGTTGGTCGAGAGCGTGAGAGAGTCAGTTCAGCAAAATCGGAGATGCTCTGTGCGCAAGCGACGTCAGTCCCTCGGTATATCCCGTGAGTCTACTAGTAAACGAAAGTTCTGGTTCCAGCAAGATGGAGCAAGCTCTCACACCTCAAACCTGTCCCGAGATTGGCTGAAAGAGAACTTTGGAGGTCGTGTGATCAGTCTTAAGACCAGTGCCGTATACTGGGTTAAGAACCTGGGCTATCGCACCATATCATAGTATTCGAATGGACAAAAATTTGCTGGTGGGGGTGTTTTTTTTGTTTATTTAACTCATTTGGCGTGGCGGGTTGAAGTGATGCGACTTTGTGATTAAGAATATATACCTCATAAATTAAACATGGAAATGTACACTGTCAGTAAGGACAGGATTTCAAGAATTTCATTCTTATTTGCATAAATAAGAGGCCCATATTGTGAAATATTATGTAGGCCTACGTATATACGAGAATAAAAATAAAATTTCAACCTACATATTTTCACGATTTTAAGTTCGGGTACTCCTTGTTGGCGCAGTGGTAACCTAGTTGCCTTGAAACTAAGGGGTCCCGGGTTCGATGCATGGTGGTTTAGATACCACTTAACTGTAGGTCCGATCCCCATTAGCTTATCTTTTCATAAAGTGGACATACAAGAAAAATCCACAACGATTTGAAGGTTATCGTCATTCGTAAGCCGAATAGACAGCTTGTTAATTATGTCCCTCATTTTTCAGTTCACTACACAAAACAGCACATACCATTCACAAAAATACAATCCACTCACTACTGTATTCACACGCTGCCTCCAAGACCACTCGAAACGATCTAGACTAGAACTGGTCCTTGTCATTTCTGTAATTTTTAGATGCACTCATAAACCATTCCCGCTCAGCCAACAATTTTCTACTCCCCACTGTATCTCTAGTTGTTTGAAGGTCAACGATCTCTTTTTCAACTCCTGTGCAAGCGTTCAGTGATGTTCTTGTCCCTGCCACATGACAAACTTTCCCCTTGCCTGCGGTAATTATAACATTATTATTGTAATTGTTATTATTCATTTTCTATATTGTACTTCGCTTTTGTGCCACTTTTGGCTAATTTGCGAAGATGAGGATGAGTGATAATATGATGAAATTGATGAATGGACACTCACAAACATCCATGCCCAAGCCGGGATTCGAACTAGGGACCAACATTATTATTATTATTATTATTATTATTATTATTATTATTATTATTATTATTATTATTATTATTATTAGTAGTAGTAGTAGTAGTAGTAGTAGTAGTAGTAGTATCATCAAAAAGACTATTACCCTCGTAAATTATGCAAAAAGGGGATAGAAGTTGATGTTATAGCATTTGTGTTTGAACAAACGATTTGAATTATTATTTCAACACGTTCAATTTCACATGAATAATGGAAAAGAAGCAACAAACTATTTTTGAAATACAGGAAATGTTTGATAAATGCATTTCAAATATAATTCTTTTTAACATTAACGTGTATAACTTTAATCGATATACTGTATGTTTCACACATATGCAACATGGAGCGACGTGGTCACTAAATTGTGTACGTATTCAAAGTTTCTTTAATACATATTATATACAACATATATTATTTAAATACATTACACAACCAATTCATTTCACAATAAACCAGCAGCCAAAATGACATAAATTGTCTCTCAAATGTGCACGCTCCCTTTCCTCAAACCAATTATTCATGCATTTAAAACAAAACCAATGAAGACAAATCTTATGTCTCTGTCTTGATAATTACAATGCATTACAGAGAACAATGATGTAATGCGAGCGAAGCGAGCAAGACAATTTTTGGGTCTACTTTTTTTGCAGGCTTAAATCACTATTGATTTAATAGGGCGCAAATGATTTCACGGGACGCCAGTGCTTCTCTCTTTTACAACTTTTGTGCCTCCCTGATGGTGTAGTGGTAACAACGTCGCCTTGTGATCAAGGGGTCCCGAGTTCGATACCCGGTGGAGGCACATGGCACAGTGGTTCGGATCCCAGTCCCGATTGGCCTTTCTGTGCGTAAATCAATCAATGAATTTTACAACTTATTTTCATTTAGTTTCGTCCGGTGCCCAGGGGCGACTCCCACCACCCCCCAACTACGGATCTGAACTTCATAAGACTAATGGCCGCGTGCACCAACGCCGATTATTTCGAAGTTCAGATGAGTGAGATCAATTTTAATCCACTCTAAATGAACTTGGTTTAAAAACTTGCATTGCACCAACGAAAAACGACGTTCACGAGATTCCGTTCAAATGATCCGAGATTAATTTGTAAGGCTATACCTGATTGGATGGCTAAAACAAATGACAATCAAGAACTCCACCGAGTAGTGTTATGTGTTAAAGTATCAACGTGTAGGAGAAGAAAGTAATTCGGGCCGCAAACTTATCTGAATTTGAGAAATGTACTGATCAACCTTGTCGACGAGTACAAGGATGTAGTAGAGTGTAAAGAAATAATAATCTTAAAAAAGAACTGACGGCACAAGACAAAAGGATAAGGAGAAAGCATGGAACTTTCTTCTACGGGACTTCAATGCATTTGCAATACAAAATGCATTCGCGAGAGAATAGCGTACGCTGAACCTCGCCCGCTCAATAAAGATATTTATTATTATTATTATTATTGTATTGTGGTAAGTATTTGAATTTTTCATTTCTTAATTCTTATATGTTTATATTGTCGTGCCGTGTAAATAGCCAGTAACATGTATTTTCGTAAATTTATGCAATCATATTTCCAACACCATGTAGCAATATCGTAACATTGCTCTGTTCTAATTTACCTTGCACTTGCACGTGTTTTGTTTTCTGGGATAGAAAGTACAGTATTTAGAAACATTTCGACTTTGCACCACAGAACCACAAATTATTATTATTATTATTATTTTGCCAGTTTTTAGTTTACACATTTCTCGAATTATCCGCATTGTACATCCAACATCTCTAGCGTTTGCACGCCCTCGATATCACTTTACGCTCTTTTTATACTCAAAAACAACTGCCTGCAGTCGAAGCGTCAGTATCGTGAACCAGGATCAGACACCAAAACGGTGGCGAATGGCCGATCAGAAGATAAACTCGTTTTTATGTTCCTAGATCGCGATCAAGTGTTGAACCGTCTTCGTGCAATGGAATTTTCCAGTGATCCTTTCCCGATCCGAGTTTAAAATTTGATCTTCGTTCGTGCACACGGCCATAAGAAAAGAGAACCTGCGAGCGAAGCGAACAAGAAAATTTTACGAAAAGTATTTTTATTTGCATAAAATTTGAAGTTGTGTGCGGTAATTGTCCCCTGAAGGTACACTTGGCCGTCAATGTTTGCCCCCCCCTAGAACTCATATCCGTCCAAGGTTGCGGGGGGGGGCAATGCCTCCCTGCCCCCCCTGTGGTTGCGCCACTGACCGTAGCCCTCCAGATTTCTTCCTTTGGGGCTATCTCAAGGACCGAATGTACGCAGGGAGACTCAGGACCATCACTGAACTCGAGGAAACCATCAAGGGAGGAGATAAAAGCCATTCCTCGGTCTGTTTGTAAGGACGTCTTGGACAACTTTGTTCTGCGCCTCAAGAAATGCACGAAACTAAATGGAGGTCATCTCGAATGAAGAAGAAAATTCCAAAGACTTTAATGTTTTAATTTGATGTTCTAAACACAATAAACTAGTTATAACTGAAGTTGCATTTAATTCCGACAAAAATTTAAGACATGAAACCTATCAAAAGTTGGGGCCCGTTTTTTGGATCATATTTTACTACAAGGATGAAATTTTGTACAGTGGATTCGGATTCAGATGCTAATTAATTATGACATAGATTATCTTCATTACCAATTTGATCGAAATATACAACCAAATAGCCCAATAAACCGGGGATGTAGCCTACTGATTAGAACGAATGGAGTATGTCGCGGTTACGCAGTGAACGCAACTGCACTTTGAGTTTTACGCGCTACTCGCCAGGGGTCCAGACTTCGAATCCCGGCCTGGACATGGGTGTTCTTTGTGAATGTCTCTTCGTCAATTTCATCATATCATCTCTCATTCTCATTATTGCGTTGCGATTTGCCAAAAGTGGCAGAAAAGCGAAGTAGAATAAAAATCAGTCAATCTATCAAGCAACTTAAATCTTGATTTTCTTTCTAATAGATTTGCTTTACATCTAAGGAATAGAAATGAACGTCAAAAAAAGAAATTGAGGAAGCAGACGTCACTGTGGTAGACGCTTCCATCTATCGGACACAGGATGAGCTAAAGGAGCGAAATTCATTGCCTGATGCTTCCATCTTCTGGTTTTCACGTGAACTTTCTCCTCGCTTGGGAAACCGACATGAAGACTCCTAGCGGCAGTTTATAGAACTACGTGAATAATACCAACCTACGTTATGTGTTAGGTGCTACTCTCTAGCGAATTTGTTTGGAAATAACACCACAGTACAACTGTTTTAACAGTCATGAATGAAAGAAGGGTTTACCGCTGTTCGTTGACCTTGCGACGTGAATAAGAAAAAAGGCGAGTATAAAATGAAATTATCAGACAACTTACCTGGATTTTTTTCTGGGTTTGTACGAAACTTTGGTAAGAAACATAGAATTATTAAGGGGAGAATAGTGCAATTACGCCCACTATTTTACATTTTCACTGCTGAATGAATAAAATGCTACTTTACAACTTACAATAAATAGTGTTGGATATTTTTCAATGCTAGTTTTTAGTCATTTAAAATTATATTCCTTACAATACAATTGTTTGTGTCTAGGCTCTCTTCCCTATGAACAGTGATCATCATACTTAAACCCATTAAGTAGCGTGCCTAAGGGGTGGTTGGTGAGGTCATAACCCCCTTTGGTCCAGTATTTCTAAAAAAGAAAGAAAAAGAAACGCCAAATGCACGAAAAGATGGCAAAATAAGGACTGACTACTAAAAAAAAGTATATGTACCCCCTCCCCTTTCGAAATTCCTGGGCAAGCCATTGAAGCCATTAAAGGTGGTCTTGACTGCAAGTGCTTCTTTAATACCTCTTTCGTTGGCGAAAATAAAATAATTTCTAGAAAGTTTGCAAACCATCCTGCTACAGCCTAAAGATCCGATTAACAAACGTTGTCCAACTAATGTCATGCAAACTGTTCTTGGGAATAATTTATTTCGAAACTATATAAGAAAAGTGCTTACTCAGAAAGGATTCAGCACGGTGGTGGCGAAAAGGTACCCGAAAACTCCACGGGAACATCATTTGCATGGTAATCGAATGAATCGTTAATTAATCAAAGGGATTGCTGCTAAAAACCAAATGTTTTTTTTTCTTTTTTTGCCAATAAAAAGATCCAAAATAAGTTTCTCCCAGTGCACATCAGCCCTGTGAAAATCCTTGCCACTTTGCGATCTCAAGTCTGTGTGTGTTGTTCATGCACGTGCTAACGCAAACTAAAATGTTACCGTAAATAAAATTGTCTCGATTCGTGACTTGTCGAGACCAGACCTTGCCCGTGACTCTCGTTCGAGACTGGTATACCATGATCTTTGAAAACAAAAAATACTTTACTATGACTTATTCACACATACTACGCGAATATCTACATCGTTAATATTTATAGAAAGGTGATATATTTTGTATTTTTGTAGATATAAAGTTAATCCATTAGTCACAATTGTGAATCTGTGCGGCGTGGTTGCATAGGTTCAGGATAAAATTTCATTTCTCGATGGCTCGTAGCATCAAAACGAGGCGCCAAAGTTGTATCTCTTAATGTCCTCTATACGATGTGAAAGTTTTTTTTTCTCCGGTGAGACACCTTATATATTCCTTATACTCTATATTTTGAGACGAGACCGAGACTAGAATAAGAGACAGGCATTCACAACTCGAAACAGACCTCCTCACAGTACACGACACCACACTCGCATTCCCGAAGAGAATTTCGTCCGAGTTGGCTCAAGGGTGGCCGAAATATTTTCAGGTAGGCTCTGCTTTGGTTCCCATGGCTCTCTCTCTATCTCTCTTCACCTTTCTTCCTTTCTCCCTTTCAAAATGTATCTTTATATGTTTCTTTCTCTCTTTCTAAGTTTATCTTTACATGTTTCTCTCTTTCTTTCTTTCTCTTTCCTTCTTCTCTTTTTCCTTTTTCTCTCTTTCTTCTTCCTCTTTTTCTAAATTTCTCTTTACGTGTTTCTTTCTTTCTTTCTCTCTCCTTATCCTGTTTCTAAATTACTTTTAGTATGTTTCTCTCTCCTTCTTCTACTGTCTCTAAATTTGTTTTTATATGTTTCTCTCTCTTTCCTCCTTCCACTGCCTCTAAATTTGTTTTTATATGTTTCTCTCTGTTTCCTACTTCCTCTTTCTAAATTTATCTTAATATGTTTATTTCCTTCTTACCCTGTTTCTACATTTCTCTGTACATGTTCTCCCTATTTCTAAATTTATTTTTATATGTTTCTCTCTCTCTTTTCTTCTTCCACTGTCTCTAAATTGATTTTTATATGTTTATTTCTCTCTTTCCTGCTTTCTCTGTTTCTAAGTTTCTCTTCATATATTTCTCCCTCTTTTCTTCTTCATAGTAAACAACGGACAAATTAATTTAAACAAGCACAGCGACCCGGGTGAGGAAATGAAAGCTTGAGACGAGACCGAGATTGTCTCGTTTCCTTACCTGCTTGAGTCTATATTCGGAACCAAAATAAACAAACAAACAAGTGCATTCCTTGTTCTTGTTCCGATCTTTGCTTCCTTTCATCCGATCCTCCTGTTATACTGATTTCCCACCAGGCCCCTCTACCTCCCCCCCGCAAGAAAACACCTTCATCGTTTCTAGATGGACTCCCCTATGAAATATTTAACGCCAGGGGGAGAACCGGGGCAATCAGCGTGGATGGGGAAGTTAGTGATAGACTTCCGCCAGGGAAACCCTCCGTGGATTCCCCGTTGTACAAGGGGATCCTCCAACCTTCCGTCGGTCCACCACGTTGATTCCATTTGCAAGATAAGTGGATGGGGGGCGGGAAAGGGGCGATTTTTTTCTCCCCTCAGTTCTGAGACTAATGAAGCGAGCTGGAATGGTTTGTGGGTAATTTCAGGTGAGGGGGTTATGGCATGGGGAGATGTACTGCTAGTACTAGTGTTGCAAACCAAATGCGATCGACGATCTTTCGAATTCACGCCCGGACTTCCTTGTAAGAAACTGGAATGTTAAAAATTTACAATAACAAATACAGAGTGTCCCAAAATTTCGTGTTTGGATTTATAATATAATTTAATATGTATAGAGGCTCAAACACTTGACTTATAGGTTCACAAAAATCTCACAAATCCTTCCTTCCTAACACTAAGGAACAGTATTCCTTGAGATACTGGGAGGTTTCAATCCAGTTGGAAAAGCCAGATGAAAATATACAAAGGTCGACTTTGGCGGGAAAACTTAATATTTCTTTTTTATCATTAGCTTCCTTGCATACTTTACTTAACACTACTTTTTTATTTTCATCGTAAAAAAATCAGAAGATGTTTGTCCTGCCATGAATTTTGAAAAGTTGTACCGCCACATTCTTTCTTTCTGGTTCACTTGATATTTTAACATCACGATCTCCTAATTATTTTAAGACGAACTTTGTAAATCAGTAATAGGCGATTTATTGATTGATTGAATTAAAATTTTTGGGTGCGTCGGCACTTAAGGGCATTTTGCACCCTTCAATGTACATGGGGAAATATCCCCTTACGTAAAAAGTTAAAACATTTATAGCTGATTTCCGAACTGAATTTCAATCAACATTATTACAAATCTGTTATTTACTGATTTCAATAAGCAATCCACGAAGCACAATAACAAATATAGTAATAATAACACGACCAACTATTGGGCGAGGTCGGGCTCCACGGGCCCATATAAGTTGCCGCCACTTCAAGAGGGTTATCCACGCAGCCTGTGTCAGTGGCGAAGGGACGGGGGGGGGGGGAGGCTACAGAGGCCGTGTCCGAAAGGTGCAAAACCATACTTGAAGCGAGCATCCTCCGAGAATGGTCTTGCAGTGCAGTTTTGAAGTCGTGGACTGGAAGTGAAAGTCTTTCGACTGCAGCGCCAAATACGATCAGTAGATAAAACTGAGGACTCGTTGTTTTACCCGCGTTTTAAACACCTGCTTTTCTCCATAGAAATCACATAGAATTTTCAAATGTTCTTATACTTACATGAAGAACTACAACCAACAAATTGCTGGCCTATAACGTGCATTTAACCTGTGTTGCTGACTTTCTACTTCCGTGATATAATAATAATAATAAGAAGAAGAAGAAGAAGAATAAATTTTCTTTATTCAGCGGGCGAGGTTCAGCCAAGGGCTGCTCTGCCACCTAACCCTTGTCAATATGAGAATACATATGAGATGATTATAAACTTATGGAGCAGTAAGCTAAACGTAAAATAATAATAATAAAAAATGAAGAAAGAAAAAATACATAGGAATTAGTTGCATACAAAAAAAAAGTGTAACTAGAAATACAAAAGACAATAGTAATAATAATACAATAATACAATTCCTTATAGTGAGTGACTTGATACCTTCAGTATGTGCCCCGACTCTGCCATTGTTCCATTAACAGCAGATCTTTTATTTTACCTTTAAAATATAATGGGTTGTTTACACTAGCGATATTTGCAGGCAATGCATTCAATGCTTTGGGAGCCGAAAAGGAGAAAGAGGATTTGTAGGCCGTGGTAGAGTGATGGGGTAAATCGAAGTTGTTCCGCTTACGGGTAACATACTGATGGATTTCCCTACGGGAATGCATCTTCTCAAACAGGTACTGCGGTTTACCTTCTGTCAGTATGCGGCGTATAAAACAGAGATAGTGCAACTTCCTTCTGTTTGCCATGGTAAGAACATGATTACTATTTAAGAATGGAAGAATATGATCGGATCTTTTTGCTTGAAAAATGTATCGGAAGCAGGCAGTTTGCACCATTTGTATTTTTTACTGAGCTTTTGCGAGAGTTGAGGGCCGTAAACATTATCACAATAGTCGAACAATGGGTAGATTAATGCTTGGATGTGTCTTAGCTTCCATTCCGCAGGGAGGAAGTCACGGAAACGATTCAGATTCCTAAGTGTTCCATAAGCTTTCCTACATTGCGTCTTTACATGTTCTGTCCAATCAAAAATTTCGTCAAAAATCAGACCAAGATTTTTAGCAGTGTTATTCCTGACAATGGGCAAATTGTTTATTTTGAGCTCGATCTTAATATTTTTAATTAACGACCTTGAATAATTAGAACCAATGATTATGAAAGTGGATTTTTCTGGATTTATTTTAAGACCGTTAGATACACAAATGAACAACGAGTGCAGAAATCACGTGACCAAGTCTGCAACGATCGGTACTCCGAGCTATGGCCTCCATTGCTTGCGTACTTGGCGCTTTCGAACTGCAGTAGGTGACGTCACTTCCGTCAAGACCATACTTCAAGTCTGTACTTCGTGACTTTCGGACGCAGCCGAAAGAATTCCCAATTTTTGAGAAGGCTGATCTTAAGTTTTATAAGTATTAGATAATGAATATAAGAACAACTACCTACATATCTGTGGATATGATATTTTGTAAAATTGTTTCATTTCATTATGATCACACAGTCTCTCTGGTGTCTTAGATATCATGTAGACTATAATCCCGAGAAAATACATCACACTTCTTTCGGGTTTCTGATATATCTTCCTTTGGTAAAACAAAATATTGGCTTTAAAACGGCCAATGTAGTTACAGTAGAGCGTCGATTATCCGAAGTAATTGGGGGACATGGGTGTTCGGAAAACTGGTTTGTTCGGATAATCGAACTGTACATGTTTATTTGCCAAAAAGAAGTACTGTACAGTAAATTTATTCATAAAAACAGGCATCTCTTTAAGTATTACAAAGTAACGTACAAAGGCAACTTTAGTAGGAATATATAGTATGTGGTACAGTTTATTAAACAAAAATATGTACATATTACATACGCATTTTGCATGAACAATACATACACCGACAGAAGTGTGCTGATTGTTGAAACACAGCGACTGGCGGCTTGGCCGGTCAGCACCGCCTTATGAAGGCCCCATTAGAAGCAATGTTCCGCCAGCGGTGGCTCAGTGCGGCGACTACTGTGGGAAACTTGGTTTGGGAGTGAGGGGGATGATGGACGGTAGGGTGGGAGAGTAACAGGTGCGAGCGAGTGCACAGTTCGGTTAAGCGGTCGTTCGGTTGACCGACGTTCGGATAATCGACGCTCTACTGTATTTCATTTTCTTGTCGAACACACTGCCACCTTGCGGTAAAATGTTTCTTGGATCGTGCTCGGGAGCAATTTCAGGCCTTTCAAGATTTCCAATAAGAACATTGTTGAACAGTTTTCAACTTGAGATTTTGTTGGGCCATGATTGTTCTGTTTCAGTAACAATTGAATCCTGTACGGCTTTACTTACACCTTAGCTAACTGTTGTATTTCGATCTTTCTAAGTAGCCTACCCTTTAAGCAGGCTTCATATAGCTCGACTTCAGCCTCAGATTTCATACCCTGCCCCCATCAACTACGTTCTCGCACCAATAATCTGAGCTTTTCCATGGCAAAGAACGTTTGAATTACGACCCCAGAGTTAGCCCGGAGGAAGAGAGAAGACGTAGGTGTCCGTAACTTTTCCTCAGGCCCTTCGGGGAAACGCAGTTAAGCGCAATTCATTTTTTATTGCTGAACATGGCAGAGCGAAGGCTGGGTTTGGAGGGGGACGTTTAGTATGAAGTAAGGGAGGATGGGGTGATGGGGAAACGCTGGAAGAAGTCGGTATCGGAAAACCACTCGCAAGTTCTACCCACCGGTGAAAATATGTGCAAGGGGATAAAAGAATCGTGAATAGCGATGCGGTGCATAGATGGCAGCACTTTTCCTTGGCTATCTTCTCGTTCATTTGTTTGCTATTCGCATACCAGACATGCGACTAATTAATTAAGAATCTTCTTAAGCGGAGTACATGTTTGGCAGATTTCCACAGCAAATTGCTGTTCCACAACTCTCTATTATGTAGTCAATAACGTATTTAGAAGGGGTCAAGGGGGTTCGCCCTTCCCCCGAAAGACTCACCAAGTTCTAAAATAAAATAATGAAAATATACTTGTTTAGCATTTATTGTTTAATCTATGGTTATAATTTTCTCTGAACCTATTGGAAGGCAAGGATTATATTGGGATCATACGGCTTGGAAGGACAATACCAAAGAGATTTATGCTTGCATACTACTGTTTATGATCTTATGCATAAAATATTAATCAGGAACTTCACTATTCGCCAACTGGATCTAACATCCATTTTTTATTCAGTATTCAATTGTTCATCTATTTGACATTAATTTATTTGCCAGAGCAGTTGTTCTTATCCAAATTATGCCGATCTTAACTACAGGTAAGCTAGATAATGAATACGTGCTGTTATATCTCTATTCTTATTCGGCCCTTTTACCTATTCATGTAATAATAATATAATATTAATTAATTTATATATTTTAATTATTGTTAATTGAATTTAATATAATTCCAACAAAATTATTCTAAATTAAACATTATTCTTCCTGAGATACTTGGTTCAGACCCCCACCGAAATTTATTTCTAGATGCGTGGCTGTATGTAGCCTACAATATACGAGTTGGTATACATTCAAAATGACCTGAAATTTCCTAAGGAAGCCGCAAGCAGGGGCAATACCTTCTTTTGGGTAGCGGATATTCCCTCATTTTACAAAATTGTCTTGCACTTGACGTTTACTTTACTTTTAAGGAAATTAGAGCCAAAGCATGACTGACACTAAGCGCCCCCTTCAACTTATCCAGTGCAGACCACAGCGATATGGAAGATCGATATTATTTGAATGTTGACAGGGATGGGATATATCGACTATCGAGAATATAGATGTCGATCATTATTGTTCAGAATTTTGTCCATATTTTAAGGAATTTTATCTATTGTGGTTATTTTTTTAAAATAATGTTTCATGCTGTATTATGAAGTAATAATTTCATTCGAAAGTAGGGCAAAAATAATTAACAGAGGCCGTGTGTGTGGCGTCGTCCAAAAATGCACAGTAAATCGAATGAGATGCTCGTCTTCCTATTGCGTTTTGTCAGTGATGGCGATGCCCCTCGTAGAATTGAATAAGAGACCCAATATAAATCGTTAATAATTTTTCTCTATAGTTTCCAGTGCATTAGGTGCCACGCTAGTTCATCTTACTCTTCAGAAAAAGATAACTACCATTTAACGATCAGGACGACGCAGATAAATGAAATGATTTTGTTTATTTTACTTTGCTTTTTTTGCCACTTTAGGCTAATCGCGAAGATGAAGATGAGTGATGATATGATGAAATTAAAAAGGTGACACTAACAAAGAACACCCATGCCCAGGTCTGGATTCGAACCCGGGTACATACAAATGGCCAGAACACAAATACCCGAATGACTGTGGTAGGAAACCGAGAGGCCGAATTAGTTCAGTCGGTAGCAGAGGTGATCATCGTTCGGAAGGCGACCCTCATGAGGGCACACCTAACCCTCACCCTCCGGAAGACTTGTGAGAGGGAGGGCGAGGGCTTGGGCAAGTCGTGAGGGTGAGGGCAAGGGCGGGCCGTGAGGGCAAAGGCGTGTGGGGTTGAGAGTGGGTCGCGAGGTTGGGGCACGTGAAGGTGCGAGAGGTTGATTTAAAATTAACACCTCTGGTCGGTAGGGTGTCTGACAGCTACACAGGGGGATTCGATTTCCCGCCGGAGAACGTGATTTCACGTGGAAACTTTTCCTGCAATGTCCCTACATTACATAGAGAGGCTCAGGTGTTCAGGCTGACTCTATACCTTGTCCCAGCACCTCTGGAGCAAGACAGCGTATAGTGGCAGAGAAGGGGGAGAATCGAGTGGGCACAGCGAAGCAGTACATGCTGCTGCGAAGGCTGGTAACTGCAGTCGCTTCCTCCCCCCCCTCCACGCAATTCCGTTCCTCTCACGTGTCCATTGGTCCCGTCTCGCGTCACTACTTGTGGATAGACTTGTCTTCGTTCTCCTGCTCCAGAGATAGACGGAACAGAGTATAACAAATGGGAGCAATCCTTGGGAGGGTGGGTGAAGCTGACTGGAGAGTGTGATCACATCATCACTCCACAAATGACCGGTATTCTGAATATATGGGGCTCTACCTTACCATCCCCCAAATATGCCTTCACGTCATGTAGCAGGTGCAAGGGGCAGTTTTACCTTTTACCTCCCTCTGCCCTTATCGCCTCAACTGAACTCTGGCCATAGAGACATTTAAGCTTCTGTGCCCGTTAAATATGAAAGGGAGAGCCACGACAAGCTTCTCCCCGTTGTTCACCAGCACGGAAATATAGTTGACTACATAAAACCGGGTGAAAATGAGTAACGAGTTGCATTTCCACTGCACCCAAATTGGTTCATATTTCTGCTCGGTGGAACTCGCTTAGAGTTCGCAGAAGCGGCGCAGGAACACACGTGAAATAGTAATGAACGTTATGTACGGTGCGACCCCGGTACACGGCGAATTTAACAGCACCTGGGGAGAGCGTGTCGTCATAAAAACACGTAACGTGGGATCCGTGCAAGCCCCACCTGCTCGCGTGGGTGAAACCTTTCCCTCCTCGGTCGAAGACGCAGCGAAGGGGCTGCCAAGCCAATCGTTGGGAGCAATAACAGGGAAAGATGGAGTCTATAGGACACCGTGCGAATTGAGCTTTTTGCTTTGGGGGTGGGGGTGGGTGCCCATCCAGTGGTGTAATTGTGATTTCATTTCGGGAGGTAGGTTTGTTTGGGGGGTATGCAGATTTGTATATATGTTACAAACCAGTAAACTAAAGTATTGCCTTGCGGTTCTAAGTACCTTAGAACATAGGTTCTAACCTCCACGCAATTTAGAAATACTTACTATATTTACATTCTAAGGAAACCCAAATTCATGTACTAATAGAGCTATCGAACTAGTAACACCAAAAACTTGACCAAATTTCTATCGCCAAGTTCTAACCTACCTGCAAGTTTCTTGTGAACACTTTCACACATGTAAAATATCAGCATTATGTGAAACAGCTTGCTGTTGTCTCGGCTCTGTCAATTTGGTCAGTTTGGTGTCCTTCTTTAATCCACAAGGCTGCATACTTTTCGGCAGGGAAGTGTTTGCTGACTGGACCATTAATGGACACGACTTAATATTTCAATTGTGTTTCTTACGTTGTTAAGAAATGTATCTTTGAGGAGGTAAAAACATCCCTGGGAATAAACTGTTTGTAGGAGAAAATCCCCAGCATCCTCCCATTAATTAGCACACTGCTTTAGGGGGTGAGGGAGGGACTTGAGCTAAAGATAAATATTTTCAACTTTTGGTTTCATTTTATGTCCGTTTTCTACCTCTGAGGTTTGAATATTATGTTTAAAGTCCACTTTATGCACAATTAGGCTAATCGAGACTGGACCTAAAGTCGGAGGTCGGATTAGGACTAATGGCGACGATCAGGATGAATGACGGCCAGATCAAATGCCTGATGGGACGAACACAATGACACATCCATGCCTTGACCACATTTTGAACCTGGGACCAGCGCGTGACTCGGACCACTACTCCACCACGGAGGGAAGCCCAAAAATATTTTATGTAATCAATTGGAACAGATGCGGTTGTTATCTATCGATAGCAGTGCAATGGTTTAATGCTATTTTGTAAATCAACTTCCTACGGCAGCACAGAAATGAACTTTTTAAAAAAAACTATAGGACATTTCATTTTCTTCTGAAAAGATAGTTGCAACACAGAAGGTGGATGGGGGAGGGGGAGAATGTGCGACTGTTCCCCATTCTTACCCAATTATACTTATGTAAAGGCAAAATATGTATATTGTACAGGTTTTGGTATGAGATTGAGTTTACGAACTTTTGATAAGTTGTCTTTTTTATATTTGGACCTGCGGTAAGTACTATACGTACTGTACTAGGTTGAGAAGCAAGGGTAAGTAAATGGGAGGAAGCGCTCGTGGTCTTACTTAAAGGAACTATCCCGGATTTGCCAAACACCTATTGAGGAAAATCACGGAAAACTCTCAGTCAGAATGGTCGGCAACGGGGTTTGAACCCGCGTACTTTCGAACACGAGTCCGTCACTTCCGACGATCATCGAAACAAGCTATAAAGCGTAAGAGCTCCTGGTATAAATCACTTACACAGGGCATAAATGTCTTATTGCATCGTTGTTAGCAGCAGGAACACTTAGGGCAGACTTCACTCCAAACACCTGACGCAACGTCCTGGTTTATTCATGCGAAGCGTAACAAACACATTTCGAACCGAACGCGCCTCGTCTTTCCTTGACATAATCAGTTAGCCATGTAGAAGCCGAGTGCCACGAACTCTAACAGCCGTTGTGTGGCAAGCGATAAATATTTCCCCGTCTGCGTTAGTGGAACTCAAGGCCAGTACTTCTTTCCGCCGACGGAGACTTAATTCTTTATGACATCGATCCGATCTGTTCGAGTTCGCGCTCCGATGGACCACTCGAAAAAGAGAGGGCTCACTGGTGCCATCTATTGTTCGTGACGCGTATTAATTGTCCTCGCGGATAGCCTTAAGTGTGGTGGGGCGTTTTGTCAGAAGTCCAGAGAAGAAGTAGATACACAAGTAGCTACATGTCGTGGTTTTTGACATACGTGAAAACTGAACATATTTTATTGCATATACGAGGTGCAACATAAATATTAGTCAGAATGTTTAGGACTAATGACAGATTAAACATTTGACTGTAAATGCTTTTTCAGGGTATTGGAGTAAAACTCACACTCAGAACCCTCTCAAAGAAGGAAACAAATGCCAAAACCGTTGACTCAGCCTAAGTTTTAACGTTTATTGAACTTTTTACTTCACATAACTTATTACACGAATTTAAAGCTATGTACAGAGATAAACATTAAAAATATATACGTTCAGTGACCATCAAAATATGGAAAATATCGACGTTTCGACAAGTAGAAACCGCATATTATGTAGATGAAAAATGCATAAGAATTGCTGAAGTAGGTGGAATTATTTTTAGCTGCCTATCTCTGGTGCAAGCGGTACCCAGACTATCTTCAGTGGGCATTTTTCCAAAGGGGACAATGCTTTATTTTAAATTATTTTGAAAATGGATTTAGTTTATTTGACTATCCACGTAAAAAGCACAAAGAACTGATTGAAAATGTTTCACCCCTCTCTTGCTTCCCGTTGGATACGCCCATGCGATGCTGGTGCTCCTAATGTGTTTAGAACATGTTTAGTAAGTTTATGTTATGTAAAGTCTCCCGCAATAAATATGGGACGTACACCTAAGTCCCGAAATGGTCGCTATTACACAAGACGTTATGTTCGTTGCCTAGCTCAAGCTCTAAGGCGAAAAGTGAAATTTAATAGCAAATATTCATTATTGAAGCCAGATTTCGCTACAGTTTTAAAGCGTCACATACGTAACACATTTTCATTAATGCTTTTCATGGATTCACACTATCATCATACTCAAGTTTAATTTCTCATTTGTTAGCAGACACCACAAAGTACTTCATAATTCTATGATAACAGTTCATTGTGAATATTTTTTATCCAATCGCATACCTAGAACCTTACATTTTATGTGTGAACGTTACACACCTAAAGCTGGAATAGCCAACCGTGCAAAACGGATTTCCCCCACCCCCAACCACTTGCATGATGAGTATTGAGCCTAGATAGAAAAATAAATGTATTGATCTGGTGATGGAGAACTTTTTAAGGCTTTAAGGTTTTAACGAAGATAACATTTCAAAATGACTCCAAATCGAAATTAGAGCTTGTTCAACAATAGAACTTCTGTAGAGCGCGGGACTTGTCGTTTGGAGGATCCAAGTTCGATCTTGGACTGCTTGCCCGGCACTTAGGGTCAGTTGCAAGATCGACGGTCGGAACGAAATACACAATTTCGGAAAGCAACTGTCAATAGGATGAAGGGAATAGAGCAAGAGAGACGTTTAGTATGCAGAGTAGCATTTCGCTACGATCCAAATAACTACATGTGCTAATTCCACATGCAGCTGCATATTGATTGACGTTAGCTTCCAGGGGTGCACCTGGCGTTCCCCTTCGGTTTCAATTCTACCCCCTTCTTTTAGAATTGCAGATGCACCGAAGAACACGGCCCAATATCTGCCAGTATTGGAAAAACGTCGAGGTGAACCAGAAAAGGCGAATTGATGTTTCAGTTTCCAATTTTTTGCTGTGGTCATGGCGCAAGTCAAGAATATTAACTTTTTTTTCTTTTACTTTGGGTCTGTTGCACTTTTAGCGTTGAGTAATCATTTATTGCAAAGTTACTAAAATGTTTCTTCTGTGGACATAAGCCGTGACATCGGAGAACATCGGAATGAGTTACTGATTGATTGGGTTACTTTTCGTCTCTTTTCTACCGATTTCGGCTAATCACGATGAGGATGAATGCTGTTAGGATGTAATTGATAAAAGGACACATGCCCTACAGAGGATTATAATGGCTCAGTCCAGGCGTCAAAGCCTCGTTAGTCTGTAATAATACAGTTCAGGGCAAGGCCACCCCCAGGATTTTTCTTAGATGGAAAGGGGGGGCAGCTGTGCTTAAAGTGGGAAAACGTCGACTGATGCTTTCTTCTAGTTAAGAGACTTTTCATTGATTGATTGATTTGCTTCATTTTACTCTGCTTTTTGTGCCACTTTTGGCTAATTAGCGAAGATGGGGATGAGTGATGTCATGATGAAATTGATGAATGGACACTCACAAACATCCATGTCCAGGCCTGGACCTCTGGCGTCGTAACGCGATGTGCTAACCGCTCCGCCACGGAAGTCGGCTTTAAGAGACTTCACATAATTTGCATAGGCATTTATTCTGCTGTGTTTTCAACGGTACCATTCATTCATGTTTGTACGCTAGAATTATATATTCTCTTTCTAGATATCTCAGGGAGGGGAAGTCACCCTTGCCCCCCTCTGCGGGCGCTTTGGTTCAGGGTATACTATTATACGTGGAATTGAGGTTGTTACTTGGATGTCTTCTGAAAATGCCACTCCCTGCACCGCTCGGCATGAGTTCCGTCGTCATGAAAGCTTTATTTTTTGTACAATGGAAACTTACTTTTGACTTTCCTGATAGCGTAGTGGTAAGGTCGTGGCCTTGTAATCAAGGGGTCGCTTCTTTCATCTCGGTTTGAGGCATATTGCACAATAGTTCGGATTCCACTTTAAACTGTAGGTCCAATCCCGATTAGCAAAAAGTGGACTTGAAATAAATAACTTTGACAAGAGGATAAGCCTATGATGATGAGGCATTGATTTAATCTCATCGATCGATAAATTTGGTGTTTTAAGTCAATTTATGCACAGTAAGGCTAATCTGGACTGGAACTACAGTTTAAAGTGGAATCCGAACCACTATGTACCTCCAACGGGGATCGAACCCCGGACCCCTTGATTACAAGGCGATGACGCTACCTACTAGGGATGGCCAAACGGATCCGGATCCGAAAATTCCGGATCCGGGTCCGAAAGTTTCGGATCTGGATCCGGATCCGAGAGTTTCGTATCTCAATCCCATTATAATATTGCCTTACCTTAAAAGGTATTATGATCTTCGATTACAAAGAAATTGTTCATTAGTTAGTCCTACAATAATTTTTTTCAAGTGTTGTTCCTAAAATACTTTGCTACGCATCGGCTAACACACTCGTGCACAAAAATAATCTTACTTGTTTAATATAAAATGTCAGAGGTGATTTTGTAAATGCCATTGAAACGAATATGTATTCATTCGAATGTATTGGAAATGAAAACACACATAAATGTGAGACATTCCTTTCCAGGATGAAACCTTTAACACATATAACAAAATATAAATGTTATACAAAAATTATACAATTGTTCTACAGTTACAGTTTACAAATTAAAATAAAACATTATAATATATGCAGTGTTATATAATTACAAAGTGTAAGACTAACAAGGGAGGTTATCTAAGTGTCCTCCTCCGATTTCCATGAAACTTGGCAGGTGTATAGTGGGGCCCAATGGAAGAAATACGTGTTTTTTTGTTTCAGCTAAAAAACGGTTTTAGGGGGCAAAACCCCTCAAATGTCAAGATGAGGACAAATTGAAGTGAGGATCTGACCCCTGTGTGCCCCTCCGATTTCCATGATACTTGGCAGGTGTGTGTATAAACGGGCCCAATGGAAGAAATACGTGTTTTTTTTTGTTTCGGCTAAAAAACTGTTTTAGGGGGCAACCCCCCTCAAATGTCAAGATGAGGACAAATTTAAGTGGGCATTTGACCCCTGTGTCCCCCTCAGATTTCCATGAAACTTAGCAGATTTATAGAGGGCCCAAAGGAAGAAATACGTGTTTTTTTGTTTCGGTTAAAAAATAACTGTTTAACGGGGCAACCCCCCCCCCCCAAATGTCAAGATGAGGACAAATTTAAGTGGGCATTTGACCTCTGTGTCCCCCTCCGATTTTGAAGTGGGGATCTGACCCCTGTGTTCCCCTCCGATTTCCATGAAACGTGGCAGGTGTATAGAGGGGCCCAAAGGAAGAAATACGTGTTTTTGTTTCAGCTAAAAACTGTTTTAGGGGCAAAATCCCCTCAAATGTCAAGATGAGGACAAATTGAAGTAAGGATCTGACCCCTGAGTTCCCCTCCGATTTTCATGGCAACACGGATCCGGATCCGAAAGTTCTGGATCCGGATCCGAAAAATTTTAGGATCCGGATCCGGATCTGACCATCCCTACCACCTACCACTCACTTCGCTATCGGGGAGGCCCGATTCAATCTCATGGAGCGAGTTGAGTAGTCGGCTCACAATCACCATCAAAGACTCCAGGATCGAATCCCAGCCTGGCTGCTTTATGAGTCTCACTTCATGTTTATTCATCTTGATCGTAGCGATTAGCATAAAGTGGCAGAAAAGCCATCCGAAAGTAAGAAAATTTAACAAGTGTATAAAAGTAAACTATTGACTGTAATACCCAAATTACACACTGTAATTACGTTATAACTGTAACATCGATAATCAACACTTCATCTTCATCATTATTATTATTACTATTATTATTATTAGCTTACCTATTATTATTTTCATCTAATTTATTTCTCAGTACATCAAATTTTGTTTCAAGCATTTACAGCAGCTTGCATTTACAGCAATGCATTTTTGCACGTCCCTTTTTCAGAGACAAAGTTAATTGCTTCTTAACAAAGGCATCAAAAAGCGCTGGAACATTTCACTAATTAACGTGCATGTCGACACCCGAAACGTACTATATTTCAAAGGGAAAGTTCCCACGCGAATTTCAGAACCAGCGCAAACAAAATATTTGCTTCCACGAAATTGTTCGTTTCAAATTCCTCTGATGGGAACAACACGCACCGGAAATAAAAGAAAAAAAAAACTCTTCTGCCAGAGGAAATTAATTAAAAGATTAATGAAAGGGGCCGGAATCGAAATCCGGGTGGAATTATTACGATTGTCTGTTGCAGAGGAAGGAAGAGGAGGGAAGGGTATAATTTCTAAGACCCTGCGGTGTCAATTTGAGACTTGCAACTCTGAGAATCTTTAATAACTGAAAACAATCGCTGAATAATTTCTAGAATTGGTAAGATGGAAATTCAACTCGTTCCACCCCCGGAAGTATTGATCCAAAAAGAACTGAAATAAGAAGTAATAAGACTTGTTAACAAAATGACTACGAAAGTTGGAAAATACAACACGAAATTGGTTTCATTTTACTATTTTAACTAGTAAATTTTATTGAGTGAACTTTATTCACAACTAGGTCGAGCCTACATTTCTCACTGAAAGTTGTACATAGTAGAGGAAAAGGTGGTAATATGAAACTCCACTTTGTTTTTGATCTATTTTGTCTGAACTATAAGCTCAAGTTTTAAGATTCTGGAATGTTGAGCTTCCTTATTCTGTTGGCTACAGGTTACTCTGTGTAAAAATTATCGAGAAAAGTGCAAGTAAATCGTCACACAAAAGGTAATATGGACCCCTCCAGTAGAGCGCATAGAAAATTTTGAAAAATTACAAAATAATGATAATTTATAAGAGTTTTTTCTATTTAATGAACAAAGTTAAGTATTACAAATGCTACAACCGATGAACGCATACAGTAGTTGTTTCTTTTATAGAAAATAATGAACGAAAGCGAAATCGATTTTTTTTTTTTTAATCTCTGAAGAAGTCAGACATACCTTCAGTAAAAAAAAGTACCCGGAATTTGGCTGGTAAAAGTCCCACATTGGAGGTATCGAGAATTCATTTTGTCCGTAGGATGGCAGAATTGTACTGGATGACCACGCATAGGGGTAGAGTAATCTATCCTTCAGTTTGTGCACAGCAGCTGTTTACGTTAGTTGTGTTGACGAGTGTCCTGCAATTTTCAGAATTTGCAGAATGGAGACAAATTTCGAGCAAAGAAGTTGTTTGAAACTTTGTGTTTCCAACGGACTGTCGTGCGCTGAATCGTTGAAAATGCTACAAAAGGCTTTTGGTGATTCGTGTCTGTCGAAAACACAAGCGTATGCATGGTACAAGGCTTTCAAAGAAGGCAGAGAAGTTGTTGCTAATTTGGCCCGTTCTGGTCGACGATTGACGAAAACGTCGGAAAAATCAGGACAATGTGCTTGAAAACCGGCGTGTGAGTGTGAGAGAGGTAGCTCGTGAGCTTGACATATCACACATGTCCGTTCACAACATTTTGACTGATGTGTTAGGCATAAATAAAACGCGTCGCGGCACGACTTGTTCCGAACGAGCTGAATTTCCTGCAAAAAGAACATCGCAGGGATGTTGCTGAAGACATGATTTCGCGAGCCTCTAGTGACTCAACCTTCATGGAACGCATCATAACTGGTGATGAGACATGATTGTATGAGTATGACATGCAGACAGGTCAACAATCTTCGGAATGGCGCTTTGATATTGAGCCAAAACCCCCAAAAAAACCGCCAAAGTCGCTCAAAAATTAAGGTCATGCTCATTGTTTTCTTTGATTATCGTGGTGTTGTGCACTCAGAATTCCTTCCAGCGGAACAAACTGTGAATAAAGAGTTTTATGTGACCGTTATGAGGCGTCTGCGTGAGAATGTTCGCTGGAAAAGACCAGAGTTATGGAAAAACAATTCTTCGATTTTGTACCACGATAATGCGTCGTCGCACACGTCGACTCTTGTTCGCGAGTTTTTTGGTCAAAAACTCAACACATGTCCTCGCCTAAGCCACATATTTTCCAGATATGGCTCCGTGTGATTTTTTTCTCTTTCCGCCACTCAAGTTATCACTTCGGGGAAGGCGTTTTGAATCAATTGAATCCATTAAAGGAAATTCGCAGAAGGAACTCAGGGCGATACCGTCTTCTGCGTTTGAAAAGTGTTTTGAAGACTGGGTTAAGCGTTGGCATATGTGTGTTCCATCTGATAGGGTCTATTTTGAAGGCGACAAAATAAATGTTGATGATTAACCGCGTATTTTGTGTTTTATTCACAAATTCCGGGTACTTTTTGTATGTACGTAGTAGTATATGCATCCCTGTCAGCACCGCATCATATAAAAATATAAACATAACTGTCTAAAATGTGTAAGTAATATGGAACCTGATTTCATATTACCAGCACCGTGGGGATCCATAAAACAAACATTGCCATCTTGAAAGACATTGCATCTTACCATTAAAATGAACAAGACTAGATATATGTAAACATGTGAAGATGTTACAAAATAAAGTGTCTGGTTCAAGACATCACTTTACCTAAAGTGTAGGTAAAGTGTCTGGTTCAAAATATCACTTGTATGTAAATCACGAAAAGCTGCAGAAAAACGAGGTTTTATGTCCTTTTCCTAAGGTTTGAAATTAGCCGAAAGACAAAAGTGTTTCTCGAAAGCTCACCATTACACAAATATCCACTGTAGCGGTCCTATGACCTGTAAGGCAAACTAATAAACAAGTGACAAGTGTCATCACTAGAGTGCAGCACCGTGTTCTAGAGATATTGAAGAGTTCTATATTATCAGCAAGGTTCTACAGTGAGTCTCACATCGACTTGGGCCTTTCTACGTTCATTTTCGAAATTTTTACTGCATGCCCTGTGGGGGGCCGGGACCGAGTGTTCTCGGGCCTTTTTCGTTCGTTTTTCCCCTAAATAACTATCTGAGCTATCCTGCAATGTTTCTATCTCATTTTGATCACACAATGTGCCTTTATCTTTCCTTTTTCACAAACAATGGGATCTTTGCTGCCATTGTTGAACTCTCTTTCATTAGGATTTAGAGCCTTATTAAAATATAATTTTCATTAAAAATCTCTCCCTTTCTGCAATGCAATGTGTGCAGAAGGGTTAAAATTCGGAAGCCTCTTTAGCTTCATCAGTCTCAACCAGAGGTGCAGGCAAGAAGGGAATGGGGTCAGACCCCTTTTTGACCTCGTTTTTCTGAAGAAAATATAACTGTATAATTTATTCCACCCATTTTCTATCCATAATTACATTGAGAATGTTTTTTGTTCGGCAGCTGACCTTCTCCGGCCATTGAAGAATTCTGGGTGAGCTTACAGAGAACTTCTACTCAGTTAACAAGAGTCCAGAATAATGCAGAAAAAGAACTTCCCCCGTTCTTTACGTATGTGCCTTTTTAATGGCCTTCCTTCCTACAAAGACGTACTAAATCGATTACCCAGTTACCATGCCGTTTACCTTGACCAAACAACTCACAAAGCATTCTTCCCCTGCTTTCATTTTTTTAGTCGTTAAAAATACTGCACACGCTGCAGTTAGCCCCCACCCCCAAAGAGGGATGGGGTTGGGGAAGGAGCGTTTACCAACCTGAATAGCTTACGTTGAGGTAGCTTTCCTCGACATTGACTGCCAATATTTTTACACACAGCCCGGGATGATTAATAGCTAACGCTCACCAGAGTAGACAGCTGACGAAACTTTTCGGAACAGGTGGCGCTGTTTTAACAGGCTACCAAATCTTGGACGAAAATTACAAAGTACTGTGTACGGAGCATAAAGTTTAAAAATAGTTAAAAGCATGTTTCTCACCTGATCAAATTGTTCGGTTCTGCTCTTGAACATTAATATTTGTTTTCATAAAACGATTTTTTTTAAAATTTCTTGCAGAAATGACGATACCCGGTGGATACATATAGTGGTTCGGGTCTCACTAAGTTGTATGTTCAGTCCCTACTTCCCTACTTTCTTTCGCATCAAACAAAAACTCAAAACTCTTGCAGAATTGAAATTTGTAAAGATATTGAATAAAGATATAAAATATAGAAATTCCTTGAAATTGATCCTTCTATCGTGGGACAACTGTAAAAAAATCCAGTTTGATATTATCGTATTCATATTGTGCCATTTTTACTTGTAATTATCGTTCATTTATAATAATTAACGCAAATTACTGTGTTTAAAATAAAGTCATATTCGTGAGATATAAAATTTTGGCCTGACATTCATTTTCCAGGATGAAAACTAAGAACGTCTCTACAGAATTTGACAATATAGGCTACTGTTTTCTTCAATATCTTTATAAAAAGTCCACTTTATGCACGGATTGGCTAAATGGTACTGGACTTATAGTTTTAAGTGAGATCCGAACCATTATGTTTATCCCGTGACGTCAACGCTCATCAACCAATATCCATTAACTATCCTTAATTGACTTACCTTTTATTCATTCACCTTTGTAAAGGGAATTTACTTACATTGCTATTTAAAATGTATGCTTCGCGTAAACAGCTATATGTAAAGCTGTAAGACCAATAAAATTTGTTGAGTTGAGTTATATTGCAATTGTTGCACAAAGTATAAAAGGTTAATTAAGCACAATTTCCACAGAAACATAGTTCCAAGAGTGGAAAATGTATTGCAGCTCTCCACCTTTACCTTTAGTTTCGCTGCACTATTCCTCCCCGTTGGTCTCGTGGCGCAAGCCAACTTGGCAACACTGAATAAGTCTGTCAGAAATAAATTGATCGATGCCAAGGTATAAGAGAGTTTCTTCATTGTGTCACGCGAAGTCGCCGAACACAAAATTCACGTCATCCATTTAGCTCGGGGATCTCGTGTTTGTTTCCACAGGCGAGGGAAACCTATTTGAGAGGCCAGGCTGCAGTAGAAAGCGAGATGCTTTAAACTTAAAACTTACCTTTGTAGATATCTGCACGCACACACAATATTATACAATAATAAATATTATAAACTAACAAAAATAAATTTTATTCGAAATAATAATAATAATATTAATAATAGTAATTATTATTATTATATAAATGGGGAGACTCGATCCACCAAACGAGTGAATACCAGCAGATATTAACTTCTGCACGTCTCGTTCAAGAAAAGGCTTTAAATGTTAGGGGAAATTTTTTCATGACGTTTGTTGTCTGACCTCTCACCTACAACTGTAATTATTAGAATTTTGAAAACTGTGGAACCATTTGTTCTTTGGATGAAATGGTAGAATATAATCTCGTTCCCGTATTTTTTAACTCAATGTTTTCGATCCAATGCATTTTTACTTTGATTATTCTGTTCGAATACTAACTAAATGAACTTTATTTCTGTTCTTAACAATAAGAGTAACAAACTTTTGACTTTCTTTTATTTTTAAATGAACGATGTCAATTTCTAGGGGGGGTCCACCGACCCGTTCGATCCCCCCCTCCCGACGCCCATGATCGGAGGGTCCCAGAAGGCTGTCGTTTATATTTCTGAAGGTCCAGGAATAACTACACAATAAAGGCTCCCTTTGTGTGCGTGTGTCCCTAGTTACAATTGTTAGATCAGAAGATGGTTAGTTTTCTCAGGCTTTTGGTCAAATTCCAATGTAATATTTTTCATTTTTCGACCTGTTGCCAGTAAAATTGACTTGAAGGCCTGGGGTAATATTTATTCCCTTGTGATACTTCCATGGAACTTATTCCAGATTGGATAGTTACTTTCCAGGTTGAAGTTATGATTAGCCTCTTTTCACAGAAACAAAATGTTGAAAATATTCCACGTATCAAAAATATAAAACTAGAGCTGAGCCGATACTCTCACCGATACGGATGCTTGAAAATTGTAATAATTAAAAGTTTTTAATAATATTGATTATTATAAGTGTGTAAGGATTTCACTCTAATTACATGCATCCGCTTGCCAAGATTTTTGTTTTAAAATATTCCAGAATAACATCAGAATATTAAATTACATGTTATCACAAAAGTAAGTTGTTACGCACCCACATAAGTTACTAATTCAGTGTTTAATATATCAATCATAAAAATAAATACTTGTGTTATTCTAGGACGTCATAATTTGTTTGACTCAAATTTCTAGTCTGTTACAATGGTTATTGACAAACCTTAAGACATTTGAGCGTTGGTTTCTACGTGATGTAATTTATTGATTTTGACGCCTGATGTAAGTTCATTTTAAAATGAATATTTTAATTTGTGTACTCCAGCAATAATTTCAAGATTAGTACAGTTTTATTTCTAACAAGAAGTTTATTTTCGAGTGCAAGTGTGTGATATTAAGATCAGCTGAAGTTTTTAAGGTATTCTGACTGTGCGAGATTTAATATATTTTACATAGAAATACCCGTAAGTTATTCCCACGTCTGAAGAGGCCTCATAGTAGGCTGGTACGTCTTATGTTCTCCGAAATGGCTTAATAGTAAGAATATCAACTGAGTTTAAACCGGGAACGTGACAAAGTTGTTGGTTTTTTCACACAAAATTAGAAGAAACTTCGAATTTTGAATAGTTTCCAGGATAATCACACTACGCGGCATTTTCATATAGCCCGTGAAAGATAAAAACTCCGGAAAAGTATCGGCTGGTATCGATAAATAAATTTCAACAATTCGATACATCGGTATCGGCCCAGCCCTACAAAATTCCTGGAAAATTTCTCAAAACCGAAAATTGGAATTAGGAGATATGGAACTGAGCCTACTGCACACTTTTCTTGAATATTCTACACCTGATACATTTGGACTTGATGCGGGAAAATCATGAGATAACGCATGATCGACGATATAATTATAATTAAATTTTCATTATTTTTCCCATCAAAATGAAGATTTGAGAAAGTGCAACAGATAATTCCCTGCGATTCCTAGCTCCCCATCTTTTGCAGACGCCCAGGGGATTCATCTTTTATGTCCACATGTCCCGATAACAGCTCTCATCCTTCGCAGGGCTTGTCCACTGACCCCCTCGTCCGAGAGCTCCAACCACTTCCGGAACGCTAACAAGCGCCGAGAAGGGGAAGAAGCGGAGATAATCGATTGCGGGAAATCGATATTTTTGTATCCTTTTCCCCGTGACTTTTGCTCTCCAAGAATGTGATTTGCGAAGTAGCACTCCGTCTGGTTCGATTAATCTGTTCTTAAGTTACTAATGGCGAAATAAAGGAAGAGAGGGACAGAAGGAGAAGACAGAGGGGAAGCAGCAAGAGCGTGAAGTGGGCATTGGGAGAGGGGGAAGAAGAGACGAGAAAAAGTGTGAAGTTCTCTCTAACTCTCGCTGTATCTGTGTGTGTGTGTGTGTGTGTGTGTGTGTGTGTGTGTGTGTGTGTGTGTGTGTGTGTGATGAAGAGATAGAGAGGGGGCGGGAATGGTAGAAAAAAGATAATAATAAATATAGAAAAACAGTGACTGAAACAGAGAGAAAGCAGGAAAGAAAATGAAACAGAGAGATGGAGGGAGAGTAAGGAAGTGCGTGAAGAGAGTGAAAGGGAATTGATGAAAAAAATAGAGAGAGAGCAGGATAAAGATGAAGCAGAGACGGAGATAGCAATAAACAGAAAGAGTGATAGGAATGTTAGAGAGAGAGAGAGACGGACAGAAAACGGAGAGGAAGTTTTCGATTGAATTAAGTTATTTTACGTTGCTTCTCTGTCACTTTTGACGAATCGCAATGGTGAGGATGAGTCATGATGTAATGAAACTGATGAAGGGAAACTCACTAAGAACAGCCATATCCAGGCCGGGTTTCGAACCCGGGATCTCTGGCGTTGTAGCGCACCACTCCACCACGGAGGTCGGCTTGCAAAGTTATCGCATATATGCGTTGTATTTTTTCCGTTTGTTCAATGGAAAGTTAATTTGGGTTACAATGATGTCGTCTACATCATGTAGATCTAAAATACATGTTTTGATTAGCACATTTCTAAAAATTCCTGATAATGTAGCAAAGTTTTTTTGGCAACTTCCCTTCTTTACCTCTGTTAGAAAATGCTATGGCTAAATCTGTTAACATGCAATTTCTTCCATCTTTCGTGATCTTCGTATTACTGTTAAATAATTGGTGCAAACGTGTAGAACATGAAATTTTTCTTATCACGTTGGCTGTTGTAAGAAATTCATCTAAAGTCACATTACTAGTAGACCAAATTTGTAACCAATCACCTCTTCACTTTGGTTCACTACAATCCGCCACTACTTGAGTGTTGTCCCGAGGGGTCTCCCCGTACACCCCAAGGGAGAAAGTGAAAGTGAAAGAGAGCAGCAGAAAAGAGAATATTGAAGAGAGGTAAGCAGGGTCCGAAATCATCGGGGGGACAGGGGGATTTCTCCCCACCAACAATCTTGGCCTCAGAAATCCCCACCACCAAAAAATTCCGTGGGGGAGAGTTTATGAGAAGATTAGGAATTAGTTTTTACTTGAAATATACTTTACTGAGGATAATATCCAAAACACACACACAAAGTAGTGTGTTTGTGAGTATTGCTTTCTCTCTCCCACCTCCCCTCTTTCAAGATATCGTTAGCAGATCTACACCAATAACAATATATTCACGATAAAAGTAAAACAAGAATACAGGTCAAATATAACTATGAAATCTAATTCACTTATATTCATAGAAAGCAAAAACTAAACAATGATATCTTTAACCGTTAGTAAAGCAATCAGGTTCTTCCTTTATAAATATCTGATATATTTAAAAGAAACCAATTAATTCCTTTATATTTAATAATGTATTTTTTAAATATTTAGTAATTTACTTTTATATTTCATAACAATACAAATTTGTATATCATATATATATATATTATGTATGTATGTGTGTGTGGGGGGGGGGTTTGTTGTGTGTTTAGCTTAAGATCTCCCTCCTCCCACCAGTTTCCAATGATTCCGCACCCTGGAGGTGAGAGACTTTTAAAACTATTTTTTCGTGCACACAATAAAAAAAAACACACACACACACACACACACACCCAAACACACACACACACACACACACACACACACACACACACACACACACACACACACACACACACACACACACACACCGACTACGCCCGCAGAACTGAGTTTCTACGAGTACAGTATATAAATTATACTCCACTAGTAATATTCAAAGGCATACAGGTTGGACTTCCAGTGGGAACGTATTTTAAATTCAAGTCCTGTCCCAATAAGTCGGTTTGTGTTTAAAGTGGAATCAATAAACACCAAAACCGGAAGTTACGTAACACAGTAAAGTAGCTCATATTATCATCTACTTGCGAACTCCGGCAAGCACGCATAGTCAATAACGAATTAAAGGTTACTCGCTAGAAACATGCTTTCCAAATTAAACTCCTACCTACACTCCGTGCCCCGGGAGAATGAATTGCACTACCAGCCGTGGATACACGTTTGCCTGTAGGCTCAATTGTGCCATTGATTTGTTCTTCTTTAAAGACGAAAAAACTAGGAGGAAAATGCAGTAATATATGCTCCTCGAAAATTATCATCAGATTGATATGATCCACAATTTTATGTGACGTCACCCAGTAGAAAATATGTCACTAATGTATTTATTTTTGTGAAGGAAAGCGTAATTTCTTTGTTATTATATGTAATAATGCACTTTGTTTGTAATGTATTTATTTTGTTTATTGTTTATTGTATTTTATGCTACATTATGGGTAATTTAATGTATCTTTGTTTGAGAGAGTGCACTATACGAATTTGTATTTCTAAACATGCATAGATGTCAGTTTTGTTGGTAGAATCTTTTTGTAAATAGTGAGTGAGTCATCTGTACTTGAATCTGTGTTCTCGAAATAGTATAAAAGCGAGGATATCGCGTAAGAGATCATCACACTTTTTCGCCACGGATCGACGAAGCTTTTAAAATTAAAAAGAACTCCTCTGTGTTGTGCATACATCTTGGTATGGTAGTTCGGGGCGCAAGCTAGGCCTATGTGATCATAGGCTTGCCGATAGCCACGCATTGAGTTTTATGCGTTTTAATTGAGTCAATTCATCGACAAAGCGAAATCCTCGCCTTCGTCTCAAGTATATTTGCATTATAATTGCAATAAATAAAGAAAATAAAACCTTTCAGTTTATACATACTGCAGTAATGTGGTTTTGTTTCTCTGTGCTGTGAATATTGTCTTTGCCTAACACTATCCCTGTACCTGAGAGGAGTCTGTGTACTTCACCAAGTCTCATCGTTCACCGCTGAGTATTACTAAGTTAATATTAATAGTATAATAATACGACGCGTAAGAATTTCCAAGAACGTATCAAGATATTCATGTAGGTAGAGTGCAGAACTAGCCAGCTAGGTTTAGAACGAGATTTGAAGTATATTTGTCGTGGCTTGTCCATATTTCAAGAACTGTAGACGGTGACTTCCATACATATAAGTTATTATGCACACTGTATCTTGTATAAAATTAATTGTTAAATTTGTGTCAGGCATATACTTGTTTGATTTTTATTTGGCGTCGCTTTTCTGCCACTTTTGACTAATCACGACGATGAGGAGTGACGATATAATGGAATTAATGTAGGGATACTCAAAGAACAGGCCCAGGCCAGGATTCGAATCCAGGATCTCTGGCGTAGTAACGCGCTGTGCCAATCACTCCACCACCGAGCAAATCCAGTTTCCCCCTGCCAAATATTCCCATGCCGGGGTTGAGACCAGGAAGTTCGGTTTCGAGAACTCTAAACTACTGCGCCACGGAAGCCGACAATTCGCGACGTGCGCTAATGAGGTACATCTTATGCTGCCATTCTTGATCTAAAATCAACTGAGACAGACGATGATTAGATGGAAGTGATGAAAGAAAACTACCAAAGAAACAGTCATGGCGAAGCCGGGAATAAAACTCGGAACCTTCGTTGACGAGATGGTGAGTCGACCACTCAAGGCGCTCTTCCGCCAGGTGGCTCCGGGTACCAAGCCGAATTCCCTTGCCGGAGATAGAATGCATGGTCGTTTGCATAGTCTACATTGCCTACACGTATTATTAATACATAACTCTTAAGACAGTGTAGTGACCAAACTTGCCATTGAAGAATTGCTGTTGAGGTTCAATCACTGCCGTAAAGTTAGGCAACACACGTAACACTGTGTCGTCCTATTTGCGAACACTTGCTGTCTGAACAAGAATAACCTCGGAGGACTGTGTCCTAATTGCGAACACTTGCTGTCTGAACAGGAATAACCTCGAAGGACTGTGTCCCAATTGCGAACACTTGCTGTCTGAACAGGAATAACCTCGAAGGACTGCGTCCTAATTGAAAACACATTTTTCTGCCCAGTGACCTACAGCTTCTCGCACTTCTTGTGTCTTTTTAACGATTTTTTTTTAAAAGTGACTCAGTTTCAGACTGGTGAGTGTTTTGTGGGTCACAGTTGGAACGTAGAAAATTCCAAAAAGTCGTTGTTGAAGTATATATATATATATATATATATATATATATATATATATATATATATATATATATATATATTCTGCATCAGCCTTTAAGCTTTTTATGAGGTGGCCTACCAAAGTAGTGTAATTGGCTATACTACTGGCACGAGAAATGATGAACCCCCTCAGGCAGATTTGGCTACACTTAAAACTTGCTCAACATGCCCATATGAGCTTTTTGCTCAAGTGTGGTACTCCGTCTAATCCAAGATTTTTGTAAAAATGCCCTCGGGAAGTTCCTGTGAAATGATGAGCCCCCTCAGATTGATTTGTCCACACTTACAAAAGGCACTTCTGTCAGATTGTTGTCCATAATCCTGTCAAAAATATGCCCCTCTTGATATTTTTTTTGCCCACGCATAAAACAAAAGTTCTTGCATCATGTTATGCATCAAATTATGATGCAAGAGCTTTTGTTTTATGCAACAAATTATGATGCAAGAGTTTTTGCATTGTGCAACAAATTATGATGCAAGAGCTTTTGCATTACACATCAGTTAGTATTGTGAGAGTGGCTGAGGAGTACAGATGTGTTGTTGCATTGCTCCTCTTATTTTTTTTAAATATCGCAGATTTGTATAAATTGAATTATAGGTTTGTTTGATTCAATATATAGAATTTTCTAATATATTGAACAAAGGGTTTATATTTGCCCTAGTTTGTTATACAAGATCAATACATGACACATGGTATTAGGTCAATGCCTTCCCATGCACATCACGACATGCCTGTGCAGACATGCCATTGAGAAAGGTCAGTGCTTCAGTGGATCAATACTTATTCTATCTTTGTGCATGTAGGCTATCCTGTACAACCTGTCATAGGTTTATTAAGTATAGAGTTTTGATTTGAATCCCAAGAAATTTTATATAAATACCAAAGCCAAAAATATTAACACACATACACACACATATACACACACTAGGTATACAAAACACACTGCTGAACCCAACTGATATTTTTTATTAAGCATAGAATTTTGATTTGGACCCCAGGAAATCTTATATAATAAACAACAACAAAAATGCCAAATCAAAAATATTGTAATCAATGCAATAGGAATATAACCAGCCCCAATTGGGCCAGGCATCAAAGGAATTGTAATCCAGACAAATGCAGAACTCCCACGAAAATATGCCCTAAATGCCATAGAAAATATAATCTGGAATATTTCACATATAAACATAAAGGTACTTGTTCTGCACAGTCATCAACATTGCCCCCACAACCATCTACATCTGGTCTGAAAAGGAAGCATGAAACACCTGTTAATGCTGGACCAGCAAAGCAGCCACGCTATGAACCCATCCATAGCAGTTTTAATGGCCAATTAAGGGATCACCGTTTTGTATCAGAGCCAAGATGTGACATTAAGAATTTTTTGAACAGTATAAATCCAGATGTGCAGGCAATTCTAAATGCACAAAATGGCTCTTATAAGCTGTCCCTCAAATTGTTTACACAATATAAGAAGCCAAATGGCACAAAATTTACACAGCCTCACATAACAGAAACTGTACCGGTATATTCAAATGCAAATTCAGACAAAATAATAAGCAGTTTGATAGATCAATTGAATATTAAACACTCTGAATTTGCGGCAAAAGAGTCTGGATGGAGCCTATGCGGATCTCCACACAAGCTCTATGTTAATATTTCTGAATTCAGTCCATTACAAGGATCTACATATTTGCCATTACCTGCCAATATTAAAAACAAACAAGCCGTGGTTAATATAAAAAATAATGATGAGAAATGCTTTTTGTGGTGTATTTTAGCTGCTTTGTATCCAATTTCAAGGAATCCTCAGCGAATAACGTTTTATAAACAACATGAAAATGATTTTGATGAGGCAATGGAGTGTTTAGAATATCCAATGTCTGTTCAGAATATTGATAAATTTGAAAAAAAGGCCCGGGATATTAATGGTAAACAATTATCTATTAATGTTTTTATTTGTTCTACTGGCCGTGGCAATTGCTTGATAGCACCTCTCAGAATCAGTACATTTGATGATGATTCTGCTGTTCCGATTGATCTGCTCTTAATTGAAGAGAATGGCACTTATCATTACACTTTGATACATAATCTTGAAGCTTTAGTCAGAACAGAACTAGACAAAACTCATAAAATATTCAAGTTGTGTAGAAGATGTTTAACTGTATTTGATGGTAGAAAACTGGTGAATGGGGTTCGGGAAGTGAATACAGAAATTGCTAAAAACAAGTTAATTGAGCATCTGAAATACTGTGGCCTTCATAAACCTGTTCATATGCTTATGCCTAACCCAAGTGAAAATGCCAAATTCAAAAAATTTGAAGCCTTGTTGGAACACCCAGCATATATAGTCTGTGATTTTGAATCAAACCTCAAACCTCTTGCATTCTGTAGCCCAGATCCTGAGGAATCTTCAATTACATCATACCAGTTACATGAACCTTCTAGTTTTTATTATGTGGTTGTACAGGATGGGGTTGTTAGTAAAGAAGATTTATACATGGGAGCAGATGCCATCAAAGAATTTGCACAAAGAATAGAAAATGAGTGCCATGACATAGCATCTAATGTCTTATTAAAATCAAAACCCATGGTGCCTTTAACAGAGGAACAGATTTAAGATTTCAACAATGCAGAAAAATGCCCGGTATGTGATTCTGAATTTTCAGATGCAAATATCAAGGTTCATCACCATTCCCATACAGATGGTAAATTCTTAATGGCCCTGTGTAATAGCTGTAATATTAAGATCCAGAGACCAAAATTTGTCCCTATATTTTGCCATGGAGCATCCAATTATGATTTTCATCATTTGATCAGGTACGAGGGGTTTGACAAGCAGAATTTAAATATTTTAGCTGAAAATAATGAAAAATATATTGCTTTTAGCAAAATAATTAAAGTTAATGGTGTTCCTATTCACTTAAGATTTCTTGATTCATACAGAATTTTATCGGCTAGCCTGGCTACACTGGCCACTCAATTATCTGATGATCAATTCAAAATCACATGTGCTTTGTTTCCAAATCAGGACCTGAAATTAATTAGGCGGAAGGGTGTATATCCATATGATTATGTTACAGATTTTTCTAAATTTGATGAGTGTTCTCTGCCACCACAACAAGAGTTTTACAGCAAAATCAGAGGATCTGGAATCACTGATGAAGATTATCACCATGCCCAGTTGATGTGGAACAATTTAAAATGCCAGACATTTGGTGATTATCACAAGGCTTATTTAAAACTTGATGTCACTCTCTTAGCTGATATACTTCAGGCATTTAGAAAATCTTCCATGCAAAATTATGAGCTGGATCCAATGTATTTTTACAGTGCTCCGGGCCTAGCATGGTCTGCAATGTTTTTAAACACTAAAATGCAATTGGATCTGATCCAGGATCAAGACATGTATCTGTTTATGGAACAATGTATAAGAGAAGGCATGGTGCAATGTTCTCAGAGATATGCCAGAGCAAATAACAAATATATTCCTGATTATGATCCAGCACTGCCATCAAATTATATACTGTATGTAGATGCCAACAGCCTCTATGGTTATGCCATGATGAAAAAACTGCCATATGCAAGGCTTGAGTGGGTCGAAGATTTCAATATTGAAGATCTTAAGGATTTTGATGACAGTAACTATGGCCTGTTCTTAGAGGTTGATCTGACAATTCCTGATGATTTACAGAACACATTTTCTGATCTGCCTCCAATTCCTGAGGTTGAGTGTTCACCTGGCTCTAAACAGAATAAATTGATGATGACTCTAGAGCCGAAACAGGATTATGTCATATATTACAAAAACCTCCAGTTCCTGATGCATCATGGTGTCCAAGTGACCAAAGTTGGAAAAGTTTTGAGGTTCAGGCACTCAAGATGGTTGAAACCATATATTGATACAAACACAGAGCTTCGAACATCTGCAATGAGCCAATTTGATAAGACCTTGTTTAAATTGATGGTCAATTCAGTGTACGGCAAAACAATTGAAAATATCAGAAAACATATTGATGTTAAAATAATTACTGACCCCAGCCGGAGCAAAAAAATGATTGCAAAGCCCAACTTCAATTACAGAAGAATTTATGATGAAAATATGGCACTTTTCAACATGAAAAAACAAAGATCAAGTTTGATAAGCCTATTTATGTAGGGGCTGTGATATTGGAATTGGCCAAATTACACATGTTAAAATTGTTTTATAATGTGTTGAAGCCTTTTTATAAGGATCGTGTAAAACTGATGTACATGGACACAGATAGTTTTGTTCTTGATATTCAAACAGAAGATGTTTATCAAGATATAGCACAGCCTGAATTGTTTAAATATTTTGATACCAGTGAACATACAGAGATTCAACACCACAACAAAAAGGTGCCTGGCAAGTTAAAAGATGAGACACTTGGTGATGTTATTGTGGCATTTGCTGGGTTAAGGGCCAAGATGTACAGTTTTGAAACATGTAGTGGCGCTGTTGCCAAAAAGGCCAAGGGCATTGGCAGAGTGACTGTAGACAAAGAGCTTGAATTTGAAGATTACAAAAATTGCCTCAAATCATGTAGCACAATCAGAACATCAGAAAATAGAATTCAGAGTGTGGATCACTTGTTGACTACAAATATTGTAAGAAAAGTGGCTCTGGACCCACATGATGATAAGAGATGCATTTTGTCATGTGGCATAGATACTCTACCATGAGGTCATTGTGATTTGAAAAGTGGCAATCAATGCCCAATTACAGAGCATGATTTGAAATAAATAAACATGCCTATGAACTTATTTGGGTTCAAAAAACAGGCTATTATGGACCTGCCAACACCACAACCCTCTTCTGATATAATATCTAAACTAAGTGCTTTGTTAATTATTCATCTGAACAGCATACTTACAGATGTTGATGATGAAACAGGTAAAACATTGTACATATTTAACAATAATTTAAATCATTACCAATTACCTGTAGGTGGTCAATTGCAATTTATTACAACCCCTGAGGGTAATGTCAAGATTTCAATATGGAGAAATATTTATAGAATTAAGCACTCAAACATGATTTCTGGCACTGTATATACTGTTTCTGCTGGTGACTGCTTATATATTGAGGTCCCTGGATCCTATGACAAGCTTATACCTTTTTTTATAGAATTAAGAATCAGATATTCAATAATAAATAACCACTAAAACAAAATGCCTAATGATATATTTGGCCATACAAGACATGAAGATCACAGTGATGAGATTCTGATGCTTGATGTCAGAGTCAAGAAATTAAGAAGTGATTTACAAGCTTTACAAACCACACTCAATGCCAGTCTTCAACTAGAAATTACAAATTTACAAACACAATGCATGGACCCTCTTCTTAAAATTGATTCAGAACTCAAGTTATTGCTTCAGAAATATACTGATTTGGCCACATTGGATAATTTTCAAAATTTAGAAGAAGCTGTAGCAGCTCTTCAAGCCAAATTTAAGACCCAGGCCACCAACTCTGAGCAATTGAAACAGCAATTGGAAGAGCAGATAAATAATGTCCAGACACAGCTCCAAACAATTGTCAAAAGCATAAAATCACAAGAAGATTTTGATCTAGTGATTTCCACTCTAAAAGAACAGATTCAATCACTCCAGATACCTAATCTGGACCCTCTGAACAATGCCATAGCCGAGGTTAAAGAAAAAATTGAGACACTTGAAAATTTTATGAACAACTTGCCATCTTCTGATGCTTTGAGTGCAATAACTCGGAGTGTTGCCAACATTAAGCTGCAACTTGAAACATATGAAGATTTTGGAAAAATTCAAAGTATCATAACCCATCTTGAGAGTACAATAGCAGCAGTGCAAAGTGATTTGACAAATGTACAAGAATCCCGCCTGCCTGGTATTGTAGACACACTTGTCAGTGTCCAGCAACAGATCACAAAGCTTTAAAACCTCAACACTGAATCTGAGCTATCTCATTTTCATCACTTGATCGATGATATCCAAACAAAACTTGAAATTTTACAACAATGAACACCCACTCAGGCAGATATAGCCCTGCTCCAAAATGCTATGCAAAATGTGGCTGATGCTTCTGAATTAAATAATGTGAAATTGGCACTTGAATCTTTGCAAAATACTGTATCAAATCTGCCTACATCACAGGAACTTAAAAATATTAAGAGAGCAGTGAATCGCATATTGAAATCAGAAGATATCAAGAATATCCAGACAGAGATCAAACAACTTACTCAGACAGTGGCCACTCTACCAACTAATCAACATATTAATGAACTGCATGCCCTGTTTGAGGATATCAGAAGACAGGTCCATGATCTTACTGCTCAAAATTCAAAATTGGCAGTTATTGAAAATTTGCAACAAATTGTAGCTAATATCAAGCAACAGCTAGGGACCATGGAGTCCAATCAAGCAAATGCTCTGTCTGTTTTTGCCACCCAGCTTCAAGAGATTGTGCAACAATACAAGAAACTTGTTGTGGACATAAAAATCAAGCCAGGCCATGATGATGTTGTTAGGACCATCAATGAGTACCTTGAATCTGTAACAAGCAGATTGCTTACAGCAGAAAAAGAAATAACCGGCATAATCGAGAATCCAAAACATACAGTAATTCTTGAATTGTACAGCATCCCCAACAAAGAATATGATTCACCATTTACACCAGGTGGCAAAATATATATGCTGTCCCCTGCACAATTTTATTACCAGTTTTTTGTTGGGGGCACACTGAGAACAATCAAGATCAAATATTGGCTACAACCACAGGCACACCACTACCCCACCTTATCAATAACAAATGCTGACAACAAACCAAAAATCACCAGTGTAGAGTTAGAAGATTTTACAGATCCCGATACATTAGAAACATCTTTTGCTGAAGATGATGGCTCTCTGGAATTTCATATACAAATAGGAGACAAATTATATTTAGAAAATCCTGTAGTATCAGCTGCTGAACACCCCATAGTTGCAATATTCTTGTTTTCATATTATGTCTAGACAAATTATTGTTGATGAATTACACAGACAAGCCAGACATAATTATAAGAGACTGCCAGTAGTCACAAAAGGCATAGATGATTTATGGCAGCGCGACTTGATTGAGATGGCAAGTGGACAGCTGAAAAACTTAGACAAAATCAACAAGGGCTACAAGTATCTACTCACCGTAATAGACACATTTTCAAAATTTGCTTGGGCTGTGCCACTCAAATCCAAGACTGGAAAATGTGTTACAGAAGCCTTCAGGACAATCATCAATCAGAGTGGAAGATCACCGCGCTATTTGCAAACAGATAATGGCAAAGAATTTTATAATTCTGTGTTCCAACAATTTATTAAAAGCCAGTCAATACAACATTATTCGAGTTACAGTGATCTCAAAGCCTCAGTTGTAGAGAGATTCAACAAAACTCTAAAAAATCTTATGTATAAACAATTCACTCTGCAAGGTAATTATAAATGGCTTAATATTCTTCCAGAACTTCTACATAAATATAACAACTCGGTCCATTCCACAATCAACATGAAACCCTCTGAAGTAACTTCATCTGATGAGCAAAAATTGATCAGGACTGTTTATTATCCTAGATACCAGCCAACAACAAGAAAGGCCAAATACAAGGTGGGTGATCAAGTAAGAATCAGCAAATATAAGCACTTATTCAAAAGAGGCTTTACAAGAAACTGGAGCACTGAATTATTTACAGTGGTTCAAATTAAACCTGGCACCCTTAACACATATATAATAAAAGACCACCGAGGAGAAATTCTCAAAGGCCGGTTCTATGAAGAAGAACTCAACAAAACTAAACAGCCTGACACATATCTCATAGAAAAAATCATCCGCAGAAAAGGCAACAAGTTATTTGTCAAATGGCTAGGACTTCCAGAACACAGCTGGATCGATGCAGACAAAGTGATAATATGAGCACCTGGGATGTTATAAAAAGGCTGCCAGAACCTGAACAGCAGATTAAAAGAAATGGCAAGTTGCTGCCTGATAATATTAGATGTCTTATTGTTGGGCCATCGGCTTGTGGTAAAACTACACTAATGATTGATAATTTTTTATTGGCACCCAACTGGTTAGACTGGAAAAACAGGCACTTGTATGTTTTCTCTAAGAGCTTGGAACAATTAAAATATCAGCAGTTGATGAAGCTATATGATGGATTGGATATTGCCACTTTTGAATCAGATGTTAAGCCACTTCATGAATGTCTCGATAATTCTGTTGTTGTGTTTGATGACATTATACTGGATAATCAAAACAAGGTTGGAAATTTCTTTACACAGGGCCGACACAAAAACATTGATTGCTTCTACCTGGCACAGACTTTTTCAAAAATACCGAAGCAGCTGATCCGAGACAACAGCAATTTTATATGTGTGTTTCATCAAGATCATACCAACCTCAAACACATACATGATGAATATGTAGGTGGGGACTTGAGCTACAATGATTTTTCCAAGTTTTGCAGTAGGTGCTGGAATCAAAACAGTTATGGGTTTGTCACAATTGATATGACAAGAAAACCCAATAGTGGCAAATACAGAAATAAAATCAACAATTTTCTAGACATTGAAACATATATAAATAACCATGAAAAGGCCAATCATTGATGATCTTAAGTTAAGAGATTATCTTGTAAAAAGATTTAAGGGATGGAAATCAGAAAACCGAGGAATTTATGAACAACACAAACAAACAGAACAGCCTATTATTGATGCTATTAGTGAATTAGGTAAAAATATCAAAACTGTTACAGAGCAAAATCAAAATTTGATCACAGAGCTTGTACCTGTAGCTGCAAGGAACATATTAGATTATCCAATCACCCCACTTTCCAGTATTCATACACCTAGTCCTGTTGCTCCTCGAAGAATTGAAGCTACTCTGGATCCTATTGAATTGGCCCTTCTTGCTCAAAAATATTTAAGCACACCTAAAGACAACAAAGATGAGGTCTTTGGCTTATATGCTGACACAGAGCGTGATGGTAGCATCATACATAGAATTGGAAATTTCAGAGTAACATTTATGGGAGATGATCTCATTGTTTATTCAGAATCTCATCTTGGAGAAAAAGGTGGTTTTGTTAAATATCCCGGCACACCTGGGTTGTGGGAACTGATGACTCGGAAAAAGCCTGGCAACTATACAGATCAAGATTATGAGCACTACAAAGAAATATTAATAAAATCAGATGCTCTATACCAGAACAATGATCCCACACAAAAAATAGTCAAGTCTAGTAGTGGAGCAAAATACAACAACTTAATCAAGCCCATATGGTCACAGATCAAGACTGGCAGTGGAATCAAACAACACAACACCCTGCCTAAAGAATTTGTCTGGGTTGATGATGTCAGGAAACTTGTAGATAGGTTATTGGTGATAGCTGGGGAGGAAAATGCTGGCAACCACAATTTTTACAATGAAAAGGTTGGAATTATGGACATGATAAGCACCAAATTGTCTAATTTTATAGTGAATGACACTAAGGGGATTGGATATCTTATAAAAATTATTAATACTCTACCACCTAAATTTTGGAATATTTCTGAGGGCCGGGGGTTGGTTAATGACATTATAAACAAGCTGCCATTTGAACTACACATTCCAGGCTATCAGTATTGTGGTCCCGGTACAAAATTGGACCATAGATTAAACAGAGGTGATCCTGGTGTTAATCCCCTAGATGCTGCTTGTAGAGACCATGACATAGCATACAACACACATTCCGATCTTGACAAGAGACATGTTGCAGACAAGAAATTAGAAGAGGCTGCATTTGGTAGATTTGTAAGCAAAGATGCTTCTTTGAGTGAGAGAATAGCAGCATTGGGGACCACCATAGCTATGAACACCAAACAAAAACTGGGGTGGGGGCTGTGAATATGTATATAATAAACCTACAATGAAGGCCAAGGGTGTTATGTATCAAATACCTTATGCAGGTCTTAAATCTCTTAAAACTATTGATAGTCTTTTAACCAAAAAGCAGCGCAAGAAAAAAGCTCTTGTATTGCCAAGGGCCATGGTATGAAATTGTTGCTTAGTACCCCCCAATTAAAAAAATTACAGCAATCCAGGAAAAAATCACATGTGGGTGGCTTCATATTTACTATCCCGGCCATCTTAGCAGCACTTGGGGCTGTTGGGAGCTTGGCTGGGGGATCAGCTGCCATAGCAAAAACAGTAATAGATGCCAAGAAAAATAGGGCAGAATTAGATGAATTGAAGCGCCATAACCTGGCCATGGAGAAACAAGGCAAAGGTGTTAAGAGAGCCATGAATAAGTTTTAAAAAAACAAGAGCCGCTTACAAACCAAGATATTGAAGCTTTAATCAAGCCACTGGGCATCAAAAATTTTAGAGGTGTGTACATGTCTGATTCTTTACCAGAACAACCACTCAACAAAGAGTGTGGCATTGTTAATTTGGATAAGTACAAAAATCAGGGCACTCACTGGATTTGTTATCTTAAATATTTAAACAATGAGGCATTTGTGTTTGATTCATTTGGAGGTGTTCCACCTGAAAATTTAGTAAAATATCTAAAATCAACTAATCTTTATTACAATAATGCCCGTGTTCAAAACTTCAAAGATGTTAATTGTGGACATTTGTGTTTATCTGTTCTCAGATATATGTCTCAAATAAATAAACCATCAATTGAAAATTTTCAAAAGGCCCTGTGGTATTTAAAACATCATGGGGGTATTCCATCTCACCAGCCAAAATTCATTATTGAAACTGAAATTACATGATGATATAGTGTATCCCAAAACAATAGCTCTCAGAGCATTTTATGGCATGTACTTGATCCCTAATATTACACACCACAACAACAAAATTGCAGTAGGGGATCAAAAAATTGTCATCACTCCAGGGCAATATAATCTGTCCACTCTAAATGCTCAATTACCCAGAGGTATAGTATTAACTCAAAATTCTGTCACTCACAGAGTAGAGATTGTATCTGCTACAGAAACAGTGGATCTGGGTACTATAGGAGAGCTGTTAGGCTTTGAGAACAACACAAAACTTGAACCAGCCATCAAACACACTGCTATTAATATACCTAAATTCTTAGCCATAGAGACTCTGAATATTCACTGTAATGTGGCCGAGGGTATGATCACCAAATCAAATGGCATAGGCACTCACAAACAAACTGGCATCATTGCAACATTTAAACCTAATTCTGAATTTATGGAGCCAATCATCTACACTCCATCCCCAACATTATATTTTCCTGTGTGCCATAATAGAATAGATAACATTGAATTGATGGTCACTAATGAAAAAGAAGAATTAGTTGATTTTGCTGGAGCCACAACAACTGCAATCATAGAGATTAATATTTAAATAAAAATACATACAAAAAAAATGGAAAATATTGAGAGTTATGAGCTACAATCATTCCCCCCAAACAGGAGGACCTTTGCAAATTTAAATCAACCCAACACAGAAATTGAGGTTGATCTTGATGTAGGGGATGGCTTTATACACCCCCACAGAGCAGATTTATACATCAAATTTGATGTTGTAAAGCTCGATGGAACAGATTATCCGGCAAATTCAAATATAAGATTGGTAGATAATTTTGTGCCGCATCTGTTCTCTGAAATTGAGATCAGAAAGCATGGTGTTGTTATAAACAGAGTGGATTATCCCGGCATTACCTCCACAGCTTTGGCCACACTAAAATTATCCAAAACCGAGGCTTCTTACTACAAAATAGGTGGATTTGAGGCTGGTGATAAAATTATATCTAAGAGCCACACAGTGCTGTTCCCCATGCGCCTGTTGCCAGGATTCTTCTCAGATTACAAAAATATTATGTGGAAGGGTGGTTTAAGAATCACATTTAGAAGAGCTGCCAATGATAATAATGCTTTGATGAGGTACAGTACATTAAACTCTACAGGGGAAGCTTTGCCTAATACCCTACCTGATGAAGGCAAATGCATTATTCAGACTATGGAGCTAAGAATCCCGGTTGTTGAATATGAAGCCAGTTATGCTCTTAAATACAAAGCAGATATAATAAAAAATCCACAAGTACCTTTACAATTTTATACATATCAATGTGTACAGAAGCCTGCCGCTGGTACTTATTATGAGTTTGATGCTACAAATTCATTCTCCAGTATACAATATGACATGCCGGATTTTGTGGTGGTATTGTTTCAGACTGGAAGACACAATAATCAGGAAAAAAATTCAAGTAGATTTGATAACTGCAACATCAAGAACATATATCTTAAAAATGGCAGAAATGAGGTATTCCCTAGAGAAAATTATAATTTAGACATGTCCAAGGATGATTTCCTTAAATTATATGAAGCATTTACAGCATACAAAAGGGTCACTACTGGCAATACTGACATGTATTACACACCAGATGAATTCAAAGCACAGAGACCCATGTTTGTCATCAACACTTCAAAAAGGAAACAAGTTGTGGTTAATGACAGGACAAACATTAAAATTATCTGTGAATTCCACAATACACTCCCTGGTGACACTATATGTAGTGTTATTCTCATAGGTGAAAAATCATATGTTTATGATGTAAGAAATGAGAGAGTCACAGAACAATTCTAGAAGATTTTTGCATATTATATTGTCTTAGTACTAGATATATGAGTTGAGGCTGGTGTCCAATTGAACTTAAACCAGAAGTAAATATGTGTGTGTGTGTGGGTGTGTGTGTGGGTGTGTGTGTGGGTGTGTGTGTGGGTGTGTGTGTATCTTGGCCTAGTTTTAGGCGTGGGCAAAAAAAATATCAAGAGGGGCATATTTTTGACAGGATTATGGACAACAATCTGACAGAAGTGCCTTTTGTAAGTGTGGACAAATCAATCTGAGGGGGCTCATCATTTCACAGGAACTTCCCGAGGGCATTTTTACAAAAATCTTGGATTAGACGGAGTACCACACTTGAGCAAAAAGCTCATATGGGCATGTTGAGCAAGTTTTAAGTGTAGCCAAATCTGCCTGAGGGGGGGTTCATCATTTCTCGTGCCAGTAGTATAGCCAATTACACTACTTACCAAGCTCACTGTTGATTTTGTGGTTCCATCCCTCCACTGCATTATTGGTCTGGTGCCTTCTGTTGAAGCAGGTCCACATTTCTTTTGTCACTAAGGGGTTTTGGAGACATTAATTCACGAACGAAAGTCTGAAACTGCAAGGATGAAATTACCTTGGAGAGATCTACAAAACAGAAGACCATGTTAAGTCAATCGGGTTGGCTATTGTTGCTAGTCAAACCAGCTGTCTCTCTGGTTTACTACCCTTATTTGTTTCTGAAAACAGGTTTATCAGTTCCATGTGTTCCCAGTTATGGAATTATTTCTTACTTTTATGTGTTCGCAATTAGGACCATTTAGGCGTTGTTCGCAATTAGGACACAACCACGTAACGCTATTCAGGGGAGCGAGTATTTCAGGATATAGGTGTTCCATTTTTATTACCGGTGCACATTATTTATAAATATGATCCCCTTCAATATTTTCTACCATCCGGACCATCCCACCAGTATTGTAACTTTAACAATGAGGATGTTATGTGATTCTCAGTTATTTCCTGTAAGAGTATGCCTTAGGAAATCACGGATATTTATTTGTTCACCTTGGCAAAAAAAAGGTTCATCTCATGTCATTGATATTTATTGTGTGCGGAGAGAGAAACCGTCGCAGACACAATAACAAAAAGTAACGCAGTGGTTATTGTTTATGCATGCCAAAGGTAAGCGGAGGTTAGCATGAGTGCATTACAAAGAAGAAAGGAACGCAATGGAACGTATCAACTTTGCATTTCGGCCGACATTTGCATATTTGTAAACTAGGGGGGAAACTGTCCGCAGGCAGTACACCTGTGCAGGGAAGTAAACGTTTCCTATTCAAATGAATGGAACGAAATTCAAATGTGCTTTCCTCTATCTTCTCACGATGAATATAATTCGAAGTTTGTGCAACGACCGCGTGTAACCCTCAAGGGTCTAAATATAAAAGGAAGGGTATGACGTCGTGGTAATTCACGCATTGTCTGGTAGAGGTCTCAGCAGCTTTCTACACGTTCAGCATGAATCTATTCTTGGCATCCACCTTTCAATTGCGACGCACAACACTCCCTTTTAACCCTTCAGGACTCTGGTTTCATGAAGTTACGTAAGGACTGAGGTGGGGTGTGACACGCCCAATTATGCATCTGAATATTATCAACTTACAACTATTTGTTTATGTAATACAGATGAACATTACAATCCATTTGGTACATTTTGTAAGAAGAAGAAACCTGTCGCTGCATGTTGCAGAGTAAAAAAATAATGTTCCATAATACACTCAAAACGTTTAATTGAAGAAAGTCATTTTATCTCTCTTCATATGACAAGTAATAACAGTACATAGCCAAAAGAATTATCAAAAATTCTGAAGCAAACATCAGGGATACATTAAATATTGAGTTAAGAAATGTACATACTCACTTTGATTAGATAGTGGCATCGAATCAGACTCACTTTCATCCTCCCAGTTTCTTCGAAATGGCAGGTACATAATCCCCTAGAAGAGTGATTCTCAAACTATTTTCTCATTTAGTTCTAACTAAACGTTTAATGTACTCCCCCCCTAGATTTTCTCAGAATTGTGCGTTTTGGGAATTTTTTTGCCTGTCTGATTGGTGGGGCGTTTTTTGATACGTTGGAGGCGTGTATCTGCAATAGAGCAAAGTATCATTGGGGCTGAATGTGGTAAGATGGCAAACAAATAAACATTAGAATCCTACGTTTATTATTCTACTGGATGCTCCTACGTTTATGATTAGATACAAGAATAAAAATGTGAAACATATCTATGCTAAAAATTATATTTAAAAAATCTTTAATTTTCATACAATTTTTCCAGAGTTGTTGAGAAAAAAGTAAAGAACAAACTGTCAAGCACAAATTTGTAAATCCTCAGAGTTTCTATTGAGAAGGATGTGCCTCCATAGTTTGACACAGTTTCTTGATGTCCGGTTGTACACTTGAAACTTTCAAGCGTAGATTCGGCCCCAAATTTAGTCTATTATAGACTTCGAACGAGTATTTTATTTAAAAACAAATCAAACAAAGATGAGTGTCGGTGACAAAAAAAATCAGCCTTATTTTCCTGCTGAGTGAAGTCTATGAAGTCTGCTCCACACACCTGCAGCAAAAATGTTGTCGTGTGGGTATTCTCGAAATTTCTCTTCCGAGCTGATCGCGTACCCGCTTCAAGTCCTTCATGTACCCCTGAGGGTAGTACACCGTTGTCCTTGAACATTTTGCATTGAACTTTGGACTTTCTGTCCTTAGAGTGTGGGCAAAGGCTACATCTTCGTTGTTTAGCTCGTTTTGGTAGAGGTTGAGACCTATTGTATGGCTCTCTGCAGACAATTCTTATTTTCCATTTCAGGCCCCGTAGTAGGTGTTTGATCTTTGCCCTTTCCTCCATGAATGCCTTTACAAGTTCTGGGCCAAGATATTGCAGGAATGTCTGCCTTACCATATTGTCTTTGGAATAACTTTCATAAAATATCTGAGAGTTAATTCTGCATAACGATATTCATTGGGGGTAAAAAGAAAGAAATAGAAAACACCGCCAGTGGACAACGCCTACTGTTTCTGGAGACATCATATTTAGAAGATAGAAAGTATACAACATGCGCTCTGGTTTTGTAATTACCCTATGGTTGTATCAATTTCTGCATCTTGATGCATTGTGGCAACAGCCCACTTGCTCTAAATTGTCTTCTACTTCTTGTATCCTTGGCTGGATTCATTCATGTTCAGTTCAAATAGTCTTACACTATGTCACGTGCAAAATGGCATTTGAAATATTTCCAGTGGAGGAAATTTCAGTAAGAACCCTTGAAGCATCGAGATGTTATATAAATTGCATGTATAATTCTACACCCCCGCCTATGTGCCAAACATTAGCAAATAGAGAGGAGAATTCCCCCACTCCCTTCAAATACAAGACTGTTTTACTTGTGCTACATAATATGAAGAGCTTACATTCTGCCAGGAAGTTGGTGAAAGTTAGAAAACATATATCTTAGGCATAGGTATCATTTGGCTACCGTGCGGAAGACCCGGGTTCGAATTATGGGGTAGGTGATCTGTACCAGGAATTTTTCCAGTAATTTCGCTGTTTCTGCGCGGCTCTGAGCCCCACCCAGCCTCGTATAATGGGTACCTCGGGGCTAAAGGCGGCCGGGCGTGATGCTGATCACATCATCCCAACTATGGCAGAGATCAAGAATATGTGGAGCTCTATACCTTCACATCACCCCATGTGCCTTCATGTTATATGTGTAAATGCACAGGGGTATCTTTACTTTTTACTTACTCGGTATGGTAGTATTTGTAACAAACCAATCCCAAAATCCTCACAAAAATCTAAGAACTTCAAATTTAAATCATTTAATTCATTAATTGTGTTGAAACGATGTATTCTGGCTATTGTAACAAGTTTCACTACAATGTATCTCTTATTATCCAACTTTGAAAGTGAATTATAAAATAGGGAGAAATTTTCGGGCCCACATAATGTATAATTGTCAATTATTGGGAGATTTAATTATTAGAAAGAAAATGACAGAAATTAATTAATATTTTAATTATAAAACTGAAAGTGCATGCGCAAAAGGTAATTTGTTTTAATTAGCATAACTTGTTTGGTGATTATTAAGGTGGTTATAGTACATAGGTAAACAAATATTTTGTTACCAGAGACTTTTTTTTTGTTGTTGTTCCAAACGAATTGTTTTCTCTATGTGGGAGTCTGGAAATGATTTTTGTAGAGAAATGGCTGTTCGATAACATAGGCAATCAACCAAATCACCAATACTTCTAAGGTACACTTTGTTCCCTTCCGCAGCAGAAAGGGACTGGAGGGGGGGGGGGGTTGCGGTCGCCACGGGTACCGAGGCTCTGAGTTGTTGTTGTTTTTAAGTCCACCTTTATGTACAAAAAGGTTAATTTGGACTGGACCTACACTTTAAAGTGGGATCCGAACCACCATGTGCATCCACCGGGTATCGAACCCGGAACCCCTTGATTACAAGGCAACGACGCTACCTACCACTGCGCCATCGCAGAGGCCCTGAGGTGCCGAATGTTCACAATGTTCTGTTAAAAACGTATAAAAATGGAAACGACCAAACTTCGCGACGACCCATCAGATCATCCTGTAAAATAATGACTCAACAAAGTTTCTCAACTTAATTATGTTTCCGAATTGTGCATAATCTCTACAAGCTTTACTTTATGAATTAGTTTTAGCGTCTGGTGGAAATTGGATGTGCCCGAAACAGACCACGCATATTTTCTAAGTCGGCCACTTTTTTTAAGGTGATGCAATCAGTGCCCCGCTCCGACCGCCTTTAACCACAGGTACCCATCTATTTGAGTCTGGGTGAAACCCAGAGCCGTTTATGCAGGGGCAAGGTCAGAACCAGCCCGGGACCCTTAATTGGCTATCCCTACCGGATAGACAACCGTGACTCCCATTTACAGATACGTTATATGTTTTTTAGCTGTCACACAGAAGAGCCGGATTCAAATCACGGCGTGAGTTTTTCACGTGGGAAATTTTCGAGCAATTTTCATGAGTCGTCTCTATGATTCACCCAACCTCCAATAAATGGTAATTTGTGGGGAGAGTAAAGGCGGTTGGAGGGTGGTGGTGATTACATCATATTCACAAATACACAAAATTGTGTATGTGTAGAGCCCACCTCAACCCCTTTTTGCGCCTTCATGTCATGTTGCAATCCACAGGAGTATTTTTCCGTTTTACCTCTAATAATAATATGAAATTTTTAATTTGCACAAATATACGATTATAGTTTGTTTTAATAATAATTTTAAAATACACTAGGATACACTAGTATAAAAAAATAGCCTAAACAAATACAAGGCTCAGCCTCTTCATTCACGGGAATGTCACGATGTCATTCCTAAATAAGAATCGTACCAGAATTGAAATGGAAATTCTGAGAATTTGAGAAACAAACAATTAATACAATAAATTTAAATTTAATTATATTTACACTTTGTTCGTACGAATCACATCGTGGAAAAATATACAAGTCCACCTGCACATTATCAAATTTTTTTATCATCCGTGCAAGACTCTTATCAACACCCTATTGACATTAATATCACACAGGAACTTTTCTTTACGAGTATTTAGAAGGCCACAGTAAGTGATGATTGTAAGACACGTATTCAGGATATCTGTAAAATTGAATTAATAACGTTTCAAAAGTCACAATATTTGTCGAGAATTCTTAACTGTTCGCAATGGGCGAGGACGTACATTGATGTGATCTTAAATTTTAACACCCAGCCATATTTAGTATGGAAGGATCTGCATTCAACTGTTTGGTACAGGTTGTTCCAAAAGTAGGTGTCAGTGTTAATTATTGTATGCTCTGTACATGAGGTAGGCCTATATTTCGCGAACGAACAACAAAGGAATATGTATACACCAAATGATCAAAAGCTTAGCTTAGTGTTTATGAAAAACTTAACACCGTTGTTAAGCACCTACAGAAGAAATCTGATTTGTTGTAATTAAGAAAAACATGTTTGGTTAAGCTTTTTGGTAACCATAAAGAAAAAAATGATTGTCTCAACTAAATTTTGTAATTTTGACCAAATTATTTGTTAACTCTCATCAAATGTTCATGATTACTTAAAAGAATTTGAATCTTGTGAACATTCATTTTCTTGTCGCAAACGTTTCCTCACAAGATTTTTTTTTTAAACAGAAAAAAAAATATTTCAAAAAGGTCGGACAACAACAACGTGTGGGAGTCTTGTAATAAGAAATTAGTGTGGAAATGGCAATGAAGAACTGTTACTTTCGTAGTATGATTTTGAATATTTCGCAACAGGCATTTCGAGATGAATGTTTGCCCAGCAGCCTTTCACTGACTGGTACACCAAACGGCAGTAGGCGAATTGTCCATTCCCATTTTCATTCGGTCTGTATTACACGATGTGATGATAATGAATTGAAATAATGACGTGAATAAGCAGAGAGCAATGCCTGCTTCGAACTAACACAGGATGTAGAATAAAATAGTAATGAAAATAGCCGTGGACAATTTGCCTACCATTATCTTTCCCGTTGACTGTACATGTAGAGTCACTGGCAATAATAATGGGACACCTAGATACCGAAATATTCACTGCAAGGCGTTATGTGTGTTGCCTAACTCTACGTTGGTGGTAGAAGTTGTCATTGAAAATTTGCAATTAAAATCATCTTATCTACGTAGAGTTAGGCAACACACATAACATCTTGCAGGGAAATGAGCATTTTGGGATCTAGGTGACGCATTTTTATTGCCAGTGACAGTACCTCTTTCAGCGAAGTGCAACAATATGAATTATATATTAACTTACAAATTATAACAATATTGCCTCTCTTGTAAGTTCATTGCGAATAGTTAGGCATACTATTGGGGATGTGGTTATAAAAATTAAAGATCCAAATGTAAACTTCTAGAAGTGGAGTGTGATGAAGTCTGTTGCTCACACCTTCTATGGTGTGATCAAGGATTTTTTTGTTTGTAACCTAATATGGCGAATAGTATTAATAGGCACGATTTTTTCTAATTTGCTCCTAAACCATGCTGGGAGTCGCAGGTTCGAATTCCGTGACTTCGTACACTTCCTCGGTCATTCCAAGCGAATGCTTTATCGAAGACCATCTCCTTTCACTTCTTTGTCCATTATCTCTCCGTCGCGGTTAACCTAGTGATGAAAATAAACGTCATAACCATAGGCTGTTCGGAATCTCGATGTTGTTTTTCAGCACTGAACAATCACATTTAGTACTCATGAAGGCACTTGACTATCTCTCAATTCCTTCTTCTTCCACCGTTCCTGTGAAGTGGCACTCTTCCCTTGCCTGGTAGGCTTTGGCCAGGAGACTGTCTTGCTCCACCTGGGGAACGCCGTGCATGAGAACAATGTAGAGGAAGTTGCACGGTTTCCACTCGCTGTGCAAGGCGAAACGGGCACTTCTCACGGGGACAATCCCCAGACTACGCAGAACGACACCCACGTACGCATCTTCGGCAGGGAACACGGGCACTTGCACGCACTTACGCACGAACTTGCTCGGAACGTCCCCGGAGACCACGTACCCCGAGCCACTGACGTAAGGCGGGAACGTCGGCGATGGGTAGTCGTCGGTCGACACGAACCACTTGCTCTTCTGGTTTCGCACCACGTGGTAATCCCTCAGCATGCGACCGAGGTACAGATTCGAACGTTTCTTGACGCCGCGCACCAGGAACTCCACGATTACGGCAACGTTCACGAAGCAGTCGTCGTCCGTCTTGAGAACGAATGAGGAGGGGCATTCTTCTGCTGCAAACTTGAACCCGTGGATCACTTTCCTCGTGAGGTTTCGGTACGTGTCCACGTAGTTGCCGACGAGCACGTCGCCGTATTTCTCACCCTCCATGTCCACCAGGGTTCGCAGGGTCGGCGTGGCAGCCTGGCCAAGCAGGAACACGGTTTTCCAAGTAAGATTGCCGCTGGACGGACGGGGATCGTCGGACAAGGCACGGACTTTGCTGGCTATCTTCTCGGCGGCGAAAGGCGAACCCCAGGTCTCTCTGATGGCCTCGCGTCTGTAATAGTGCGCTGGGGCGGACGTCACCAGTATCAGAAGGTCCAACTTGCGTTCGTCGCACGTGGGTCTGGATGCGGCGAACGGGTTCTCCAGTTCGTCCAAGTTCAGGAGCGTCCTTTCATCTTGCCACGTGAAGTTCTCGTTACGTAACGTCGCCGAAGAGACCTGGATGTGCTCAAGAAACCTGTCCTCGGCGAAGTACACCAGGACCACAGCGACCGTGAACACCAACAACAACACTCTCCTTCTTGGAGTTCGGAAGTTCGCGAAACCCCGCTCTCTCATATCGGCACACCACACTGAACGCGACACCGAACCCGACTCTCATCGTCTCTCGCGTTTCTTGAACTCCGAACGGCATGTGTGATCGCATAAGAACACGCGAGGTCGGAATCGCACGTGGCCTCTAGCGAAACCGAACTGAGGCATTCGCTGTTACCTCCACAAAGACCGAAACTCGATTTCGCACGAGGCGGTAGTTCTCGCTGTTGCCGCAGGATGCGTGACCGTGCCGTGGCGCTGCGGCAGGCTCGAGTAACAGGCGTTTCCCCCTCCCGCTCTTTCCACGCTTCTCACCGACACTTTCGTCTTCCTCCGACGGATCGCAAACTGTAAAGAAAAACAAAAATATTGATCTCGACACCTTGCTACTCACGAAAATACACGCGAGATAGTTGGGGAGGAAAGTTTTTAACAAGAAACCGGGAAGGTATTTGTCGCCGTTAAGACACAGATAGGAGCGAGAATAAACAAGCACGAAAACATATTTCTCGAGTGCTTACGTGGCTGGAATTTAACCGAGAGAACAGATGTTTCGATGGGATTAAAGGGGAAAACATAAAGTTTTCTGGAAGTTCAGTGTTCGATCCTCGTGGGAGTTAACAAACACGATCCCGAAGAGCCGCGGCAAATAAAGAAAAATTACAAAAGTGAAAAAAGGACGCGAATAATATCAGTCAACAGAATATAAAAGAAAGAGGACCATATTGTTTGGGTCCACCTGCACAGTCAACAATATGTACCCAGTGGCGCAGGAACGTTTTCATTTGGGGGGGGGTAGAAAATTCAGCCTTCCATATATATATATATACAGGGTGTTTCTAAAGGTCGTTTACAACGCTTGGGAGGTGATTCCTCACACGATAACATTCAAAAAGTGTGAGTTCCATTTTTACGACTGAGGCTTCGTTTCCGAGATAGGAGCCTCGCAAAAGGTGACAAAGTGAACGTCACACCTAACTGGGACGAATACTATCACAGATAGAGAGGCGGTTCCAAGGGAATCATAAAGGAATCGTATGTGCTCAGTCCGGAAGTCACTATGAAAAGTTCACTGAACGCATGCGCAATGGAGTCCTCAAAGGAATTGGGGATTTCCAGCAAGAACAATGCATGGAAAGGGTATGTAACGCAGCAAAAAGGACCGTGACAATGAGAAATGCGTTAAAGACAACACATCCCGACCTCAAACATCAAAACATGAGCACGGAACACAAAATCCGAAAAGTTGAGCATGGTTGCATACCCCAGTTACACGCGAGGAATGAACGAATCTTGTCATGTGCCATACGAGAGACACATTACTCCACCAGGAGGAGGGAAAGAAAAACACAATATCAGATGATTGCGACAACGTGTATTTTTACACGCGACAACTACGTAATACCCCCTCCACACACACACAACAAACAACAAATGCTACAATGTCTTACGCACAGACAGTGCGTGTCACTGTACACCAACTGAAGATGTCAGCAGTTCGCTCTAGGTTGTCATACGCATTGAAGAGTACTAGTATGTTGTATTGAAAGAAGTTGACGTGGTAGAGTGGGCAAGTCAAGTATCGCAACATTTGGCCTGTGGTGTTCGTACAGTGATACGGCCAATTTGTGCAGTGTGCCAGTGTTAAACAAAAACGATACTTTGCAGTTCCAGCTCCATATTACACAGATGGCTGCGTATACGACCCAGCAGCTAGCAGACATGCATCTCATGTATGGGGAGGCACGTGGTAATAGCCGTGAGGCAAGGCGTATTTATGGAGAACGCTTTCCACATAGACGTTTACCGTCTCACGCCTTCTTTCAGGTAGTGGGCTGTCGACTGCGTGAAACAGGGTAAGTGTTACCACCGCGGCAAGAAGTTGGAAGACCCCGAAGTGTACGCACACATCAGTTTGCAGAAGATGTGTTAACAGCGGTCGCAGAACATCCTGGCACCAGTACGCGAGTGCTCGCTCGGGCACGAAACACGTCTCATGTGAATGTTTGGCGAGTGTTGTCAGAGGAAGGAATGCACCCTTTTAAACTGCAGAAAGTACAAGAACTGTTACTGTTACTTTCGCCCTCGTATGGAGTTTTGCCAATGGTTGTTGCATCAGCTGGACACAAACCCTCACTTCGGGGCAAAGGTATTGTGGACAGATGAAGCCATTTGCACCAGGATGGATGTCTTCAATAGTAGAAACAGTCATGTCTGGGACTTTGACAACCGACATCACCAGCACAGGTTTTCAGTGAATGTGTGATGTGGGATAGTACGTGATCATTTAATTGGACCATACATTCTCCCTGTTCGCCTGAATTTTCGCACGTATCATGCATTTCTTAGTGAGGTTCTGCCGGAACTGGTGGAGACCGTGCCTTTGGCACTGCGGCAAGAAATGTGGTACCAACACGATGGGGCACAAGCTAATTTCGATCGTAATGTAGTACATTTCCTGCATGATGTGTTTCGCAATAGGTTCATTGGTGGGAATGAGCCTGTGCCTTGACCACTGAGGTCGCCAGATCTCAACCCTCTCGATTTTTTCTTCTGGGGAGAAATGAAAACCCTCGTATACGACACACCTGTCACATCAGCTGAGGACCTCGTTGCTCTCATCAACGTCGCCGCCGCGATGGTAGCAGATACACCTGGCTTGTTTGCTCGTACTCGACAATCCTTGATTCGTCGCTGTCACCTCTGCGTAGAAGTGAACGGCAGACATTTTCAAAACCGGCTGTGATTATCGCCCTCGGCAAATCCCAGTGAGAACACTCTTGGTATTGCTCCCCACACCCTTTGTGTGGTGAAAGTGACATCTTCAGTTGGTGTACAGTGACACGCACTGTCTGTGCTTAAGACTTTGTAGCATTTGTTGTTTGTTGTGTGTGTGTGGAGGGGGGGATATTACGTAGTTGTCGCGTGTAAAAATACACGTTGTCGCAATCATCTGATATTGTGTTTTTCTTTCCCTCCTCCTGGTGGAGTAATGTGTCTCTCGTATGGCACATGACAAGATTCGTTCATTCCTCGCGTGTAACTGGGGTATGCAACCATGCTCAACTTTTCGGATTTTGTGTTCCGTGCTCATGTTTTGATGTTTGAGGTCGGGATGTGTTGTCTTTAACGCATTTCTCATTGTCACGGTCCTTTTTGCTGCGTTACATACCCTTTCCATGCATTGTTCTTGCTGGAAATCCCCAATTCCTTTGAGGACTCCATTGCGCATGCGTTCAGTGAACTTTTCATAGTGACTTCCGGACTGAGCACATACGATTCCTTTATGTTTCCCTTGGAACCGCCTCTCTATCTGTGATAGTATTCGTCCCAGTTAGGTGTGACGTTCACTTTGTCACCTTTTGCGAGGCTCCTATCTCGGAAACGAAGCCTCAGTCGTAAAAATGGAACTCACACTTTTTGCTTGTTATCGTGTGAGGAATCACCTCCCAAGCGTTGTAAACGACCTTTAGAAACACCCTGTATAGACAGTGGCAGCTGGCAGCTAGTATGATGGGTAGTGCCAACGTGATCAAGAAATTGAAAAATTTTCGCTAGCATATGTCATAAAAATCTAATGAAAGAGGTAATTTTAATGGAACTTTGTTTACTAAAATTGCAGACAAAAATTCAGAGTTCCTAAGATTGGTTTATTTTACTTCGCATTTGTACTACTTTTGGTTAATCGCGAAGATAAGGATGAGTGAACACTCACAAAGAACACCGATGCCCAGGCCAAGATTCGAACCCGCAATCTCTGGCGTCGTAGCATGCTGTGCGGAGGTCGGCCAGATAAATGCGACTATTAAAATTTCGACGCCTGTCACCTTTACCATTTTTTTGAAATTTAAAATAGAATTGATGTTTAAATTTGGCGTGGGACAGCCAAGTTGTTTAACTTTTAATTTAATATCGCATAGTACCTTGGAAAACGGTGTATGTAATAATGCTCTAATCTGACTCATCTTTACTAACTACCCTTCCTTTCACACACCATCGGACACTTTTACTTCACTAAAAAAAAAAACCCTGAACAATTAGAGACACCGAGTCGATCACGATATTCTCGCCTTGCTTTGTTTATAATTTGCAACCCCAGAACGGCAGACGGTACATCAACAATCGGTGTTACTAACAACTGAAATATGATTATCTGCTAAATGAACTGTAGATGTACAATTTTTAGAATTCAATGCAAGATGTTGAATTATATCTCCAAGTGAAATTCTTATACTGATAGATTTTCCGTGTGATTTTTTACAAATATTAAAGTAAAAAATCTCCTGGTGATGCGAATTGAATTCCCTTTGATATTTAGGCAATTATTTTGTACAGAAAATGTCTTCAATGTTGTCAACGTCAGTTGCAACACGTGAGTGTCTGTGTGCGTGAGAGTAAGGGATATATATATTTTCGTAAGGAAGAAATCGATAAAAAAAAAGTCTGGATGGCTTTTTAGACGCATCTATCTAAATGGTTATATAAATTTGGGGAAGATATTACGTTCGTTCTTGCCAAGTATGCAGGAAAGTACCTTTCTCGCGAATTACTTCTCCAACGAGTGTTACAAATCGGTCAGGATTAGTCACTTCTCTGTGAAGTTTGCAACTATGTCAACACAATGTAAAAGCTCTCGCGTCTTGCCACCAGAAAAGGGGCACGGCTGGTTGTCTTATGGCTACCACTGGGCTACCACCTCCTCGCTCGTTAACTGCGGAGACTTTTTCATGCCTCCGCGCATGCCTCTGCGCACAGGCCAGACTATGCTGGCCCAGAGCAAGTGAGAGAACAGCTGGGGATGCGGCGCAGGAATTGAGGAGGCCGTAAGCTCGAACGCTTACGAGATTCGAATCTCCTCGTTCGGAAATGTATTAATTTAACTATATTTTGGCAAAGTACGTGCTTTTTCTTTTTCTGAGGGTAGAGCCATGGCACGGTACTTATACCTATAGGTATATTGTGAAGGCATGGAAAATATTCCATTTTACAGAACAGTAGACTACACACTACTTTCCTGTTGTTGTTTTTTTTTTAATGTAATTTTTATTTCTTTGCTTTTCTTAGAATTTATGGTTATTTTATAAACAGTTCCTAAGACCAAATAACAATTCCAATAACATAAAGCTCTGGACCTTGTTCTGGGCTCATTTTGAATTTAACGGAACAGAAAAGAGTTCGAAATGTGAAAATTGTGAACATAGATACATCTATTCATTTTAATGTAGGGTAAGATTAAAGGTGGTAAGGATGATTCTCCGCTCCTCTATATTGAGCCATCCCAACCAAAATGAATCATCTCCAACCCACTGGATATAGAAACCATATTGTTGAATATACCACACTTATAAGAATTCCATTCAGTTCAGTTCATTTTAATTTTAAAGTTCCATACCTACACATAAAAATATATTTAAACAATTCCAATGCCTTTAGAAGCCGGCATCTTCTCAGACATCAATAGGACGTTGTATTATAAAACAAAACACAAAAATGAGTTGAGATGGTTGACAAAGCATTTATTTTTTTTTCTTTTCAATCGTTGGTGTACAGTATGAAGAACCGGTCAAGGTTTCTTCTCGTATGTTGTATTATTAAATGCAGACACATGCGTGTGTTTCAGGGTGACATGTCAATTCCCCGTTTATGTGAAAGGTGAACTAAATGTAGGCAAAAGCATGTACGCGGCACAGTTAAAGGTTTTCGCATCTCCAAAGAAAATCCAAAACACATTCCCACCTTGTCGGCCTCCTTGACGGAGTTACTAGCAAACCGCGCTACTACGCCAGAGGTCCCGAGTTCGAATCCCGACCTCGGATGGGTGTTATTTGTGAGTGTCCCTTCATTATATCATCACTCGTCATCTTCGCGATTAGCCAAAAGTGGCAAATGCGAAGAAAAATAAACCAAATCAGTCAATCAAACAATTCCATCTCACTCAAAGATCTTGTTGAGTTGAGTTGAGTTGGTGTTTTAAGTCCACTTTATGCACAGTAAGGCTAATCGGGACTGGACCTACAGTTTAAAGTGGGATCCGAACCACTTGTGCCTCCACCGGGTATCGAACCCGGGACCCCTTGATTACAAGGCGGCGACGCTACCACTGCGCCATCGGGGAGGCCCTCAAAGATCTTGTGAATCCAATCTAAAATCTACCAATATCTATCTATAGCCGAATGTGAAAGCGGGTTCAATGCCACAAACCTAACCTTAACTGATTAGAGAAATCATTTAGAAGTTTTAAACCTACTTTTCCTTTCCTTCGACCCCCAGTGCATCGCTTGCGTGTAGAAAAATTTGCAAGATATTAGACTTAAGTCCAAGTATCACAGTGCCCTTGACAAGCCAACTGGCAAACCATTAGAACCTGCAGTGAGTCTCATCTCGTGCATTCATCTGACTAATGTAATTTTCTTACATTTGACTTTACACTTTAATTTAAAATGGCGTTGCGTTTGTGTTGCATTCGATATCAAAATTAGATTTTAAGCAATTAATGTCAAATTCTAAGTATACCTAATACATATATAAGAATAAGCCCCCCTTTAATAAAATCATAAATTCATCCTTGTTTTAATGTCTATGAAACATTTAATTTCACGTAGGAATAATATCGCTATGCAACGAGTCGAGAATTGACACAGCCTCATCTCGTCTCCTGTGTGGTGAGCTCTTTCTCGTTCTTGTTCGTGCTTATTTTTCTTTCGGTATCCAATCAGAAATTATTAAAACTTATTCTAGATTCACTTCATGCTCAGATAGGCTAATCGGGACTGAATCTATAGTTTAACGTGGAATCCAAAGAAATCACTGTGCATGTGGGACCCCTTAATTATAAACTGAGAAATCTTGTCCTGATCAACGAAAGGTTTAGTTTAAACAAGACGTACTTTGTGTCACCACTCAAAGTTTCACAACGTATATAGGCCATTAAAGCAATAACTTTTCTTAATAACGTTTTTCTGCTTTACATCTTGTATCGGTACTGAGAATCGTCGAAATATGGAATTATATCCTGAATAGATGAAACTGGTTAGCACAGGCGCGCAATTGTCAGTAATGGATTAACTATGCAATTACAGTAAACAAAATATACGACTTATTTTAAAAAAATCAAGATCATATAAGCTTGATATGTCTGGATAAGACAAGTAGTAATTTAAATTTTCTTTAAGCAATGTCTTCAAATATGATACCAGAGTTTCGAACGAGATCGTCTCGGACATCAAGGATCGTCTCGCTTTGATTTTACCGAGCTTTATTTTAGTCTCGTCTAGATAATTGAGAGGAAACGCAGACTTTTCTTGTCTCAGTACCATCTCTATTTTCAAAAAATCTCTTTACATATAGGTTTAAGTATATTTTCCGAACACCCTCTTACAAAGCTATGAAAATTATGGGTGGAGTACATTGTACCCCCCAAGTTGGTCTGTCGTGTCTCGTCTCGTTTGTGTAAGAATTTCGTTTCGGAAAATTCGATTTTAAAAATTCAAAAAGAAAAGGAGGTCAGTCATATATTCTTCTGATGAAGATTTGTATCTTATCTTCGAATTGACACGACCACTTCTTTAGAAAAGTGCCCCTCTTACGCAAAAGAGCATTCTTCTGGAGTGTGATTTCCTGAGAGTAAGCTTTACCTGATTCCATCGTTCCACACACATTTTAAACAATTTTCATCTTAAAGAGATTTCCAAGAACACAGGTCAATGAATTAACTAGCAGCAAGCACAATGTAGTAGAATAAGTTTACAATGGTTTGAATTTCTGTGGTAAGGAAGATAATGCTTGTAAGTTATAAACAATATAAACTCTTTTTATTGAGTGAATTGGAAATAGGTTCTTTTAACAGTAGTACCTTGCCTTGCCTCTGTCAAATGATCTAAGGGGGAGGGTACAGGGGGTACAACTGAATTTACGGATTTAGGGGGTACACCCCCGTTCCTGCGCCACTGTATGTACCTCCAGCTTATGCGTATATAAAATAAGCTGGAGGTGCATATTGTTGAGTGTGGACCCCAACAACTTGGTCCACTTTCTTTCAGCGATTTCTCGCCATAGTTTCCTCTTATATCACTTCAACACTGGTATCCTGTATCAGCATCGTCATCGTCATAATTTCATTTGCTCAACATCTTGTCTTTTTTTCTATTTCGGTAATTGTACGTCGCCTTTCCGCCTCTTGGGTTAACCTTGTTTTACATTATTTATAGTATTTGTATATTTAGGGCAACTTTTCTTCCACTTTTAGCTAATCGCGACGATCACTGAGTAATGATTAGATTACATTTATGACACAAAGAATCCTCAGGTCACGCCAAGATTTGAACCCCGGAACTTCGGGAGCCGAATCGGCTGATTGGTCAATCGAGGCGACGATGAACTCGTGTAATGGATGTTGGGTCAAACACAATGCACAGAGACACTCATATTTCGTTTTTGACGAAAATACGAAATGTGAAATAACACATTGTGATGTTAATTTTTCATGTTTCTGAAATATGTGAGGTGCATTTTCCTACCCTGTTTTGTCACGAAATAATACGAAATCAACTTCAAAATGCGAAATAGACTCTTAAACATGAAATTTAGAATTTATTTGCCGACCTGACACTTTCTGAAGTCAGAATTATCCTGTCAGTTATGCAATTTACGGAAAATGTATTAATTCTGCTGCAGATATTTGAGAAGCAAAAATTGACCCCTTTATCCAAGAATAAACTTAATACAATGGTAACTACTTAAATGTGCTATATGTTTATTTTGTGTAATAAGTGCAGTTTTTAAATCAAATTTAGGATTATATTCACATTTTTAAAACCATAATGTCATTTTATGTACCACTTTTTCACCGCTATAACAACCCAATTTTATTTTATCTACCAATTTTGAACCCGAAATTGACTCGATTTTTGTACCGAAATTTTGCTTTCCTATTTACCAAAAATATGTGTCTCTAACAATGGAACATGGATGCCTTACTACCCGGTGTTCGAACCTGGGACTACTAACTTTAAGGTGCGCTACACTGACCAATCCATTGACATCGACGCCATTATCCATTCCCGATTGGCCTATTTGTGCATAAAGTGGACTTAGAACAATGGGAACAAGAATATGCAGACTCTTTCGTGTTAAATAAATACATAAGTAATAAATAATCTTAAAATAATATTTAAAACTATTATGAATAATTAATTCGGCGGAGAAAATGTTTTTCCTCTGCTAGTTGTTCCGTATTTTCATTCTTCGCTTACACTTGTGGCATTTGTTGAAGCGGGGCTGAAGCAAGCAATAGATGGGGCGATCTGCAAGTCGGGCAGCAAGAAAGCGGGTTTAAATAAAAACATTTGAGCGACGCGTGCTAAATGAGGATCTTTACATTTCCTCTCCCTCCGGGTCGAGAGGCAAAAAGCGCGGTGATGGGTTTTGCGAGGTAATCCGTTAAAATCAACATTTTTGCACCGCTGCTGCAGATTGCTGGAGAGCGGTTAATTCTGCAATCCGATTAGGCACGGCAGAGAAAAACAATAATAAGCGAATGAAATGTTTAACGGCCGTTCATTAACATGGCTCGCAAAGTTATGCACAGAATAATCAGCTTTTTTTTTGGGGTACTTTCGTTGTAATGCGACGTTGTTAACGTATTTTAGATTAAAGGCGAGTAGTTACCGTCGGGCATTCTGCATTCATGTGTTTTCTGGTCTATTGGCATGTTAATTGGAGCCAGTGGCGGCGATTGGGTTTCAAAACTGGGGGGCAAGGAGAGTTCACTTTCCGTTGGTACATATGGTTTAGCATAGTGTAAGGGCAAAAGTGGCTAAAGCTGGGGGGCAACTGACCCCCTTGCCCCCCCCCATCGCCGCCATTGGAGCTGTGATCACGACCTGGCAGTGCTCTAATTGGAAATTGTTCAGTAGGGGTGATGTTTGCATGAGCGTTGGGGCTACCTGGGGGGGGGGGGGATGCTCCTATCTATGCTTTGACATGGGGACAGATGCTTACGTAATTTTTCCTAGTTGGTGGCGATACGAACCCCCGCATCCCCCTCCACTTCGAGCGATGGAAATGGTATACCAAAATCTGACATTAAGGGCACGAGGAACAGTTTCAATATCGAGCCAGACGCGAGGACCCGAAACTGCTCCGCGGCGCGCTGGAGAAAAAGATGTCTGTGCGCTGGATGGTTGTAACTTTCGATGGTGTAGAGATACACATGAATGGAAATTGGACAGTTTGAAGATTTTGTTTGTGTTAGGAAAAGTCGTAACTTCCATTTGATTAGCCGTAACCTGAAGTTGAAGTTGTTTCTGCATAAAGAATACATGGTAGTCTATAAATAATTATTCAACATATTTTTTACAGATCGATCTAGCTTATAAATCAACTTAAAAAGCCTCTTCCACTTGCAACATAGGGAGAAATGCATACTCTCTCTTGCTATTATTATTATTTTATGTAGCAGTGCCGATTCCGACCATATTGAAATAAATGCATACTTGGTTGCCGGGAGCGAAAAGCAAAGCACTCCCTCCCCCAAAATAATGGTTGCCCCCCCCCAAAAAAAATCACTTCTAATTTTGAAGTTATCGCCTTCCTACGACGGCCATATAGCAGTCTTACTTGTAATTGTCACTCCCATTGAACCCTCGTATACGGCTATGTATTGATATACGTTTCCAGCTCAGTCGTTGTCGGCCTCCGTGGAGGAGTGGTTAGCTCAGCGCTCTGCGACATGGATGTTTGTGTTTGTCGGGGGATACTACCGCATAGGGGTATTCCTTTTTTTTAAAAAAAAAAAAAAAGAAAAAAAAGTCGTTATCTGTCTACGATGCGAGAGACCCGGGTTCGATCCATGCGGGGGAGAACCGGGATTTTTTCCACCTGTTCAAGCTGCTCCGGCGCCCACCCAGCGTCGTATAAAGTGGGCACCTGGGGGTAAAGGCGGCTACGGGCGTGGTGCTGATCACATCACCCCCCACGCCCCATACACGTCTGTAGCGTGGTGCAAAGCACAGGTGGGTACTTTACTTTTGCCACAGTCTTTGGTCGCGTCCAGCAGTCAACAAGAATCCGTATAGGAATTGAAATCAACACTCCTACACGCAGTTGTATTGAGTACTGGACGACATATTCGCGTATTGATTGCCAACAGATGAAGTAAAGGGGGAGGGAATGCTGTGTTGGACGTCCAAGTCGAAATCAGAAACGACGGTCATCCGTTTTTCAAAACCGACCAAAAAGGGGTGAGGCGACGAGATCGCACCACGTCTGTAATACGTGACGTATTCATACGCACACTTCATTAAGCGCCGATGCACTCTGGCGCTGAATCGCATTGATTGCTGAAATTAGAGCACGCTTGCCGGCATCCGCTGTCAGCTACGGTTTAGCTGCTTCATTTCAGCTTATCCATTAATAGAGAGGACGAAAAAAATATTGAAATGTTGCCAACCGCAGAAGCGTTTCACTACGCATTGGTATTTTTTGGCACATCGATTGATTTAGTTTATTTTATTCCGCTTTTGTGCCACTCTTGGCTAATTCCGAAGATGGAGATGAGTAATGATATGATGAAAGTGATGAATGGCCACTCACAAACATCCATGCCCCGGCCGGGATTCAAATCCGGGATTCCTGGCGTCGTAGCGCGATGTGATAACCACTCCGCCACGGGGCCGGCCTTTTTATAGTGAATGAGACGGTATACTAGTCAAATCTACTGTGAAAACTTTTATTCAATTTTCATTGGTACTTTCTTCTGCTTTATTGTAGAATATTTACATGCTGAACATCAATTACATGTAATATTTTATAGCTATCGTGGAGACAGGCCCGAAGGCAGAATTTTATTTACGGATGGGAGTTATAAGCAGGCGCCATCTAAAGGCGATAGAGTGGACGGTAGAAGTTCTGAAGATGGAATTCTCAGTATATTACAACTTATTATGCAAGACGTTTAATTCTGCTAAGGAAGTAAAATTAATTACCAATACACACTATTTAAATTAGATATTTGTAGGATTTCAGACTGGCTTCAGCCCCCCGAGCCCCCTCTGGCTACGTGCCTGCATGGAGACATCTATCAGTGATCCGGAACATTCTGCAGGATAAGTAATGTGCATATGCAAAATTAGAAAGTAAAAAATAAAATAAATTACCAAGCAAAAACTACACCCTTGCACAAAATCTTCAAGAAAGTTTCCTGTCGTAATCTGCAGATGTAACAGCATGAATAATCCTTTGACGCTAGAGCAAACGGGGTGGAAAATCTCTTCTCTTCCCGTTTCATCAAAGAGATCAGAAGTTGAAGTCGGGAGCCTTAATCTTTCATCGAAACTGTTTGTAAAGAGGGGTGATTTCCATTTCCGCCCTTTTCACAGCGAAGATTAAGTCAGACGCCGAGAGAGGGCAGGCAAATCGATCTCTATCCGAGCGAGCACGATTGCATCTGGATATTATTTCCAATTTCCGACACCCTCGCCCAAGATTTTAGCTTTCCGATTGAATATGAAAGGAAAGTTTTCTTTTAGCTGGCATCTCTTTTAATTGTATTCTTCGTACGCAGCCAAGTATTCTCTTGATTAGAAGCAGTGATTTAACTACACACTCACAACTCCCCTAAACTTTTTCTGAACACTCAATAATTTTTTTTCACAAAAGTCTAATTTTTTGTCATTTAGCTATAAATATTCCTTTACACCCCCTAAAATGGACCTTACACCCTACCAGATGGAAAATTCTGCATAATCCCATCATACAAGTGTACACGTGTACAACGTCCATATTTCATTAGCAGCTAGTATTTTCAGTGATAATATAGTCCTGCAATGTTCCCAGTACTCTTCTACATTGAAATGTCTGTCTTGAAAGAAAACGTTGCGTATGGTTTAGATGAGTAAACTACCCAGCTTCATTCACATAGAATATCATTTTTTGGTTTGATAGTACTGGAGGGTCAGTAATTAATCGCACATGATAAATGATAGAAATAAAGAACTTATCCAACTGTATTATACATAAAATCATAGAATAGCTCAAACAATTTAGACTTTTCAACAAATTGAAAACAATGTGGTTTCCATTTTGTAACACCCTATAATATAACTCGGTGTTCAGTTCTCAGAATTTCAAGCATTATTGTTCCAGTGCCTTCCATTATTTAAGTTCAACACTGTCACTTACCTACTGTGTTTGCGTAATCACATTTTTCTTTATAAACACGGTAAATAAATCTAAGGGTGTCATGGAGAACTAGATGACCATCTAGTGATGGAGGCAAATACTAAAGATTGTTTGTGTTTTATGGCTTGTAACCTTGAACAGAAAATTTGGATAAGTCATTTTTGATTCTTCAATTATTTATCGCCGAAATGAATTTAATAATTTGCAATAATTTGTATTTTAATGCTGCAAATTAGGAAAATAACAGAGAGTAATGATAACAGTAGTAATAATGACTGAATTTGTAAATAGAATGTGTGTATGTTTAAGCGTATCTTGAGAATTACGCTGCAACTTGTCAGCATAATTCTGTGTCTATTAACGCTCGCTGAATTGTCAAAGAACAGACAAAATGGGCCTGGTTGGAAATAAAAAATGGCTTCTTCTTTAAGTATGGGGCATTACCTTCCGAATCCAACCCTCAACGCACCGACCTGCCATCTTCAGGAGATTTCTTGGTCCCCAGCGAGCCACTAGGTTCCCCATCGAAGACCAAGAACACCGATAGAAATACTTCGTCAAGGCTTCACTGGATACGACCCTTAGACAGTCACCATGTCGTCCAACTACCATATGAATCAGGGTGTAGTCGCGAGGAACCCAGGATTACTCGTCTTTCCTGTGACAGCCGGAATCAATTCTTGTGCAATCAGAGCGCGAATTGCAGTCTTTTGACCTGCCTCTGGAACGAGCAAACTTTTTTATCTTTCAGAGCCAGAGTTGAATGAAACTCTCTGGCTTGTATTCAAAATTGAATTTTCATTGGCTTGAACAGTAGGCGTTGCTAAATATTGTAATTTTTTAGTATGTTCTCAGATAAATTTTCTCAGTATTCTCACGAAATTGCTTGATATATTACAGGGTGTTTCAAAACTCTAGCAACCTTAACTTTGATCGCCTATAAAATGCATCCTACCGGGTTTTCTCTATTAAAAACCATTATCTATTGATTTTTTCAAGGCTTAACATTACAGTTTACTCCATACAGGAAATTATATAAAATAATCAATGGCGGAAGTCAACGTTAATTTTTCTTTTTCCAGAATGAAACTTTTGGGTGAAAAACATTTGTAATAAATTAACAAAGGGTCATAATTAGACGTCTGATGACTGATGCCATATTAATCTGTCATTTGCGACTAATATGGGTCATTTTCAGCATTTGGTGGCTTTTTGGACTAGCGATTATGTGCAAAGTGAAAACGTGCCATTTTAGGGGCACATCACCTTAGCTGGCAACACTAGCAGGTCGAAATTTTGTCATGAGAGTTCGAAGCCCAGTAGACCAAATGCTCCTTTGTGATTATTTTATCGTCTCCATGGAAATGAGAAATCTATAAAATATAAACTTCTATATGAACAAAATAGGATAGAGTTTGTCTTTTTTAAATTTATGTTTGTAACACAGCGATCTCCAGGCGTTGTACTTACGCATTTTAAGATTCTGATTGCACTTTAATACATGCAGCAAATTATAATTTATTGTTGTACAAATGTTTGTCAACGTCTCTGAACAAGCTTTCTGACAAATACGTATAAACACATATTACTGCTGAAAATAAATTAATAGGAATATTTACAAGAAACTACATTGTGGCGTTCCATTATATATGGTTTCTTCATCTAGTTCATCCTCATCTTCTGGATTAAGCTAGGGCGACAGAAAAGCGACGTAAAATTATCTAAAGTATGATATATATTTCTTATTCATAAGTTTCTTTCTTTCGACTATTTTTCTCTAGCATAAAAATACATCTTGCGAGGTTTGTATGTCTTGAAGCTGTTGAATGTGAATAAATGACCATCACACCGCTATCTTGGCTCTCTCAAACGCTTCCTACAGGGATCATGGTTGGTTGTTTTAACGATACAGCTTGATACTTTAATAGCCTCATATCCTGACGTCATCAATTGTTCTTAACAATGTGGACTGAAGCATTCGCCCTCCAGCCTACCAAATAGACGTGGACTGCAATACAAAACACTGTTCAAGGTTTGAGTGATTACTAGTCTTAAAGGGTTTTTCTACAGCTGGTTTCAGAATCACGGCGCCCTCTGATTGGACAGTAACCTCCTCTATATTATGATAATAACAATCATGTTCTAATTTTTTAATCTGCGGGGACTTTACATACCATATATCTTGTTCATTTCTTTTCAGTAAAACATAAATTTGACCATAATCTAAATACTTACACAAACACATTAATAGTGCTGCTCAGAAACTCACTTGTCAACCAATTGCCGTTAAATATACATGATTGAACCACCTGTATGTGCCCATCTTGGAATAAATCTGGCACAAGAATGTAATTTGCTAAAAATAATTTTGCCTCGTGTATATTCTGACACAGTAGCGGCGATTTGGTGACAAAACTTAATTGCCGCCACCGTTCTGATAGTAATTCTTGGAATCGTAATGAATGAGCACAATTAACACTTCAACATTTTTTGTTGCAAAGAAGCGTTTCTCAAGTGAATATAGCAGTATGTGAAACAGTTGTAACTGTTTCACGCAGTTCTTCGCTACAGACCAGGAGCGCAGCAAGACTTGAAATTCATTTCCTGGTGGGTTTTTATATGCCAATTTATTTATTCGTCCTTCTCGTTATGGCAGCAATATTTCTCTTTTATGTTCCATCCAATAACTCCTGACCGTCGTTATGTATCCGTATGTGCCCCTGTTTCCTTCTTTCCCCCTAATGATCATTTTCACCTCTGCAAAAACTCTGCAATTCGTCTTCCCATTTCCTTCTCTGCGACGTCCGTATCGTTGTCCATTATTTACCTCATATTGCTCTTTCTTCCTGTCGTAAAAGAAAGCTTGCAATTTTCATTCTCATTTCACGCTTTATTCTCTAACCCCACTCCTCGCGGATCATCTCTTGCTCTGTCGTAATGAAAATCAACTCGTGGCCATAATTCGTTAAAGCACCCACCGCACGAAGTACGTACGTTTGAAGGAAAGTGCCAAGAAAGTGGAGTTACGCTCTATACGCACACTCATACATATACTCTCTCTCTCTCTCTCTCTCTCACACACACACACACAGTGGCACAAAAACGGGAAAAAAATGGCCAATTTTTGGGAGGTGGTATGGTACCCCCTAAATCGTTTGATCCGAGGAACGATAATAAATAAATAACCAGTGGCGTAACAGCTCGTGAGGGCCAGGGCTTATACAGACTGCCGCCCTCAGTCCCCCTGCCGAGATGTGAGATCATTCAAGTTACGGGAACGTGTGGTCAGCTCGACGAACCCGCAGTCGTTGTAGGTTTGCATGACGGGAGTTACGCTACTCATTCGTAGCTCACCAATTTCCTCAATGGTGGGTGACCACCGGTCCCATACGCAGGCCGAAGTCTCAGGAGAAATGTCGTTACGCTTCCCCCAACTCCGAGGAACAATGGTCAGAATAAATTGATGAAGGGACACTCATAGACACTGCACTTGGCCAGGCATAGCCACTGCGGTGGCATATTTATCCTGATCGTTGCGATTAACCTAAATAAGTAGAAAAGCGACGTTAAATATCTAATTCAAAGAAAGAAAAACAAATTTTAAGATAAAGAAAGCTATCCACGTGAAACTTATTGCAGACAATTTGTCAATATCAGCCGTTGCCATTTGGAGCTATGAAGATGTGTTTTTCTTTGCAGGTTTGTTTGGAAGTTTTCCTGCAAAATGAATGCCATCCAAGAGAAAGTCAATTAGTGAAGATATGACCAAGAAAGCATTTTTATTAGAAGCACCACGTATCGGTAAGTTTCCTTTCTCTTCTTTCTTATCCAAAGTTGCCTAAAAGATGAGCTATGAAGAAGAGTTAAAATTATGGAGTTTGTTAACCATTAAGGCTAACAAGGTTTTACAGGGTCAGGGGCAACATTTATGCTGGAAATTTCAGTGAAAACATGAAGTTAATGCCGAGTGAACTTTAACTACCTAACTCTACTAGACACGTTATTTAATCCGTGTAACATTTTTGGGGCGCCAACTTCCGTGGCAGAGTGGTTAGCACAACGCTACGACGCCATGTGTTTCGGGTTTGAATCCCGGCCTGGGCATGTGAGTTCTTTTTGAGTATTAATCAATTTCATCACATCATCACTCATCCTCATCTTCGCAATTAGCCAAAAGTGGCAGAAAAGCGATGAAAGGTAAACCAAATCAATTAATTGGGAAATCAACTGAGAGACTAAGGAGGTAGCGAGGTGTGGTGTAAAAACGCTGCGAAAACGTGAAGAAAAGCGACTAGAAGCTTCAGAAATGCAACTATGGTTATGAATAGAGCTTTTAAAGAGACAAAGTAAGAAATAAAAAAAATGTTGGAAAAAGTTTTTTAAAATTTTTAAATCCAATTTATGCACAAATAGGCTAAGCGTGCCTTGAATTAGTTTAAACCACTATGTGCCTCCACCAGGTATCGAATCCTGGACCACTTGATTACAAGACGCTGACGATGGATCAAGAAAGGGATGAGAAATTGGCTGGTACACTAGCTAAAAAGAAACTGCCTGGTAAAAAAAAAAAAAACACTGGAAGGAATGGTTAATAAGGAAAGGACCCCAGAAAGAAGGTATCAGATATATATTATTAAATATGGCAGTGATTGCTGCCACAACAGTTTCAAGCAATCCGATTTGCTGACCTGTCCGATTGTCTGACGAGACGTCATTAGTGAGGCTAGGTTGGGTTTGGTTAGATAGCTGAAGAAGAAGAATATAATAAAGAAATGGCAAGTAGGTTCGAATCTTAGTTTGGCATGGATGTTTGCTTTTTGCTTACTTACAACAGACCTGACATGTGTTCAATGTCAGATAAGGGTATTGGATGTTTTGTTAACGGCCAGTAATTCGGCCAGCGGAGAAGGCCATTCAAGTCCTTATTCGCTAGTCTTCATTCACGAGCCAAGTTCAGTAATGACAATTATTGTTACGAGTTACAAGAAATTAGGACACTGAGACATATGGAAAGAAATTATTTAATGAGCTGTCGAAATAAGTTTACTTACAACGTCTCATAACACTACATACTACATACGTTACCATCACATCTGACTGTCGCAGTCCCATCATGCACTGGGCAAAGACAAGAGACGGTCACGAGTCGCGCTTGCGACGTTCTGCACACATAAACACTAATACCATACTAATACTGAAGCACTTCTTAATAAACGATAAAGTTTGACTGTAGTCAGAGAGCACACGACTGTTCGCACTGAAGTGAAGAGGAAATTCTCTTTTGGAGTCTTGTGATGAAGCTTCTTCTGGTTTCAAGCGATGTACCGAAAACTGTTCGAGCAAAGTTTTTCTCTCCCAGAGAGTTGGAGCGATGCATTGGAACTGTTGTCGATGTATCCTGGTTTCACCCTTGATTTTCTGGCTACGCTGATACCGGGGTGGAATGCCTTCTTCGTTATTGGTCAGTCTTCTATAGCTCCACCCTCACGTGACTTAAAGTTTGCACTGAAGAGCGATAATCGCGTATCACAGAAACACAATAACACCTTCTTTGCAGGTTGATTTGAAGGGTGAAAAGTATCTCGCTCTAATTAATTTTAACTCGGACAGTTCGTGTTCGTTAAAGTTATGCATTCTGTGGCTGTCTAAACTTCACTGCGGCGAACAGATATTTTAGGGCAGCGTTGTAGATCAAATTGTCATATCAGTCACATTGAGAAGGAAATGTCCAAACTGTAGACTGGCTGGCGCGCTCGCAGAATTTATGTCGTCTACTTGAGTTTGTTATGTGCAGAACTATTGTTTTGATTCTGAGCCTGGGCAGCCGATTCTCCCTCGAGAACAGAGGATCGTTGTTCAGGACGAGGGCGAGAGTCTCGTTGGGGGTTTTTAAATTTTAAAATGCCTGAAGTTTCGTGATTAGCTGCATCTCACTGTTGGCCCCCTACTCCTCTAAATTTCAACCATCAAGCCGAACGTGAATTGATGGTGACATGAGCCGAATATGGACTGGTTGGAACACACTGGATTCTTTCTCTCGAAGTAGGTGCGGTGATCTAATATATATATGCAGGGCTTCATGGGCAAGAATGCTGGTTCGTTTGAGACGGCTGTCCTTTTCTCAGAGAGCAGAAAAATGAGATCTTGGGGGAGTGCGGAGAAAACCCGATGGTAATGATAAAAGGTAATTGGTACATCGGTCATAAGAAGAAAGAGTGTTGTGGTACTAATCCCAACCATATTAATTAATATATCTAATATAATATATTAATAAGTGGATACTACGCCGACATGAAGAGTAAGGCGCAAGATGAGAAACAGAAAGCCTGGACGTTCCAGTGAAAAAATACCCATTAAGATAGAGAACGATGAATGAGTAATTTTTAGTCACTGGCTCTGTCCGAAAGGTACAAAGTACAGACTTAAAGTATGGTAGTTCGAAAGTGCCAATAACAGAAGTACGCAAGTGCACAGCTCGCCTCGCAGTACAGATGGATGCTGACTAGGTCACGTGATTTCCGCACACGTTGTTCATTTGTTTAAAATCACAGAGGTAGAAACTTTGGGTAGAAAGCCAGCAACAAAGGTTAAATATACGTACGTTATGGGCCAGCAAGTTGTTGGTTAAAGTACAGACAAGTTAGAGTTATTCTAATGTGAGGAAATGTATGTGTACGAATATTTGAAAATGCTATGTGATTTCTATGGTGAAAAATAAGTGTTTAAAACGCGAGGAAAACAACGAGTACTCAGTTTTATCTACTGATCGTATTTGGCGCTGCAGTCCAAGTGCAATTCGAAAGACAACACTTCCAGTCCACGACTTGAAGACCGCACTCCCAAGAACATACTCGGAGGATGTTCGCTTCAAGTACGGTCTTGCACCTTTCGGACACGGCCTCAGGCGATTGAACCGACGACGACCATCGCTTTACTCGATTTCCTATTCCATTTATTCTTTACATTCTCATCTGTAAGGTATATGTTATATATGGACGTATTCTCCGAAATCTCATCTTTACATTGATGTACGATACGGATCATAATTTTGTTTCATAACTGCTGTCGCAATAATTAAAGCTACCCCTTCCGAAGGGAAATTACATTGAATTGAATAGGAAGAAAACACGTTCTCTCCTTGTGAAGACTCAGTTCAACTCGTCGTCTGCTTGTGACGTCACACTATTGGACTCCATATAAGGGGCTGTTCATTGCCAAACTTTTCCGGTGGCGGCGCCACCCCTGTTGCGTCCCTAAATAATTTCGTTCGTCATTTGGCTGCCCTAAGCTTTTCATTGCAGCGCGATGAAGTGGCTATTCAAACGTTACTTTAAACGAAAGTAAGAATTTCTCGTGTAAATCGATAACTTTTTAAAATTATGTAGCAAGTCATAAGTTCCCGAAAATTACATTCTCCTCAAATTAAGAATTAATACATGAAAGCGCAACGACAGGCTAGCTCAAACGGGCAAAATATTACATATTTATACACAAAGGGCTCAAGCGGTCAAAATATTAAATATTTATACACAAAGGGCTCAAACTGGTAAAATATTACATATTTATACACAAAGGGCACTAAACTAGACGTCATTTCGGTCGTCCCTAGCTACCGCGGTTCGATAATACAAAAATTAAAATTTTTGCACTACGCAATGTTTTTTTTCTTCTGGTTGCGCGTATGTGTAATTCAACGGCGGGAGATGCAATCGGAGAAAGCACGAAAACTCCCAAAATTATAAAAAGTATATATTTATTAAGTACGTAAGCACATTATATTTATTATTATACACTATGCCCTACCCGATAACTTATTACTAAGGTATTTTTTCATTGTATTTAGCAAGCAGACATTTTCCCTTGTATTTTCGTCCTTTTTTTTCTTTTTAAAATTACTGTTTCCAAAAAAAAATAAAAACCCTAGTGGCATGGGCGTATTTAAGGGGGTTCAACGGGTCCAACCCCCCCCTTAGGTTCAGTAAAATTACCAGATTAACTGTTCTATCCACTATGTGCAGTGACTGGTTCGTAAAAAATTCTTCAGACTTATTTTGTTCTCATAAATTACAAGCGTATAGAATGGGATACGGATGGGAAAGAAATTAATTCCACACCAGATGAGACTGCAAAGCAAATGTTTGCAATTTCCTGATAGTTTCAGAATTTCTCTGGAAAATACTCAGAAAACTCCTGATATTTCACAAATTCTATAATGCCACATGTAATTTCTGCCCGAAGCGGCTGCTTGTTAACTTATAGCGCGCCTATTATTATTTCATTAGAAGTTCCCGATATGTTTTGTTACCATTCAAGATTTAAGTATTCCTCACGTTCCAATTCTTTGATAATTTGAAATTCCCAACTCTAGATCAGAATGGAAAACTTGTCCCTATTGGAGATTGTAACTACATCTGGGTTAGCTTCAGCTATTAGTAGTTGGTGAAGAATATGATGGTGCTGATGTAATGGGTGGTAGAATTAAGGGGGTGAGATAGATAGATAATTTCAGAGAAGTGTCCAAAAGCAATTATTGTACATTGTTCAGCACATATTTTAACCCTGGCTATTACCCATTTCTATGGAATTTCTGCGATATTGAGACTGTCAAATCAGTTAAAATGTTTTCCCCTCGAGTCTTCTCAAAGGAGCAGCACCCCGTGGTTAGCACATCATGGGTCCCGGGTTCAAAACCCAGAATGGGCATGGGCGTTTGTGGTGTCCATTTATCAATTTAATCATGTCATCACTCATCCTGATCTTCGGAAATTAGCCAAAAGTGGCACTAAAAGCGAAGTTACATAATGCAGATAAATCAATCAAGCTTCTCAAAGTAATTTGGTTGTAAAAAATGCAGTGCAAGATAACTAGGGAAGTTCTGTAACGTTCTCAAGTTGTTTGACACAAGATGGGCAGAAAAGTATCAATACTCAGTAGGAGTGTGACAGGTGAAAACATATACACTAATAGTAGAAATTTTACTGCTGTCCATATTTGGAACATTTTGTAGAAGAAGTGAACCCAAGTTTCTCTGAACACGGTCAACACATTCAAAAATTGTAACAACTTATTCCAATATGAAATGCCTATTCCTCATTCATTGGAACAGTGTGTCAAAATGTTGGATGGCCAGGTTGATATTTTTTAAATTTTCAAATCTGAATGAAAAATGTGGCAAACAGTAATTGAAAAGACATATCCAGGGTCTGCATTGTAGGCAGTAGAAAATTCTGACAAGCTCTTGTACTCAAATATGCACAAATTGTTGGTGATCTTGGCTACACTGCCAGTTTCATCTTCAACACCCGAGAGGATGTGTTAAACATTAAGGAGGATGAAATAATGTCTTCGCAATTCAACGGGAGATCCTCCACTAATGGACCCTGCACTGTTAAGTGTGCATACATACGAATATTAAAATAACACCAATGATGTTATTTTCAATTTTGTAGCAAGGAGGGAAAGACTAATTTTAACATTGTTAATTTTTTTTTTTTAAAGAGAAGCTGGGATTAGCTTTTTCAAAAGAATTTTCTGCTCATTTTATGTAGAAAAGTTAGAAGTTCGTAGATAGACTTAATTTAATAAATGTGTGACCTTTCATGTGGTTGCAGAGTGGATTTTGGATACCTAGAGACGCTATACGTCCCGGATTTTCAGAGACAATCCCGGAATGGTATAATTTGTCTCGATGTTTCAAATAGTTTCTTCGGGATGCACAAATATCCTGGAATCAGGTGGGAAAGAAGAAATGAATAAGACTATACTTTCCTGAACTTTTTTATATTTAAATGCGTGGACGTAATTTTAAAATGCTCATTTTACAAAACAATCTAGCTCTACATTGAACCACTCCCTCTCCATAATACAAGAGTTAACGAGATACAGACGGTACTACAAACATCTTTGACTTCACGATGGCGCCGCCGTCTGCTAGCAGTGCTGAATTTCAGTTACGATTCTCTTCCATTGTATAGTAATCTGTTTACTATAAAGAGTCAGTGCTTGGGTGCCTATCTCTTCAGTCCTCAGTTTTCAAATAAAGTTCCCACACATGTGCGTGATGTAAATGACAATTATGTTGTACAACTTTATGGGGTTTACCCCCCCCCCCCCCACGCTTCCTAACAAGCTACCGGCCAGTTGTGTCCAGGCATGGCAGTGCTGGCGTCATCGACTTGGAACCAAGGGGTCCCGGGTTTGATACCCGGTGGAGGCACATAGTGGTTTGGATCCCACTTTAGCCTTACTGTGCATAAAGTGGACTTAAAAGCACCAACTCAATCCAAAGTTGTGTCCAGGATTTTCACTTATGAAATATAGGAACCATAGTTGAACCCCCCCTTACTTGAGCTATATATACGCCCGTGCCTAGAGGTTGCGAGAAATGGAACAGAAGATAAAACATTTTTTGTAATAATTATTATTCTCGATAAATGTGTATACATAAAACAGAGGACCATATTTACTAGTCATGCGGAAAGTAAGATATCACGTAAAAAAAAAAGAAGAATCTGCTATAAAAAATATAAAAATAAAAGTACAGTCGCGCGGAATTATTATGTATTATTCCCTACCGGATTCACAACAATAAAGCACTTAAATTGTGAGTAATGCAAGTGACATTAGTGATAACACTGCACAACAAACTTGAAGACATTTTTCTTGTCCTTTAGATGAAATCAGTGATTTGGACTAAACACAGGATACAGAATTGAAGTGTGAAAACCGTATGCTTCTATCACACATCATTTTCAGCCACCTGATGCATGTGTGAAAGGCATATTACAATACACAGTACAGTATGAAAGCACAGTAACAATACCTACAAACATGACGTTGTGGAGGATTTACGCTTGTACATATCTGTAGGGGTCTCCCTGATGATAGACCAACAATAGTCAGCAAGTATACTGCCGTTCCAACCACTTTTCAAACACAGCAATGTCCTGGTGGAACCTTTCCCCATGTTCATCACTGATTGCTCCCAGGTTTTTCGGGAAAGAGCCCACATGTGAGTCCAGAAAGTGTAATTTCAGGTGCATGTGGCATCCATGGACGTCCGCAGGATTTTTTCCAGGGAGGGGCAAGGAAGGTATTTTTTTCCAGGGGGGGGGCAAACAAGTGAGATTTTCCCCCAAAAGAGTGTAGTTCCCTAAAAAAACATTGCTTAAATTTGAATTTATGGTGTTAATGCAGTAATTAACACATATTATTGTGGCTAAAATGAAATTGTATGTGTGAAATACATATTTTTTGGTTGACTTTCGTTTTCCAGGGGGGGGCCACGGCCCCCCCTTGCCCCCCCTTCCGGACGCCCATGGTGGCATCCCATGATATGGAATCAGTGCACCATGTCACAAACAGTGATTCATATTTGTGTGCTTTGACATTACCCAGAAAACTAGAACACACCAACTTGAATGCCTGCCATGCTGCATTTGCTGAGTCAGAAAGTGTAGAATCAAACGGCTCTAATGTGTGTGCCAACAAACACACCTTCCTTAACCTTTGCCTCACTTAAGTGTGGGAATTTCGTCCAGAGGTACCTGAAAGCTTGGCCTTCTCGGCCTAGTGCTTTGACAAAGATTCTCATGAAACAAGCTTGATGTGTAATAGGACAGAAATACATTGTGATTGATTGATTATATTAAAATAACTCCTCTCTCGTTGTCGCAGCCCACATTTTGGGGCTCTCAATTAGATCTCGTGATATGTTCTTGATGCCTGTAGTAGCGGCCAGTGTTTACGGACATAATGATTCTCTGTCCAGACTGTCCCACTCACAGAGGAAGCAACAGTATTTCATGTAACCTTTTGCATACATCTTATCCTGTCATACCAATGTATAATTTCGAGCATTCATTCTTTGTAACACAGGACAAACACACTTTCAGCTATTGTACCTTATGTTTCTTATCTAACTTTCAAATTTTGTGTTTTTGGCTAAATTATATGTGATACACGGAAACAAATTGCAGATTCATTTTTGTCATGTGCAAATACATTACAATCACACATTTTCATCTAAAGGACAAATTTCGTGTTGTGCAGTGTAATTAGAGACCAGATTTTAAAGGGAATTCCTTTTTAATTTTTCAACACGGATAATGGAATAAATGACAACAATGTTGATAATTATCTTCCATCAACAAGATTACATGGTTTTGATTTCCCCTTTTTCAGCCCACATTCCCCATTTTGCTTTCTGATCCCTTTATTGACTAGTTTTTCAGCCTACATTACCTTTTTAAAAAACATCTTCCTTGGTCCCTTTATTGACAAGATATCAAATATTTTGTATGACTGTATTTACCCTAAACAAAACATTCAACAATTGTCTTATTTGGTGCAGCTTAGAGGGGAGAGAGAACAATTGCCTTCCACCTTCCCTTCCCTCCATGAGTGTTGGGAGTAGGTTGCAGCAATTGTTGAAAAAATGCGACCTGGACTTAAGCAGTAACAAACCCATTGTAAGTAGCATGCCTGTTGAGTTGAAAGTGTACTTATCTGCTAGATTTAGACTTTTAATTATTGTAAAGTTTTTTAGAATAGTATTAACTTTACTGTGTGAGTGAAAGTGCGATAAGTTGTTTCAAGGAATATTTCAACGAAAGAGATGGTAAGATTATTCGCTGTACTTTACCTTCAAAGAAAGGAAATGAAAAAGGACAATAGTTTGTATTTGCACTGCACTAAAAATACTGTATTATTATACAAGGTGCATTAAATAAATAACCGAAAAAGTAGCATAAAAATATAAAATATGACCGTGATTGTTATATGTTAGTTACATATTTTGTGAAGGCATCTGTAAGCTATTCATAGCTGGGGCTGGTACGTCTGCCTCGTGCATGGGGAAACAGTTACAGAAGATGGCGGCACCCTTACAGGAGTGCTCCAAGCTTGGGCAGCAAAGTGTCGTGATATTTTTGTTGAGTGAAGGCGTGAAACCGATAGAAATTCATCGCTGCGTGACAGTTCAGTATGGTGACAACTGTATGAGTTGATCACAAGTGTACAAGTGGGCTGAGAAGTTCAAACAGGGCATAACCAATGTTGAAGATTCTCCGCGTCCAGGTTGCTCTGTCACTGCAGTCACGGAAAGCAACATTGCTCAAGTGGAGGACTTTGTTTTGGGATCACAAGGGGCCAAGTCTTGAACATTACATGCCCAGAGGTCATAATGTAAACAGTACCACTTACTCCAACCTTTTGACTCCAACCGAAACCAGCCATTCTGCAGAGATGACGTGGTCTGGTGTCCACTAGTGTGCTTTTGCTCCATGACAATGCGAGAGCACACACTGCCAATGTCACATGAAGGACCTAAAGTTTGAGTGCTTACCCCACCCTCCATATTCACTTGATCTCGCACCTTCCGATTTCCACACCTTTGGCCCACTGAAAGATGCACTAAGTGGATCGAGGTTCCAGAATGATGACGAAGTCCAGTCCACAGTGCATGAGTGGTTATGTACGTGTCCAAAATATTTTTTTCATGTGGAATCAGTGCCTTTATCAAGCCCTGGAGTAGGTGCATTGAACTAGGGGGAGGGGGGACTATGTTGAAACATAGTACTGTAGTTCTTTTGGTGCTTGTAATAAATGTTTGTTACAACATATTTCAGGTTATATATTAATGAGCCTTGTAAATGAAATCACAATATGTATTATTCATAATTAAAAAGCGATACGTTAAATTGCTTGCATTTTTTACTTTACTTCATGTGAAATTTAATGTATCCCTTTTTATAAATGAATGGTGCATTGTCCTGTCATTTATAATAATATTTTTAGTGGAGTACAGAAATTACGTACCTTAGGCCTTTATCCTGAATCATTTCCTTTTTTTTTTTTTTTTGCAACAAGTTTTGCTTTTTTTATCTTTAAAATCCGACAGTCTGGTGTTGGAAGGCTGAACTAAACAATAATAATATCCAGCCGTACAGTGCTGCCAGCTGGTGGTGGGTTGCTGAACTAAATAAAATGTAGCCAGTTGGTGCTGCCCCCTTGTGTTGCTGTTGCTATCGTTATTATAATTATAACTCCAACTGACCATGTATGAATATATAGGTAAGACCCATAATACATTTCTCGTCCAAAGAATAAGGAGCCTCCGTTAGCATGAATAGTTCATAATATTCATCCATAATTTACATCTCAACAAATGTGTATTACTCTAGTAAAGGCTAAATCTGTTCTTGAAACATAGTGTATTGCTAGAAAAAGACCTGTTAAAATTTGAATTGAGAGACATATGCCCATAAGTGATCCAAAATTTCATCAATAGAAAATATTTAATGGAGCTGGTAAGTCTACTAATGCTGAACTACGAAAACTTAGGTGTCTGGTAAGAGGTTGAACTTTAAAAATAATAATAATAATAATAAAAATCCAACTGTCCAGTGCTGCCACCTGGTGTTGGGAGGCTGAACTAAAAAAAATATCCAGCTGTCCAATGCTGCCATCTGGTGTTGGGCTGTTGAACTAAGAAAACCCACACATCTGATGCTGAACCAACAAAAATACACCCATCCAGTGCTGCCCCCCTCCCCCAACATCAGGGATAGCACCTTAATGTTACATGTAAAGGCACAGAAGCCTTTAACCCTAGCTTACCAAAAGGGGGGGGGGGTGGCCCCAGCACCACCTCTATTTTTTCAAACTGACAAATTTTATAGAAAAATTGAAAATAAATTACATTAATCCCTGGGGTGTTCCCAATAGTTTTATATTAAATATAACTAGGAGCCAAAGTGCACTAGGTGGGTATACCAGGAGCCACCTTTGAATGCATTCATGCTACTGAGTGTACAGTTGGTTGGTAATGATGCTATTTTGGGCCATTCCATGGGTTGTGCAACCAAAGTAAAATTTATTTTTTTATTATTTTTAATGGGTAACCATCATTATTTTATGTAAAGAACATGCTCTTTCCAGTGGTGCTATATATATATTCATGAGAAAAAATTCCTAGGTCTAAAATTGAGTGCTTTGAGTTTAGTATGCCAAAAAAATGTTTGTAATCACATATTCAGCATTCATCTTAAAAATCAATTACAATCAACAGTGATTATTTTGAATGTTTCTAATATAGCAAGCCAATCTTAATATATAACTACTTATTACATAACACTTTAAAAATCATAATGCGTCCAATTCCTGCCCGCTAATCAACTTCCATCAAATACTTAAAATTGTGATGTCACATACGTGATAGAAACTTCTTCCTTTTGTGGCAAGGACTTCTGTAATCCAGCAAAAACTTTCTGATCACTTATGTAAAGTTAAGTTAGCCACATCATCTGGAAAAAAAATTGGCATATTTTTCATACCAATAGTTTTAGAGTTGTAGGGTATCATGTCTGTGACAGAACCAATCACGTATGTGGCATCATGTATGTGACATAGCATGTAAGGGAGGAAATGACATTGAGGTTCACAAAAAAATAAGCCTTTTTAAAAAAAAAATATTCAATAAAAAATGCATTCACTTGTGAATAATAAGTAATTCACTACACCTGTCAACACTGCTTCACTATTTGGCAATCCTTAGTGCATGTTTTATACTACTGACATCTTGTATTTTATATGTGCCCATGTAGTGAACTAAGCTATCCTACAAATTACTTTCAATGAAACCTTATAAATTATTCTTTTGTCAGAAGGACTGATATATGAAAATGGAGAGTGCTAGGAAACAAAGATTGGCAAGAAACCAACAAAAATATTATAAGAAGTGTGAAGACCCTGAGTTTAGAAAAAAGGAGAAAAAGAGACAAGCTGATATCCGAATGCATGAAGCTGAAACTTTGAGTGAATCAACAAAGAAGAAAAAAAAGAGAAGCAGCCAGAGAAAGACAGAGACAATGTAGGTTGCGTAAGAAGTTAGCAGTGCAGACAGAACAAGAACCTAGTTCCAGCAGTGTTCCTACCCAGTCTCCTAGTACCTATAGAGTACCACAGACTTATGGAAAGGCTGTCCGTAAAAGTTTACGATCTCTTCCAAAGATGCAAGCTGTTGTGTCAGGTCTAGCTAAACATGTTGGCCTTAAATTAGCACAGCAGATGGAAGATGCAGTAAAACTGGCCAATGATAATAATATCACTGAAAATTTAGTTACAATTTCTTTTTATGGCCTGATATTGTATACACAGCACCAGGATTGAAAGATGAAATGACGATCTGGGTGAAAGGGGAAAGGAAACGTGTGCGAAAACATTATTTAACTTTACATGTAAAAGAAGCTCATTTTTTATTTAAGGAAGAATATCCAGACAATCCAATTGGGTACTCCAAATTCAGCAGCCTACACCCAAAGAATGTGCTTTTACCTAAGGACACACCTGCTAACCAGTGCAAGTGCTTCAATCATGAGAATTTTCAAATGATGTTGCATGGTCTAGGTATGCAATACAGTCATAAGTTTTGGGAACAGGTATTGTGTACAGAGGCTACATGTAAAGACTTGCAGTCAGATTGCTGGCAAAACAACTGTGAAATTTGCCAAAATGGAAATCGTCTTACAATGAAAACTGTCACCAATTTTACATCTGAGATATGTTAAGTGGAACCAATGGGATACACACCCTGAAAAAAAGAGGCTAAAAATCAGACTTCGTGAAGGATGTGCAGCAGAATTACTTTATGACATTAAAACTGCTCTACCACAGTTTCAAGAACATGTTTGTATTAAACGAATCCAGGCAAAAAAATTCGAAAATGACAAACAAAATTGTTTAGTGCTACAACTTGATTTTGCGATGAATTATGTGTGTGAGTGGCAAGGAGAGGTGCAGTCAGCGTTATGGTGTCGCAACTCTGTCACTTTGTTTACAGCAGCGTTGTTTAATGTAGGTAGGTCTACCAAGTGTTTTCTTACCGTTTCAGATACAAGTGACAAAACTGAAAACAGTATTGCTGTGTTTTTAACCAACCTCCTAAGTGTAATTAAACGTGAATGTAAATCAGAATTAATCATTTGGAGTGATGGGCCATCAAGTGAATTTAAGAACAGGTATATGGCATACCTCCTACATGAACTAAATTTAAAGTTTAAAGAAACATTTCACAACATTAGTTGGAAATACACTGCCACATCTCATGGCAAAGGGGTCGTAGATGGTATCAGTGGTATCGGTGGTTCAGCAAAGGCAAGAGTGCGTGCAGAAGTAATGGCCAGACGAGAAACCGTTCAAATTGCTACAGACTTTGCAAGAGTTGCTGCTGAAGTTATGCCTAACATCAGTGTCATACCAATAATGCAACTACAAATCAGTGATGAGTCTGAACCTATAGACTGGTCAAAAGCTTTAGAAGTCAAAGGAATACAAAGTGTACATGTATTCCAATTCTGAACTGAATATTTATAGTCATTCTGATTGTAAGAAACCTTGTTTCATATTGAAGTATTCTCAGACAGGGGATGATCTGTCAGTTGTGGTGGGGACATTCCTTTTGGTAAAAGTTGCAGGAAAAAAAGATGGCAGAATTTTGTTTCTCAAGTTTCAGACAGTGTCAGTGAAAATGAAGACTTATCTGTTTTGTATCTTAAGAAAGTTTTGCCAATGAGTTTTTCCAATGTAGAGAATGCTAAGCAATATCAAGTACCTAGAGAAGATATAGTTCAGGTATTACCCATGCCTACAATTTCAGAAAGACTTGTTGTCTTTAGTGAACCAGTTAATGCACATGGGTAGACTCTCTCTCCCTCCCGACGTAGTCTGATGTTTTGTTCTGAAAGTAGCTGTAGGCCTTCTTATTCCATAAACAGTGTATTCTATATTATAAACCTAATTTTGTAAAACAGTAAATGTTCTAATTTTTACTAGGCCTAGTTGTATTTCTATGCAGATCAACAATATATATACCAATAAATGCAAAGATATGCTTAAAAATAATGAAGTTTTTGTACTCTGTCACATACATGATTGTGAAGTCACATACATATGATAGCTGTTTAAATTTTTTCGCAAATATATCTGTTACTGTTTAAGAGTAAGAAAAATGTTTTTTTATAACTTCAATTTCAATGCAAACTACATAAAGAAAATCAACCTTGAAATCATTGTACATTCACAGAAATTAATTATAAAAGTTTCACAATGAATATGCACTTCCAAAAATTGTCACATAAGTCACAAATTTAATTCCCTGACTGCTGTGCAATGAATCTGAAAAAAATAGTACATAAGTGTCAAAGTTTCCTTATTAAAATAAAAACAAAGTTAATGAAAGTATTGAGCTTTATTACATCTAAAAAAAATATTTTTGGAAAAAAATAATGTACACACGTCACATACATGATCGTGGAACGGCCCTTTTTTTGTAGTTTTTATAATTAATAAACAACTGCACCTCAAACAAAAAAACATTAATGAAAAATTGTGTGTTTTGCGAGTTTTAGTGAATGTCAAAATATGTGACACTTGTGTTTTAATTGGTTATTTTATTGATGGTATTTTTTGTAATTATAATTAATAAATAACAATCAACAATGTAATCAACAATCGAAGCAGTGATTCAATAACAAAATGTTTTCTTCAATTTTAATATTTAAAAAAAAGTGTTCATGTGTGGGCCACCATCCACTCCCTTCCCGGCATGGTTAGTTAATTCCTCATACCGCACCGGTAAGCTAGGGTTCATTGCAACATTCTGATACTAGTAATTTAACTTACCAGACAAATGATTGTAAATGGAAATAAAATAAATGCCACTCACCTGACTACTGATACCATTGACATCATATTATCAGCATGCTCAACACTATATTGCAACAAACAGAATATATTAAAATGTAGGCACTATCTTATTTTTTTTTTGAGACGACTTTATTTTTATTTGGTTCTTTTTTTCTTTTCAGGTACAATTTGTGATGGTGTTCTGACACAATTCAAGTACACCATTTTCCTTTCAGTTATCCAAAACCAGTTATGATGACGGTCACGGTCCAGTCAGTGATATTCTTCTCAGTGTTCTACATTTTTTATTGGAGATCATGTACAAATAATTCTGTGGAACAAAATGAAATGATTACATGGAGTAAATCAGTTAGTTCATAAAAAGCCACAGCATTCACCACAATTAAGTCTTGTGCTAACATTTTCACATATGCACAGATAGCACTTAATTCTGTTGGTTTCTCCGTTACTGTACTTCTGTACTTAAAACAATTGAAATTTACTTGTAATATACATATTATGAAAAATGTTGCTAAGTAATTTGAATTACCATAATTACCAATCAGCGTAACACTATTTCTATCTGAATTTAAGTTTTAAGATGTAATATATTTTGTATAATATATATGCATAAATACGAAAGTTAGTAAACAAAAAGCATTTTTTCTGTGACTAGTTTGTTACAATTAATTACATGCTGATTAATCTGCAAATTCTGTCACTATATTTCTATAGCAGGTACAGTCATGGACAGTACTGAATTGTAACGATTCTATTGTCAGTCAATGGTACCGTTACAACCCAGAAGTGTGAGTGAGTCTACAAGGGGATAAGAATAAGTGTGGATTAATTATTTTTATCATTTGAAAGCAGAGTAAGCTTATATTTGAAAACTCAAATTATGGTGAAAGTAAAATAAACACCAACTTCTGATATATTTTTCACACAGAATATGTTTGATCGACTAATCTTACATGTGACTAACAATCTCATTAGCATATTAGAGCTAAAAAGAGCAGTAACTTGAAAAACAATCAGCATGCTGTTTGAAGCATGAATTGACCCTAAATTGTTAACTTTCTTTCCCAATGCATTATTTAGTTCCTTGCAACAAGAATAACAATATAAGTTTGTTACAAAATTTGATTCAACTTAAAAGCTAACATTTTTAAAGTACAATTATACAATAATTAATATTTGACAAGGCACAATGAATATCCTGCTGAGATCGAAAGAAATGCTTTGTACATTATACACAGCTTACAAAACAATATAACCTTGGTCTGCTTTCATTGAAAACAAATTTCACCTAAACATACTATAGGAATTGGAAAGTTACTTCTTAAAAATAACACTTTTTTAAAATGCGCTGTTATTTTAACCTTTACAGGACGGAGGCTCGTTCACCGGGAAAGCCTCTCCAGATGAGACCTTTTTAAACTTGCAAGTACTTTTCAAAAAGTGAAAAAAAAAAATCGCAGCTTAACTAATTGTCAGAGACATGAAATCGGTTTGGTTTTCTAATTTAGAGATAGGGCTTTTATACAATTTATAAATTGTGCCATCCAATAATGAGGGTTAAAGGAAGAAGGAAATTGATTTTTTTTTAAATGGCATATGGCATGCCCCTGTGCCTCCACAGTAGACTGAAATGAATTTTAAAATGTAGTACCTGGGAGTGGCACATTCCTACAACCATGCAAAGTTTAATTGAAAACAGATTAGCATACAAGTGATTATTTATTACATGTTAACGAAGTTGAACTTCTGTCCAATGCTGAAATTTTTATTGAGTCAATTTTTTTTAAAAAAGAGCAAATTAAAAATCCCCTTCCCCCAAAAGTTGGGTGGATGCAACCCGCATCTGCAAACCTGCTCGTGGGCACCCCTGAGTCACTTTATCCTATATAAGCTGTTCAGAAAGTAAATGCATGATTGCTGTGGTCAAATCTGGAACTAATGCTGGAATGTGAAATTGTTTGGAATGTAGGTTTTTAAAGTTACACTGTCAGGAATGCAGATTCAAACACACACACGGAACCTCATTGGGGGGGGGGGGGAAACAACCATCCTTTAGAATGTGATGCTGTAACATTGACCACTCACCTAGAACTTCTAGTGCTAGCCAAGTAATTACTGATCATGTAAGTTTTTTTTTTTATTATTATTACTGGCAACGTATTTCTTTTGAACATGCATTTATCTTAAAATTTTTCATATTTGAATTTTTGCTCACAACACCAACATCAACCGAGCATTTACTTTCTAGACAAATAGTACACTAATTTGCCACAAAAACAATGAATTAAAGTACACCTCTGCGCTAGCACCTCCAATTCTTAAAGATGCATCTATTTTAAAAGGAACTTGAATTAAAATAATGATAGACAATTCACACTCCTAACACTGCAGCTGGCTGTACCAACTTGATATCTTTGATTTCCACCGTGTAGTTTAGGCCATAGAGGATAAATATTTTCTGTATGTGTGACAGTTTTCGCACATATTTACGGGTGTAAGGGGTGTGTCCTTTTCCGAAGACACCAAAATGATAACATCTCTTCTTTGTAGTGGACCCTGGACTGAATTTTGCAGATTAATGAGGCTCTGGTGCCTGGACCTGGAGCCAGGATAATACTAGGTGGAGCTTGTATGTGTATTTCTATATATGTTTGTGACTGTCCCTTCATCCATCTTATTGAGAGCCTCCTTTGATGGCGTAGTAGTAACATTGTCACCTTTTAATCAAGGGGTCCCAGATTTCATACCTGGTGAAGGCTCATAGTGGTTCAGGTCCCACTTTAAACTGTAGGTCCAGTTTCGATTATCCTATCTGTGCATAGAGTGGACTTAAACAACCTCATGTATCTCATCCTATCACCATTCAACCCCAACTTCATGGATTAACCAAAAGTGGCAGAATAGTATGTAAAATAACCCAATTCAATAAAACCAACTTGCATGTCTTCAGAGTTTCTTAATTAGGTCTGAACACAGATACCAATCCTGATACCATTAACACTTCTCTCCTATATTGATGTTGTAACAAATAAGTCATTCACAATATTGATTAAGGTTAATGCATAATTATTCCACTGTAATTACATGCAGTATCAGAGTTTTTGCTTTAAAATATTAAAGAATTATATCAGAATTATTAAAATAGCTTTCATGTAATCACAACATCTTTTTCCCCCCCACAATATTGGTGCAATATCTTGTATATTTAAAACTGAGATAGTATTGTGTTATATTTTTGTGGATCCCATGAGATACTAAAACTACTGGCTCAGCCCTGTTTTTAAAAACTGTGATAAATCAACAAAATTTAGTAATTTTAATAAGTTTTACTTTGAAGTTACAAAATTTTCTGCAATGAAGTACTACAGCATTGTTTTACATCATGAATATAACACCTTAAAAAAAAAGGGAAAAAAAAGCAACTAAATTATATCAACAATCTAAAGAATAAATCATTAAAATATTTTTGGGACAGTCTCATGAAGTCACCATTCATACTCATCACTGGATGTAAGCTAGAGTGGTAAATTGAATAATTTGGTTATTTTGTTGCTTTTCTACCAGTTTTAGGTAGTCGTGAGGATGAGTGATATGAAGGGATGTGCAAAAAGAACACCCATGCCTTTTAATCCGAGAACCTTGGCACCATAGCATGCTGTGCTAACCACTCCACCGTGGAGGTCAGTACCAGAGTGGTAGGGATCCAACATACAATAACCAACATACACTATTCTTTAAGTTGAGTTACAATTTGTTAATTGAAATGAAAGTCTAAATATTTTTCCTTTATGCATATATAAAAAAACACCTATGGCAATGAAATTATTGAAATAAAAAAATCCATTATATGCACAATAAATGTAACATGCTTTAAGAAAGTGAACATGCAAAATCCTACCTCTTGAAATGTTCTTCTCTGGTCTACCAACCTTCGTGCGATGTGAAGTACTTCTGTATTGTGATGCCCCATGCATTTAAAGAAGAAACCTGCAAAACAGAATAAGAAATCACCAATTGACTACAAGGAATTAATGACCAGACTTCTCTAGAAACTTGACATTACACATGTATAGCATGGAATGGAATTTACGTAGTTCCTGAATGTACATGTTTGTGACCAGTGGCGTATCGTGGCCTCAAATTTGGCCGGGGTTTATTTTTTAAGGAATTTAAAATATAATGACAATTCACATGATTACAAAAGGAACAGGTATTGTTGTGAAACATACCTTTCTACGAACGTTGACTCCTGTTCTTCTGCTCAGCAAATTTTGTTATTACTTTTTCGTTGAGGCCCTCTATGTTTAAAATGTATTCTTTCTCTATTGTAAGCAAGTGCCAAGGCATTTGGTCTGTCTTGTCCCATTGCATTTCTTAAGCAGGTTTTAATACGCTTCAATGTGCTGAAACATCATTCAGATTCAGCTGTTGCCACTGGAGTTATTAAACCTATGTTTGTCATTTTTACTGTTTCTGAAAAGGTACCCTCTAAATAATTTTAAATAAAAAATTAATGCAATCTACTGATAGAGTTTATGTTTTTCAACTCTTCACTACAATAAAGACCACGAAATTCCCTCTTTAGTTTTCCCTCTTCTATGAAGGGATAATAAATCTGGGAAGATGCCTCTGTTTAAAGATTGTTCTCTTTCATTATGTCCTCGTAGAGCAAGTTCATGTCGACCACAGAATTTTAAGCAATCGATAATTCTATTTAATATATGCCTATTTTTTCGGACAAATTCATTGTGTCTTGTAATTGACAGCCTATGCCCTTCATCAATTTGTGTTCGAACATCAACCCTGCCAAACTCACTCAAACATAGCGAATAAAAGCCACCAAAACACTACAGTACAACACGCGAGATCGAACGCGACGGAACTAGCCCCGAATCAGCACTCAAATCCATTGGACTCTCTCCCTCTCTCTCTGCTAGCATGTGACCTTCACTGTAGCCTAGGTGGGTGTAGGCCACACCTTCCTTTGCGACGTGCCCCAGAAAACAATAATTGACATCGATGCCGCTAGGAGCGCTGTCGTATCCATTGCAGCAGACGATGAATTTACATGGGTAAAAATCGCCTTTTAAAAGACTGTGTGATAGTTATGCATTATGGTGATTGATAATTACGTCAATATGTCCGTTTTTCTTTAGGGGCTAAGCCACGGATGCCCCAAGGGACAAGACGCCACTGTTTGTGACTGTTTAGAAAATAAATTCTGCACTGAAATTACAAGTGCAGTGATGAGTTTACAACAGTGCAAATCAACTTTCAATAAAACAAGTCGTGCATTTTGAAGGCTTTTTATTTTTCCTCTTATTCTTGACACTACAGTGTATCCTCGATTTTAAGTTTCCACGGAGTTTATCTAAATTATGTTCCAGGAAAAGCTGCTGGATGGGTATTACAGGAAATGAAAATGGGGTATAAACACATGATATAGGTATAGAGGTTCCTTCAAAGTTGTGCTACTCAGAACACTAAAAACGTTCTCCTCCTAAAATATTCTCATTTCTTATAATTGTTGTAATTTTTAACCTTACTGAAAGTAAACTAGCTTCTACATGTGTATTTCCTTTGTGCAATCTTCACGATAGCATAGTTATTTTATATAAAAGTGAAGAAAGAGACTATTCTTTGGGCTGTCGATACCAGCATTTAATTCTCTCGCATATGTAGGGTCATTTACATTATCAATAGTGGTTTCACAGAAAAATATTTACAATCTTGGAATTTTTACTAAGTTGTTTTGCATTTAATAGTGGTTTCATGGGGGAAATAAAGGTTCACATGGAATGTTAGATTAAAACAATCTGAAAGAAAATATGCCAAAATTTTGGAGACAAGTTAAGCAAATATCTCAAAATATACAAAATAGCCTACAGAATTATTTACAGTAAAGCAAGCTAACATGTAGACAGAAGAATAGGGGGAAAAGAATGAGATATAGGCCATTTTATTGTAGGTTTTATGTATTGTATAAGCTTAATAAATAAAAGCAAGGATTTTCACTTATTTCATATTTTCCATAACCACTCCCAAATAAGAAAATATATACAGATGGGGGACAAAATAATACGAACACCTGTGAATGTAGAGAAAATCTTTATTAATAGGGGGTTGGACCACCCTGTGACTGAAGTACACTTTGTATGCGACGTGGGATGGACGCATAGAGGTCATGAACAATGTTTAAGGGAATATGGAGCCATTCTTCCTCCAGAGCAGTCTCCAGTTCCGAAAGTGTGGCTGGAGGCGGACTTCGAGCACGAAGTTTGGACTCCAAATGTCCCCACAAATGTTCTATAATGTTCAGGTCAGGAGACTGTGGGGGCCATTCAAGATGTCCTACTTCATCGTCATGTTCTTCAAACCATGATTGGACAGACCCAGCAGTGTGGATAGGAGTGTTGTCGTCTTGAAAAAGCGGTCGGTCCCCAGGAAATAAAGTCTGGACAAAAGGATGGAGATGATCCCCCAGAATGCTGCGATAGTGACTGGCATTGATCTTCCCATGCAGAAAAACAAGTGGTCCCACACCATGCCAAGATATCGCGCCCCATACCATAATGGACCCACCTCCATGCTTCACAGTCGGCAAGAGGCAGTCAGGATGAAATGCATCTCAAGGCGTTCTCCACACATAAACGCGCCCCGTGGTCTGAAATAACGTGAATGTTGATTCATCAGACCAGATGACTTGTTGCCACTGCTGTGGGGACCAACTTCTGTGAGCTCTGCACCATTGGCGTCGCTTGAGAGCATTACGTGATGTCACCAATGGCTTACGAATTGCCACTCGGCCATGAATGTTTGCAGCATGGAGTTCCCTTTTGACAGTTTTGGTTGAAATGGGGTCCTGGAGATGCCTGTTCATTTCAGATGTTATCTCGGATAACGATTGCTTGTGCTTTCGGGCCACTATGCACTTCAACACCCTCCTATCCCGAGCAGCAAGCTTTGTCTTTCGTCCACTGTTGTGCTTTGAAGACGCCATCTTACCTTGTGTTGTGTACGCTGTCATAACGACTGATACTGTGCTCCTTGCACACCCAACAAGCTTTGAGGTTTCAGTCACCGTGGCTCCAGCTGAACGTGCTCCAACAATCATGCCTCTTTGGAACTCTGTCAGGTCTGACATTGCAGTGTCTCTTGAGAGCGTATGATAGATGAATGCACCACCAATGACTGCTGTTGGCAAACTAATACCTTCCCCTTCACAGCCACTAGGTGGCAGACTTCAGTGCCAGGTGGTGCTGCTGTACTGCCGGTGTGAAATGTGGCATACTTTTTCACAGGTGTTCGTATTATTTTGTCCCCCATCTGTATCTAGACATATTGCATAGCACGATCTTTGAAAATCTGGTATTAGATTTTTTACAAACTTAGTTTTAGACTGTACAAATTGATAACAGGTGATAGGAAGGAGTGGAGAAAAATGCACATAATAATGAAGATAGTGGGAGAACAAAAAAGTTTGAGGGATAGACAGAAAAAGAGAAATGGGAAGAAAAAGATCACAAAAAAAGAAGACTACCAGCATAAGCAATGAAACAGAGCCATTCTTGAAATATTTCATGCACTCGAAAAAAAACCTTGCCATGGGCTAACAGGTACGCACACTACAATGTATGTCCCATTGCTTAGACAGTGATTTATACAGCATCAAAATACATATAAAGGAATTCTACATGTTACTTGTTAGTTATAGAAAAATTATCAAAAGCAACAAAATTATTTAAAAAATTAAAAAGTATGTGTTTTGGATATATTCAACTGATGGATGGCCTTGCAAGAAATATGCTTAATTTTACATCTGAAATGAATATCTCAACAAACCAATGTCAGGAATTTCCAAGATGAGTTTTGGCAAACACGTCTTCTACAATTGGGCACTTTCAATTCTTACATAACCCAGTTTCCATCTGTCCCCTTTACAATGAACTACCAGAAGCTGGTCTCCATCTATACTCTTTTCAATAAACTACTAGGTCTCTGAAAATTATTTTTTTCTAAGTTGGTGCTTGTTGGAGGAAATCCAAATCTGTACGTTATAAACTTGATTCAGCAATGTGTTAAGCCACCTGTGCATTAAAAATATTTAAAAAAATAAAAAAATAGCTATAATATTTGTCAAGTGTAAAATGCTAACTTCCTATCAGTGGCGGCGATTGGGTTCAAAAACTGGGGGGGGGGGGGGTGCAAAGACAGTTTGCTTTCCCTTGATAAGGTTTAGCATAGTGTCAAGAAGTAGGGGGGGGGAAGGAAAACCCCTAATCGCCGCCACTGTTTCCTATTCAAAAATTCATACATATTTACATTCTGAGTAACTAGTATAATCCAAAAGAAAATTTCTGAAAGATTGGAACAGCCTAGATTACAAAAAATGCTCTAACAAACTGATACTCTTCTTATCTGGAGAAGAAAATTCGAAGTTTTGCTAACAGCTGGCACCACTGTGTTGCTAGAAAAATTGTAACCTTTTTAAAAGATGATACAAGTATGGGTAAATACCAGTTTCAAATATGCTTTCAGCAAGAAGCTTGATAGCTCAGTTGGTATGAGTGTTGCTTCAAGATCTCAAGGAAGCAAGTTCAAATCTCAGCCAGGAAACTTGGATTTTCTTCAGGTTACATTTGTGAATGTGAAGTATAAACGCAAGTTCCGAAATAAGATTGATTGATTCATCGCTGGTGGCTCAGTCAGTAAGGTCATCGCTTCTAGACTTCAGGGTCGTGGGTTCGAATCCCACCGAGTGAACGTTACTTTTAATCCTCTGTTCTTCTCTACCCATCCACTGCACCTAATTCTGTTCTTCTATTCAACCTCCCCTCTTTCCGTGGACGAATGCAAGACCCTCCCCCAGCTCTAGGGAGCCCTACCTGCCTTTCGAGGCTATCCCTCCGGGCTGGCAGGAGTTCACAACTACCTTAATATTCAATCCCTCTGAGGGATTGGCCTGGGGCTCGGGGACTTGGAGCGGCGACCTTACTGACTTGAAGTACCAGGGGGTGTTTTTGCAAAAAAAAATTCATGTTAGTTCAGACCTTTGCTACTAGATGGCATAGGCATTCACTTTTTAGTTCAGACCTTTGCTACTAGATGGCGTAGGCATTCACTTTTTAGTTCAGACCTTTATTACTAGATGGTGTAGGCATTCACTTTTTAGTTCAGACCTTTGCTAATAGATGGCACCACTTGTTCTACTTATTTGCAGATAGTTCTAGTAGTTGCCACAAGATGGCATTTTGTACGTATAAATTAGTCATTAGCTTATAGACGCAATTTATTGGATGGTCATGGGACAATTAACAACAGTTTGTTTCTAAGCCTGCAGTTGAAAATATTAGTTTTCAATTGTATTTATATTCTTCTTCCTAAGCTCTGTTCTCAGTTTAGAATAACCTTTTATTATTTCTCTGGGGAATGGATCATGCTAACGTGTAACTTCACTAGAATTACAAAAAGTGAAATGTTTTTCTTGCATGCATGTTAATCTAAAGCTGTTCAAGTGTCATTTGTCAGCTAGTATTTTGATAAAATCCTTTCATCCAAAAAAAAATACCTCTCGCACACACTCAAAATTTAGTACCTTTTCCTGTTAATTCTCACCAGTTCTATTTATTACTGGGATTATCTAAAGTAAGTAAATGAGCTTTTGTATCAATTTAGTAAGTAATAAATGATTAAAATCAAACATTTTATTTCATGCATTTACATTATATAGTCACATCACATCTTAACATGACAAAAATAATTCAAATAATTATTGTTGCCATTATGTAAATTCCTTCTTTATATTGTGCACATTATCTGCAATGAATAAAAGTGGACAAAAGTATCAAATAAAATTAAATGTGATGCCTCTAGCATCAACTGCACTTAATTTTTTTCTGATCTAAATGGAAATGCTAATTATATTTTTACACCTGTTCCCAGCACCTATGCAGATAATTTCATATAGTTCTCAGTAAAAAAAAAAAAAAAAAACAGCTAGTTTTAATTTTATCTTCTGTTCAGATACAAGAGTTACAAAAGTCAAAATTTTCTGATCTAACAATACTAATGCATTTCAATTTAGAAACTTTTATATTTTCTAGTAAAGTAAAAAGTAAAGTGCTCCCCTGTGCTTAGCACCACGCCATGAAGGTGTACAGGGTGTGTGGGGGTAACGCCCCACACTTTCTTGATCCGGTTATGAGTGGGGGTGATGTGATCAGCATCATGCCCCTGACCGCCTTTACCCCCCGGGGTTTCCCCCAGGTACCCATGCCATTTGATGCTGGGTGGGCGCTGGGGCCGCTTCCTACGTTAGAAAAGTTCCCGGATTTTAACCAGCCGGGGATCGAACCCGGGACCTTGAGTATGGTAGTCAGATGTGTTACCGACTGACCCACCGCGGCCACTTTTCTAGTCTGAAAAATAAATTTTAAAATAATAGTTTTTCTTGTATGTACGCATTGCTTGCATTATAGAATTATTTTCTTATAGTATACGGTTATTACAAGCATAAGAAAACAGTTTTTCTTTGTGACGTTTCAGGAGAACACACGCTCCTTTCATCAGACATTCTTTTCATTTTGACTAAAGATACAGATATAACAATGGTTAGTAATTTTTTAAACAAAAAGAATCCGTTATATAATGGATGTTGTCAATGTTACATTGTTGTAATATAGCAACTTAACTGTGAAAAAATAAATGTCTGATGAAAGGAGCGTGTGTTCTCCTGAAACGTCACAAAGAAAAAATGTTTTCTTATGCTTGTAATAACCGTAAACTACAAGAAAATAAATTTTTTAAAATACCTGCTCTAGTTTCTGTGAATCAGTTACAAAAGTTCTTCACACTTAATTGTTTCCATCATTCTTACACTGAATTAAGCTGCATAGCATTTGGTGTAATTTGGGTTATCTGTTTACAAGGATGAAACTTCAGTTGTCATTTTATTTCAATCAATTTTTAAACTGGTCATGTAAAATTACAAAATGTAGCTCAAATACTTGAATTGAGGCCTTAAGTGCACTTGATGCACCAGAAGGCTAATTGAAACTGGACCTACAGTTTAAAGTATGATCTGAACCACTTGTGCCTCCACCAGGTATCCAACCCGGGACTCCTTGATTACAAGGCAACAACATTACTACTATGCCATCAGGGAGGTCCTAGTTCAAATACTATATACTATATCAAATTCCATTTAATGTTTGTGTGTTTACTATACTTTGTGCAATACCAGAATGCAAGTCCTAACCACAAGAGTTAAATCAAACACCATTATTTCCTCCAATTTGACTCTCTTGTATGGGTGCTCTTGCTTCTAGGATCCATTGCTTCCACAGCTCTTTCCTAATGCCATTCCAACAGTATTTATTAAATAATTATGTACATTTATATATTTTATCATTATTTTGAACCTAGAGGATAATTGTTACAAAGTGTCAGTATAAATTTTCTTTCCATGGCATTTACTACATAATTCCAATAATAATATACAGTCAATGTTCACCACATACATTCCAAATGTTATGAAGTAGAATTTACAGAAACTTCCGAACTCTAGTGCATGCGAAGATACCTCTTGGTGATATATATTTCAAACTTCAGTGTTTCTTTTCATCATCATGAATGCAAATCTCAATCTGCAAATTCCATTAATTACATTGTTGTTACACCTCACGACAGTTATAGAATTTGGGCAGTTCTTTGCAAGCATAGCATTTTCATATCCACCTGATTTTTTCTCCTGATAGCATTTCAGCTGGATGGACCAGAGTTACAAAGCTTCCACTCCTTCTTCTTTTAAATATATACTAAGTCCAGCCATCGTATAAATAGAATGCAGTTTAGTCACCTTCTTAGCCATCATGATGAGTGGTAAAATGTGTATCTGCCAATTGGTTGGTATGATCAACCCAAAATAAGCCCCCAAGCATCAATATTCTCAGTCCTATGGAATATGTTGCAAAAATTAACCAGGAATCTTAAATTTAACCCAGCCCCACACCAATCATACAGTACTAAGATTTGAAAGTAACTTTGGTAATTGTTGTACACACTGCTTGCCTATTAGGTATCTCACTTGATGGAATGAAGACATTTGATTGGTCCATTATGTGAATCAGTACATCTTAAAATGCATGTGATCAATCAAAAGCTCAACGTCTGACTACCATGCTAAAGGTCCCAGGTTCGGTTCAAATCTGGGAACTTTTCTAACGATGGAAGCGGCCCCGGCGCCCACCCAGCATCGAATAACATGGATACCTGGGGGAAACCCTGGGGGGTAAAGGTGGTCAGGGGCGTGATGCTGATCACATCATCCCCACTCACGACCGGATCAAGAAAGTGTGGGGCATTACCCCCATACCCCCTATACGCCTTCATGGCGTGGTGCTATGCACAGGGGAGCACTTTACCCTATATATATATATATATATTGAAGCAAAATTCTGATAAATTGATGCTTAAATTTGAGTGGCATACTAACAACTTTCCATTATCTTCATTCCTAGACAATCTGTGTATGGAACATTTGGAAAAACAAATATTTCAGCATTCTCTAGTCAAATAGTACCATCATATACTACAGATATGTGGATGATATGTTTTTAACATGCAAAGAAGAACATGTATTAGAAGATGCAATAACAGTATCGAGCTCCATAGCTGTTACAGCAGAAAAAGAAGAGAATAATACCTTGAACTATCATGTCTTTACCATTAAAAAAGTACAAGGCAAATTCCAAACTTCAGTGTATACGAAGCCAATCACTGGAGGACTGTTCATCTATAAATCATCAGCACACTCCAGAATACAAAAACAAAACATTTGGTATGATTTTATAGCAAGCGGAATAAAATTATGTACCAATCCAGAAAAATTCAAACAGGAAAAAGAGTATATACACAACAAAATAAGTAGACCAAATCTCAATGCAAATCACATAAAATGTAAAACAACAAATTACAGGCATGTAATTGGAAAAGAACACAAACAAGGAAGGCAAAATTTAGATGGGTTACCCCTTACTGGAATATTATCTTGTATCTGCAGCTGTGGTACGCAATACATAGGACAAACTGCACAAAAATTCATGAACATAAACTAAAGTATTAAAAAAAAATCAGGTTTATCAAAACATTTATTTGAATACAAAAAAAACAAATTCAAAGAAACCAAATTCTTAGAAAGTGCAACTGGACCTATTGAGTTTACTGAGAGAGTCATTTGCCATCTTAAAAATATCAGAAAATTTAAATGAACATGCAGAATCATTACATAAGAGATGGCAATTATTATTGAAAATTAAATTACTGAGGGGGAAATTTTCATGATATTGTTTCTAATTTAATATAATCCATTTTATGTAATAAACTGTACCTATCTTTTGAATTTAGATATAAGTATCAATAAAAAACAGTGTGTTTCAGTATGAAATCCAGAGAAACAAACAACAGTTGTATCACAATAAACAAATGACCAGACTGAATAAGAGAGTCAGTTGCCAGCTAGATATGGAGTAGGAAGCAGTGACAGGGCACTCTGCACTGCCTTTTTTCTTGTTTTTAATCTTTTTAACCCATCTTACCTTCCCATGTTCTAAACTTTGACTATTCTTGTCTTAAGTCCTGAAGAAACCACAGATGTGGGGAAAACTTGAGTAACTAAATAAGCTAGTACATGCATAAGCTGGTCTTCAACTACTTAGTGACAATTCAAGTACTCTTAAAACATATTGATACATAAAAGACATACCTCTCTCTCTTCTAAAAAGTGTCATGGCAACCATATTTGCATTGATACAGGATAATTATGCAAATTAGCTTTAAAACGACATAACTCATGTACGGTAACATTTGGAAGATTGCAATTTGGGAACTCTTGGTCTAAAACATGATTAGAAAACCTTCTGAATTATGTGTTCCCAATGAAATATTCTAATCTTGATAGATGGAAAAAAAATCAAATATGACAGCACACTGTGATGACTGTCATAAAAAGTTGTAAATGGTAAGTTGGTTTTAAAAGACTTTACCAGGTACTTCACTTCCATCGTTAAACTCAGTTGCAAGAAAACAACATAGTGACAGTAGCATAATTAACCCTCAGTCATCCACATCCGTCCTCATTGTAGCACAAATGTCCTGCGTGCAGCACTCAGTGCCACACTATGAAAACCAATGTTATTTACATGAATCATTCAAGCAAATCGATGTTGAATTACACTAGTACTTGCTGGAAAACAGGCAAAATATATATGTATGAAACATGTCCATTTCGGATATTTCTATTAGCTATTAAAGAAAATAAACTTAAAAAATAGAGAAAGCGTCTCATAGAATTACACGCTTCGACTCTTGAAACAAATGCACCAAAATATTAATCTAAAAATAATTAAAACTTTGCCATATAATGAACTAAAACGTGAACTCACCATTTACAAAATTTTCAAAAATTTACAAGGTATTTTCAAAAAAAAAATTCAACATATTTTTCAAAACTAATTGGAATCCTATAATTTATATGGGCTTAGAAAGGAACCATTTGTTGAAAAATGTCACATGGGTACTGCAATGGTTTCTGCATACAAAAAAAATATTCCGAACAACGTACGATCATTATTTTTTTTTTTTTGCCAAATTCATGGCTGGCTAGGAAACATTCCCGTGCACGGTACAAAGTGCCACCTAAGGAGGACCGATCACTTCAGAGGTGTGTAAGCAACTGAAAGAACACCAGAAAAAAGGCATGAATGCCTCTGTTTTTGGGGGAATAATAGTGTGGATAGGTTACCTAGTGCTTTCCCGACCATTATTGCGCTGGTAAGAAAAAAATAATTCAAAATTTTAAAAAAGGCAGCACTCAGTGCCACCATGTGGGTTATGGAGGGTTACTGACACAACATTACAGGAGGGAGGGAATGGGGGAGAGGGGGACCAATATCAGAAAAATAAAATAATTTTATCAAATTTTTACAGCATTTGACTGCATTATCATGAATTTTAAGTAGCTACTTTTTCTTTCCTTTATGCTTATGAAACAGTATTTTTTAAGAGTTGCACGTACATAAGAATATCAAATAATTGAAAAATCTTGAACAGAATTGCACAGGTACAAAATCTCTGTTAACAGGGAAAAACCAAACACTGCTTCACATGACCTAGGTGATTTAGACAAATAAAAGAAAGGAGAACTCTATTATTAGGTGGCAAAAGTTTGGATCAAAGGTGTGAAGCTGATCTGGAAAGAACAAATTTCATCTACCATTTCATCCAAAGAACAAATGGTTCCACAGTTTTCAAAATTCTAATAATTACAGTTGTAGGTGAGAGGTCACACAAACTTTATGAAAAAAAAAAATCTCCCTAATTTTTAAAGCCTTTTCTTGAACGAGACGTGCAAAAGTTAATATCAAAATGCATTTCAGATACTAATTGCATAAAATGCAAAAGAAGTAATGAAAATAGTTCTGCTGGTATTTACTCGTTTGGTGGATCGAGTTTCTCCATTTATATAATAATAATAATTATATAAATATTATTATTATTATTATTTTGAATAACATTTATTTTTGTTAGTTTATAATATTTATTATTGTATAGTAACATTTATAACCATAGTAATAATACTTATTATTTTTTCTACTATTCAACTTTTATCATTTGCTCGACCCCCTTGTAAAAATTTCTGGCGATGTCAATGCACACAACTGATAGGATCATATGCCATGCAAAGTTAGAAAAATCACAAGACAGGGAGGGATAGTTACCTACCCAATCCATTTTATGTTTAAGGTATAATGGAACTCTTTCTGGCTATCTCTTATACACAGACAAAACAGAAGATTGCAACTGCCTATCGACACTAAAATACATTCAAAACTTTATTTTCAATCTTACATTTACTCCATTTCATTTTATTCCATCACCTCTTCTCAATATCAGGGTTGGATATTTAAGGCTCGACTGGACATCTGGTCGCCGCCAGGGCCGATTTTTTCAAATTTTCCTCATCTTTCGAAAAACACGTACCATATTCCAAAATCTGAAAAGTTACATCAGCTTAGAATTCCTTCTGGAGCATTGACGTGAATTTTCGTGTAGTTTGCTTTCACTCTTATCTAGATATTATCAATAGTTTCGTGATTATTATGTACGTCTTAAGTTTGCAAAGGCAAACTACACGAAAAGTCACATCACACCAATTCACATTCACCAATCACACCATGCACCTCACAACTGGCAAGATCAGTAATAAGCATCCATGTTCGTCAGTTCCTACTCAGACACTGTTCAAGCAAATGGACTGCGGTTGTCTGTGGAGTGCAATTACACATTACTGCTGGGTACTGTGTATGCACCATGTCGCTGCAGTTATGTATTGCTTATTACAAGCCAATCGGAAGTTGATTTCTGAATAGACCTCGTATGATGTGAAATATGAGATTTTGTGCATCAGAGGAAACATTTTGGGCAAATGCAGTTTCTTTTACTCTTTGCGGCGCAGTGGTTACCAATGGTAACCACCTCAAAATTGTCCTTTTCGGCTCAGTGGTTAGTGTCACTGACCACCACTTGAAATGCAAATTTTCGTTTTGTGTGGTATTTTAACTCGAATGTTTCGCTTTGAGGTGTATCGCCTTTTGTCTGAAATGAGATTTTGGGGATTGTTGTTTCTTATGTTTACTCCAGTCTCCTTTATGGTGCCGCTTTTGTTGAATGTTGTTGTAAACAGTGATTGTTAATGACTAATTGTTGTAATGGCAGTTCTTTTTCATTTTCTGCCGAATCCACTGTGCTTTTATATTTCCCCATTACCGTGGCTACGTCTGTGCCAAGAAGTGGAGGTGTTTGTGCGGTCGTTCACAAAGGAACTCTTCATATGTAGGTGGTTAGTGTTGCTGACCACCGCGCAGATTTGGTTGCTTTCGGAACTCTGTGTAAAGTTTACATATTTCCTAGAATCATGGAGAGGCTGACTGATCAGGATATTCGAGACTTTTTTAATGCTGAGGACATACCCTCAGGCTCCGATTTGGACTTCAGTAGTGATGATTCAGATGCAGATCCCACTTTTCACCCAGAAATAAGTGCAGAAGGAATATGCATTGCAGAAACGTCCTCTGAAGATGAATTTCTTGGGTGCAATATTCCTACTAACGAAGGACCTTCGACATCAACACAAAGTGCCACACGTTGTGTTAGTGCATCAATGAGCGTCAGACAACAGGATGGTTCCAATGAGGTCACAGTGAGTACTCCAATTGTGCCATTGGTTCATGTACCAAGGTCACCAATCTGGGATCAGACATCTCATCAAACAACTCCAGTGCCACATTTCTCAAGTAGGGTGGGACCGACTGATGCTGTGAAGGAACTGCAAGATAAGAGCCCTCTTGCAATTTTTTCACTCTTTTTCAATGATGAGCTGCTCAATCATATTGTGTTTCACACGAACTTATATGCTACACAACAAGGTAAGCCCTTCCAACCGACAGACATGGATGAAATTCGAGTATTTATAGGAATGAACATTTTTATGGGTCTCAAACGAATGTCAAGTTACAGAGATTATTGGTCATCAAAACCAGACTGGCATGACTATTATATTTCAAAACTAATGAGTGTAAAAAGGTTTGGTTGGCTGTTGGGTAACATACATTTCAACAACAATGCTGTTCAACCAGAGCATCGTGATCCACAATTTGATAGATTATATAAACTCCGACCATTTCTGAACAATCTGGCACACTCTTTCGCGCAAAACTACAAAGCTTATCAGAAACTTGTCGTCGATGAATCGATGGTAAAATTCAAAGGAAGATCTAGTATGAAACAATTCATGAGGGATAAGCCAATCAAAAGAGGTTTCAAGATATGGAAGATCTGTGACTCGTCTGGATATAACCACAGGTTCGAAATCTATACTGGGAAAACAAGCGATCAAGGTGAGAAACGGTTGGCTTCCCGAGTTGTTCTCAGTCTCTGTCATGATTTTATTGATAAAAACCATGTTCTATTTGTAGACAACTACTTCAATAGCTATGAGCTGCTGCTAACTCTAAAAGCCAAAAATATTTTTGCATGTGGGACAGTGAATCCTGCACGGAAGTTCCTACCTAGTCTCAAAGCGGAGAAGGAACTAAAGAGAGGAGAATATGATTGGCAACAGTCCGATGATGACATAACAATGATAAGATGGAAGGATAAACGAGCAGTGAACGTTTTGTCTAATTTCCACAATCCCAATGATACAATAACCATCAGTAGAAAGGCAAAAGATGGTACTATTTCAGATGTGCCCTGCCCAAAGATTGTGAAGGAGTACAATGAAAATATGAATTTTGTCGATAATTTTGATCGACTGAAGAATGATTACCAGATTGACCGCAAAAGTAAGAAATGGTACTTGAGATTATTTTTTCACTTTCTTGATGCAGCTCTAACAAATGCTTTTATTATTCACAATCAAATTGAAGGTGAGAAGTTCACTAACAAGGAATTTAGGAGGGATGTATATATAGGTTTGCTCTCCAAAAGAATAGCAACTCCACACACTCCCCCAAACAGAAGTGTAGAAATAAAGCGCCACAAACCTAGTGTCATGCCGAGTATTAGGAACCAGAGTGCAAGCCATCAACCTAAGAGGTCCACATCAAGAAGATGTGCTAAGTGTAGCACGAAGAGCAATCCAGTCCGCACAATATGGATGTGCAGTGTTTGTAATGTGCCCCTTTGTTTGCGGAAGGATAAAGACTGTTTCCAAACCTTTCACCGAAATTGAAGTTGAATTTAGGTAAAGAAAACCTTTGTATTTCACAATTTTCATTCACATATGTTGCATAAAAAAACATGTTACATTTGCGTGGTGGTTAGTGCTGATAACCACCAGTTTTTTTCAAATTAAAATTACAATTACAATAGAATTTAAGAAATATTATGAAAATATGTATTCTTATGTCAAAATAAAAGATATTAAAAGTGTTAATGTAAAAAAAAATTTTCGAACCTTCTCCGCGCCGGAAGGGTCGGGAAATTTATCCAACTCCTGAGCCGCAAAGAGTTAAAGTCATATCATATCTTAATCCAGGTAAAGTGTATTTCATAATGTTTGACACTAACATTTAGTGGACAGCTGGTAAACCTGTCTTACTAGCACTAGCTGAAGCAATTAACGTGTCACTTCTTCAAAACCACATAATATTTCAGTTCTGTCTCTTTTGATCATTTATATACTTTTGAAGGTATAACATACTCGAACCACAAAACCTCCATTATTGAGAGGTACAATGTATAAATTTCACCCCCCCCCCCAAAAAAAAAAATCATCTCCACAATTAGCTCTCAAGCTACGATTTTTTTTACTTCGCACCAAGTTCGAAAAGCATGCACTAAAAGTTCTTCCATCAGGAGAGGCTATACATGTGCACAAGGCTCCATCCACTAAAGGTTAAAGGAAGCCACCATCAAACGATCATACTCACCAGGAAATTAACTTCCGTCCAACAGTTTGAGCCAACTTTGAAGACCATCACCAAACTTCCACTCATTGAGGATAAATACGGTTGAAATGATGTAGCAGTTGGAAGCAGGCTGCTGAAGCTCCGTAAAGCATGCCACCACTCGTTCACATCTGAATTCGTTCATCAAACCAGCTTCTGGGCAAGGGTTCCTGGATGAACCAGGTACTGAAAAAATAGAAAACAGTTTGCTACACTTCACACATATAACATTTTGTATTGAAGTAAAAAAAGGGGGGGGGGGTTTGCAGACTCTCCATACCACTACAAGAAAGAATGAAATTTTGTGTTGTTTATTAAAGATTACGTTTCATGTTAACATTCACCACTGTTTTGGCTTGTGGAGATGCTTTATAGTGATGTAATGATTGAATTTATGTGGTACTATTTATCACAACATTACATCCTTACAAATTCCATGTCATATGAACTACACATGGGAAATTATGTGTTCATGTATTATGCAATGTTATTTTAAATCAAAAAAGTTGTTCAGGTAATGTTCTGGTTTATACTACATGGGAGCTTTTCAACTGAAGTGTTAAGTAACAAGCCACACGTGTCACTTGAAAAATAACTTTCAGAAAAAAAAATGCAACATTTTGTACAACGGCAAGGTGTTCCTCAGAATCAGGAAGAGGCTTATTTCTACATGATGTGTTTCATGCCACTTCAGTTTGTTGGTCACAAAGCCTATTTTTATTTAACTTTCTTCAACTGCTTTCCCGTCAAACGTAGAAAATGATCTTTTATCAACGATGTACATGCAGTGTCGAAGACTGGTGATAGCCTAGCAATGTCAATTATTCTGGTAATAAATCCATACGGTTCACCTTCCATTATGAAATTAAAGATTTTTAGATGAAGCTTGGGCGGGAGGTCTGTAAGTGTAACTGTAGCAGCCATATCGTCTACCGGTCTGCTTTTCTCTGCTCTAGCTTGGTAACAAGCAAGGGGTATCAAGTCTTGCTTATTCTGACCATTGAGTGGTGCCGCCACTGTCTGAAAATGTAATCAACTACAAGAAGTCAGCGAGAAATGTCTCGATAATTCATACGGACTAGGAAACGAACACATTTCTTTTGTGGGATTCTAGTGACTCATTGACTTCATTCCATTGTTCATTTCTTTTATCAGTTCGATCTTTGCGAAGCTTCGAGCAGGTCAACAACCGCTATTGTTTTACCAACATGTTCATTTCATACAGCTCAACAATAGCAGATTTTTCTGGAATGTTGGACAATTATAAAGGAACTCTAAAATAATATATTAACCAGGAGTGGGCTTAAAGGTAAAGGTAAAGTGCTCCCCTGTGCTTAGCACAATGCCATGAAGGCGTATAGGGGGTGTGGGGGTAATGCCCCACACTTTCTTGATCCGGTCATGAGTGGGGGTGATGTGATCAGCATCACGCCCCTGACTGCCTTTACCCCCCAGGGTTTCCCCCAGGTACCCATGTTATTCGACGCTGGGTGGGCGCCGGGGCCACTTCCATCGTTAGAAAAGTTCCCGGATTTGAACCGGCCGGGAATCGAACCCGGGACCATGAGCATGGTAGTCAGCCGCGTTACCGACTTAGCCACCGCGGAGTGGGCTTGCTAACTTTAAAGAATAACATTCCTGGAGATTTCTTTACAGCCTTCAAACCCTTTAGATGAAAATGTTCTTTAAAGGTTATTTCTTGAATATCAGCTGTTACCTGTTTGTGGTCTTACTCAGTGCCGGATCTTCAAGCCGCAAAACCCTGCAGTGCGGGGGGCCCTGAGACAAGTACGCCTTTAGGGGGCCCTCAGCCACTGACATAGTACAGGGTCCATATATGCATATGTAAAAAAATAAACGTATAAAATATTTACAGGTAAAGCACATAGCACAGTGCTATGAAGGCACATTTAGGGTATGTGGGGTAGGGCCCCACATATTTTCGATGTCGGCCATCTTGGAGGTGATGTGATCAGCACCATGCTCCACCTGCTTTTACCCAGACTGGGTATCATTTGATTTGAAGCTGGGTGGGCCCAGGAATTGCTTTATGAGGGGACAAAGCAGGAAAAACTCCAACCTTAAATCAAATCAAGCTAGAATTTCACGAGAAATGCAGTGGTGAAGGTTTCTTCAACCTATATTTAATCAGGTAAAAGTTATGACTGCATGATTGTAACAAATGTATAATTTTCAGGTGTGACGAAACCAGGGCCCCCCAGTTCTCGTTTGTCATAACCCCTCCCGTTTATAGGGTACCAATGTATAACTTTCAACATATTACATAACTTTTGCACACAGAAACTTCGCACACAACAGGTGGGAAATTACGCAGGATTCTGCTGTGAAATGGGCAGAATCAATAATGTGCGACCATCACTCAGTTTGAGTGTCTTTCTTGTGCTTGTGCATTTACTATTTCAGTATTTCCTTTTCCAAAACGACAATGAATTAAGTAAAACGCATGGTATATTATGAATGAATATGTGCGAGAATAGAGGAAGAATCATGGGAATACTGTTATCTTCATGCTCTTGAATGAGACAGGTTCATTGAAAAATAGGCACCTTTGCTTCCCTTCGGAAAAGTCAAACAGACAGGTTAGTATGTTTTTTTTTTGTTTTTTTTTACATGTACCTGTAAACATACGTGTGCTACTTCATACTGCATTGATGTGGCTGAAAGTTGCAGTGTTACATATTTATACCAATGCTTAATCAACGTTAAAAACACTCGAAGACGCCAGACCGCGGTGTCCCGATTTAGTAGAGCCAAATCTTTATTTCTGATTACGTAAATGTGGATATTTGTTTTATAAAGAGTTGGATTTGTGTAGAGAAAAATTAATCGAAGTTACCTCTCAATGACATATATACGTACATTGGGGGGGGGGGGGGGGCGGCGATAGAGTGGACAATTGGGGTGCCAAAAATCGAGAAAATGGAAAGAGGCCAAGGAAATAGATAAGAACACCTTCTTCCATTCTTTGTTTATCATCAGTCCCCCATTCCAGTTCATTGTGTCTTCACCTTTCTTCTCTATTTCCTTGGCCTCTTTCCATTTTCTCACTAGCATTCTTCTCTCCCTTCCTATATGCTTAGCCTCATCCCACTTTATGTCATGTCCTGTTTCTCTCTCAGGCAGATAAAGGAGGAGCAATTGTGGTGATGGAAAGAGAATGGTACGAGAGGAAGTATGAAGACCTAAAAGAGAACGATATGAGGAGATTTGTGGAACATAAGAAGAAGAAACTATAAGAGAAAGGGCCATACAAGACTGTAGGAGGAGAGGATTCAAAAAGTGCATAAAGGAGACAGGAAGACTACCAAGTTTGAAAGGCTTTCCAAAGATACACAAAGAGGAGATAAAGTTGAGACCAGTAATGGACTGCAGAAACATTATTTTGGAACCCTTGGAAAAGAAATTAAAGAAAGTTATTGAAGTGTTAGTAACACAGCAAGAAAGCAGAGCAGTTAAGAAGAGTGAACAAGTAGTGGACCTCATAAAAGGACTAAAGTTGAATGAGATGAAGACGACAATGTTTAGCTTAGACGTGAAAAGTATGTTCCCGAGCATGAAGAGGGGACACGTTTTGGACATTATTAAAAAGAGGATGGAAAAAGAAATTATAGGAGAATGGGATAGTAAAAGGGTAGTGAAGGCGTTGGAAACCATTTGGAATAAGGGTTACAGTATAATGGGGGATAAAATAATGTTAATGGCTGAAGGACTGAATATAGGTTCTAGCCTAAGCCCAGCAATGGCTGAATTGGTTATGAATGAATGGGAAAAGAAAGTAGTAGAAAAAGGAGGTGACAAAATGATTTTTTTTGCAGATATGTGGACGATTGTTTTGGCATATGGAAGGGAACGAAGAGGCAGCTCGACATATTTGCCAAAGAAATACAAGATGAAGAAAAAGGGATATTATTGGAACTCGAAATAGAAGAAGACAAGATAAGCTTCCTAGATATATTGATGAAAAGGAAGAGAGAACAAGAAATTGAAACCGCTTGGCATCAGAAGTGTGCAGCAGGGGTATTCTGCCACAAAAGAAGTGATGTAAGTGAGGTGACAAAAAGAAATTTTATAAAGAATATGGAGAACAGAATCAAGAAAATATGCACAAAAGAATGTGAAAAAAGAAGGCAAAATAAATAGCCTATGGAAACAGCTGGAAAAGAATGGCTATAAGAAGGAGGATAGACTGGACATAAACAGAAGAAGCAAGAAAAGTGGCAGGGGAGAATTGGAAGAGAAAGAAAAAGAGAGGAGGTTTGGAATAAGGAGTATGGGGAAGACCACAGAAAAGATATGCAAAGTGCTTAGAAAAGCGAGCATTAAAACTTACAGGAAGGGAGGGAGGAGCATCTTAAGAATAGCGAAGAATGCTAACAAGAAAAAGGAAAACAGAGAAGAGGAAGAGGAAGGGATTATCTACGAAGTGAAATGTAAAGAATGTCAGTGTGTGTGTACATAGGAGAAACGAAAAAGAGGCTGAAAGACAGGTTGAAACAACATAGGGATGATGTACGACTTAAGAGAGAGAGAAATGCGATATTTAAACACAGGAGAGAAACAGGACATGACATAGAGTGGGATGAGGCTAAGCAGATAGGAAGGGAGTAGAGAATGCTAGTGAGAAAATGGAAAGAGTCCAAGGAAATAGAGAAGAAAGGTGAAGAAGACACAATGAACTGGAATGGGGGTCTGATGATAAACAAAGAATAGAAGGTGTTAGAAAGAGTGGAAAGGACAAGAGAGGAGGATGAGAGAAGAAGGAAGAAGAATGAAGGAAATAGAGTGTGAGATAAAGAGTCCAACCACATTCACTTTCAGGTGAAAGTAAAGTTGACAAGGGAAAGCCACCTGCTAGAATGTTCCAGAACAACTTTCTAATAGTCTGAAGGGGAGTATTTTTGTGTATATATATCGTCCTGTTCTTGTACCTTGTTACATTTGTACTTGGTACATAGTCTGAAGAAGACCTTGCTAGTAGGTTGAAACGTTACGTTTAGTTTATGTTTTATAATAAAATAAATTTCTGCCTTGGTCAGCATATTGAGTTTTTCAAATTATGGTAGCTCATAATTTGTACTTTACAGCAATGTAATTAGTTTAGAATTTAATCTAAAGTACCGTTTATAATAAAAGTAAAGTACACTATGTAAGGTGGACTCAATATGGCCTACATAGGAATATATCGTGAAGGACATGCACAAATGTGACATTTGTTACAGTATGTTCACATAGCGTGTGTTGAACTCTGCAAGGACGATGAAGGACCTTTCATTTGCCCAGACTGTGATGTGTAATCCATGGTCTTCTGGTAACAAATTGTGACATATCACTACCTTGTTTATTGGTTTGTAAGCAATGTTATTTCTTTGTGCAAATATCATGCCATTATGTAAATAAAATGTGAGTGTATCAATTCATTTATCTACCTATAAAAACAACATTGTGGTACTTTCTTTACAATTTCTGTTGCATATTTTGATGTGAAAGAACATATGTACCTAATATGGCCTAAATGTAACTTTTTAATAAAATCTTCGTTACATCCATGTTCTTATTTGGAATTTGTTCTAATTTTCAGTAAACTTTCAGAAATGTTCCATCTTTTGAATCTTGCAATTAGTTTTACCTTTCTGACTTTGTACTTTGTACAATCTCAAACCTTAGGTATGCCATATTGGGTTCAGGTTCACATTATATTTTAATATCTTTTAGATCATGTGTGAGGGTGATTGGTGTCATATCAACTGTAATACACAGCCTATAATATTGCATAGCTCGACACCAAATGATTGAATTTCTTTTGTGCGTGCTCAATATGAATAACAGAATACATGCCACCAGAGTCCAACCTGTACACAATTTTGAGGAAGTATACCAAGGGAACCCATTGCTTGCTACACTCACCAAAATATAAACCAGCTGTCCTTCTACAGGGTGCAGCAGCATTAATAGCGTAATTTAAGTAGGAAATAATGATGATGCTGGCAACAATGTTGTTATACTGTGCATGAATTTCAATTTACAGTAGATTGTGCTTCAGTTTGTTGCTACTCCATGCAGTGTGGTGTATTTCTTGCAACAGAACCTTGCCAGAGAAAGTGATTTTCCATTATGGTGACAACCCATGGCCAGCCTGGTCTCTGGATTAGTCCTCTTTGAATTTCTCCTTGTGGGGTTTTCTTAGGCAAGAAGTATTCCACGTACACCATCACGATCTTGGAACAGAAGGATCGCATCCGAGATCTCGCTACCAGTATCCCGACAAACATGATAGAACAAGTAATTGATTGATTGATTTGGTTCATTTTACTTCGCATTTCTGCCACTTTTAGCTGAGGATGAGTTATATGATATGATGAAATTACACTCACAAAGAATACCCATGTTCAGGCTGGGATTCGAAACCAGGACCCTTGGTGTCATAGCGTGCTGTGCTAACCACTCCACCATGAAGGCCAGCTAGAACAAGTAATGAACATTAAAACGCCACTTGGAAGAATTCGCGGCACGCCATGGTGATCATTTATCAGGGGTCATATCCAAACATTAACTAGTAAATGGCATTTCCTTTTGTACAATTAGGTACTAGTCATTCGATAAGAATATTCTATTTCAAATATAATTTAAATTAAGATATGAACGCTGCTGCATGCTATGCAAGGAGAATCCTGTTATTAGCACTTACTGACCTCCTCCAAAAATATATGGAAAGACTTCATATAACCCAAATGGTGAAATTCTAGCATGAAAACATGGACGAGAGGTGGCGTTAAAGAGACAGGGATGCTTTATGAGAATTCTCTTAACTAGGAGAAAGCATCACTCCAGGTTTCCCCCTTTTAAACACTGCTGCCCCCTTAGAAAAACCCTGCATGTAGTCTTTTCTCAGTATATACCTTTAAAAAGTAGATAGGTGGGGCAATGTGTAATACACAAATATCCAATCATCCACATATATGTAAGGCTATCCTGTAAGTGTGTGATGCGTGCCACCTCAATGGGCCTTGCGCTATCTACTAGGTAACATAAATCTGAATCTGGATAGGGTAACAGTGTTTTTATAAAGTCTGAAAGATGCTTTCAAAACATTTTAACTGCCTTCAAATGTTCACAAATGCATTGAGCAAAAGGATCAGGCTTATCACCAGGGGGGAGGGCTAAGGGGGCTTAAGCTCCCCCCGAAATCCTAGAAAGATCTAATTTAAATAGTGTGTAATGGTAATTAATTTCACTTCATTAACAGGATTAAACATCTTGTATAACGATTTGTAATTACTGAGAAATTCATTTTTAGATTTCTACCCTCTCCACTTTTTGACCTTTAGATGCTGAAGGGATGAGCCCCTCTTGAAATAAAATACTGTCTATGGGCCTGAAAAGGGTTAATCCCAGGGTTTCATATTGTTGGCTGACAGAAAAATATATACGTAACAACAATGAATCTGTAGTGCATGGCTACATACAAAAAGGTAAAAAAAGGTAAAGTGTTCCCCTGTGCATAGCACAACGCCATGAAGGCGTATAGGGGGTGTGGGGGTAACGCCCCACACTTTCTTGATCCGGTCGTGAGTGGGGGTGATGTGATCAGCATCACGCCCCTGACCGCCTTTACCCCCCAGGTACATACAAACATGATGAAATGTGTTTTCCAACCGCCCATAGTGCCAAAACAATTTGTTTCCCTCGATATTCTCTATACCAGTGTTTCTCAACTGCCGGGTCCTGGCATTAATTACAACAGGCCACGAGAGGTTCATTAGATCAAGTGGTTGACAACAAATTTAACCCTAATTTTACATTTGTCAACAAGCCTATATATAATCAAACGTTACACTTCACGATTATGCCATAATTTATTTATTAATATTTTATTTCAAGGTACATATTAATTAATGTGTAAGTTTTTTAAAAAATAGAGTCTAGGCATAAACTTTCCAAAAAATACCGGGCTGCAGTCGAATAATAGTTGAGAACCACTTCTCTAAACAGTGTTAAATTTTGCCAGTGATTAATGGCAAAACCATAAACAAAATGTAATAATTATGCAATACTAATAATAATTTTGCTTAAAGTGTTAAATGTTTACGACAAATTAGTTTTTTCTAGATTTTCACTTTGCAAAATATAAGGGCCTTGTGTTTCCTACCAGCAGCATAGACAGAGTTCTGGAAGGGCCTGGCCCCTCCCAACTTAAGAAAGACACAAAAATAACACATGATAAACTATCCTGCGCTTGTTGCTGTACTCACTTCGACAGCATCTGATTTAAGACATTCTAGAAACTCTGAAGCAAAGGCCTGCTTTCAACTATAAAATCATTGGATTTCATTGTTTATCAGTATTTTCTGAATATCTCCCCCTCATAAATGTTTTATCTAAGTCCCTTCAGAAAGCTGATACCTCAATAGCTCAAAGTTCCAGTGTAGCCAATGGAGTGATTAAGGAGCTTGAGTCCCAGCGGAACGAAAACACTTGGGTCAGAAAATGGAATGGAATCAAGGGTGTTGACAAAAAATTACGTATAAACATTTTTGAAGGTGGAGGTGAGATGAAAGAAGGTACAAATCCAAAACGGCCTAGACTGATATCAAACAAATTAGATGCTTATCTGGTTTGTTCTTCAGTTGGCCAGAGAACCAGAGAAAAGAGATCTGCTGAAACACTTTCTACATTTCAAAGTGAAGAAAACTGGAAGAAAAAATATAAGTGTGATTTTTTTTTATGCATTGCTGTATATTTTGATTGGCGAACTGAAAAGAAGATTTAGTGGTGAAACTTTGGAAGTTTCTGAAGTCAGTGAAAGATTTATTCATCTGGATGAAGAAGAAGCTGCATGTTTCATTGAGATTTACTCTATTCCTGGTATTGACACATCAATGTTGACAGCAGGAATGACCATTTTAAGAAATTTAATGGAAAGTTCAGGTTTGAGTTTGAACCTGCACCTTTGAAGAATGTTTTTCCAAAAATGTGAGAGGACATTTTCTGCTATGAGGCGAATCCACAACTGGTTGCATTGCAAAATGGCTCAAGAGAGATTGAAGAATTTAATGATCTTATACTCTGAATCAGATGTTGTTAAAAAATTAACTTAGACGATTTGATTGATGTGTACAGTTTGAAGAAAGAAAAACGTTAAATGACTTTGTGTTGAGTCAGCAGTTACTGTTGAGGCATCAAAAGAACTTTTCAATTTAATTTTTCTGAAGCTTACCATTGTACCGCAACTTTTTAAAATTAATACGAGAATTGTATCAATAAAAAATTAATGAAATGCAAAATTCAATAATCATACTGTTTTGCTTTTTAAAACTGACAACCAATATACTAATTAATATTTGTTTACTTAAGTGAGGTAATTTAACATTTTCAAATCTAAAAGGCCTAAAACTCAGTGTTTTATCTGGGGGAAGGCCTCCGGACCCCTTATAAACAACTAGGGGATATTCAATAACCCTCAGGTACATCATATGCTTCTCCCAGAGTCTGCCCCCCCCCCAAGCAATCAAACTCCGCCCATGACCAGCAGTCCTGCATGCATGCATATATAAATAAAACACTTTTTCCACAAACAATACAGGAGGCACACTATCTTGGAATTAAAAAATGATGGAGTAAAAATAACACTAAAACTTTAAATTGAAGGTAACATTTTTATTTTTTCCAGGCAACTCAAAATCTTTTAAAAGTAATTCAAAGTCTGTTATGTACAATTTATGTATAGGTGCATATGTGTATATAATTACATACAAGGTAAGACATATTATGGAGTAAACACTTGTTAAAGCACAACTGAATCAATAAAGAATCAGTAGAGATCAGTCTCTAAGATTAAGTACACTGATTTCTTATCAGGAGGAAGCATTCCAACAATACATTGCTTCCTACTATACACACGTGAGCTTCCTGTCACATGTACACAATACTGTGGAAGACACAACCATTCAACCAATGCCTTTAACATAAAGAACCCAACAAATAAATCAATCAACTTGCTTCATTTTTCATTTATTTTTTACAATAAACAACTGCATCTCCATTTTTAACAATTACCACTAACATCACCATCAGAGTAATGACAAACTGAAGAACAGTAATGCACATCCTTACTTAAAGGAAGGCTGAACAAAGTTTAGAGATCATTAAAAAAAAAAAATATTGTTATAAAAATCCATGGCTCATTCAATGTTTCCAGATCCTGAATTCAGAATATCTAACAACTATACAGCTAGCATGCACAAACACAAACACACTTGTTTTGGAAACATATTCAATAGTAGCAAATGATATATACTTTGAACTTAAATAATTTTTTAAAGAACAGTATGTATGGTGAATTGGTAAGCTTTCATAATATTACAAAAGAAATCAATAACAATCAACGTCAATAAGATCTTTCTGCATACATTCTGTAATACCTCTGTCAGACACATAAAATTATCAAATTCTGGAGTGAACAGCAGAATACAAATAACATTCACTACATTTATGACATATTGTTAATTTTATTTAAAAAATCTTCAATGTTAGCATGAAATGAATTCTCTAAAGTTTTAAGTAGCAAGTCATGACAGAACCAACTTGTCTCACATCACTAAGTTGTGTGAATAGAAAAGCACATGATGAATTTTAACTAAAGATACTTTGACAGTAGGTAAAGAACTAAAAAGTAAATGAATTTGAAACCTGACATCAATGTGAGCAAATTCAATAAGTACTTGGGAAGCATTAAAAAAGACTGGAAGACACCATGAAACCTAATTGATTCTCAAGCTGCAAAGGCAGGGTGAGGGAAGTACCCTAAAGAGTGTGTGGAGAACGGACACTTTCAAATTTCTATACCTGTAAAATATGTGAAGCTGTGTATTACAATATTACCATAAAACAAGAAAAAAATCAATGATGCATTAATAACTGAACCTAATGTGTTACTTTTAGAAAAATTACATGCACAGAGAAGAAAGGAGGAAGAACACAGATAATCACTGAACAGAATTTTACAGAAATGTGAAAATTACGAATTAAAGTTCCTACAAATTAGACAAAAATCCTAGAGCAATGTTCACTGCAACATATTTAAATTTAGAGGAAGCATCCTTAGGATAACATACACAACTGAGAAACATTGCAATTCTGGAATCTGAAGTTGTGAATTAGGATGAACATTAATTTGCATAAAAGAGACAAGAATAATTGAATATGACTAAATTTGACCATTGCAATGGAAATGGAAGAAAAGTGTGGGTGGAAAAGGCCAAAAAAAAAAGGTTTTATGAGAAAACCTTACTGTCATTCAGTAAGCACTTAAAATAAAATACTTTTAAGGTTGTCATGGACAGTGCAGACTGTCATAAATAAGCTGATTGAAAGTGTGAGGGGGGCCTCACTTATCATTCACTCAGTTTTGAAATACAGGGGTTCCAAGTTTTGAGAGAAACCGCAGTGCAAAGAAACATTCACAAGTATGTTGTACAACAGGATTTTAAACATTCCTTCTTTTAATTCTTGGACTACTTTGGCAAAGTATTTTTTATGCCTAATACTGTTACTATTAATGTGTTTTATGCAATAACAGAACAATACCCATACAAAGAACCAACAATGTTGACAAATCAAAGTTAAGTGTTCAATGCACACTTGGATTGCAATGAAAATCAGAGCTTAATATAAACTGTAACACACACATCCTGCACTATTGACCAAGTAAAATGAAGCCATTCATTAACTGTACATAAAAATAAACCAATCAGAATAAACAAGATTGTTAACACATGATTCCAGTCACAGATAATGACAGAAAGATAAGTGCACGATGCTGGATTTATTTTTATTATGTTAAGAGCTTATACCCAATTCAGAATATAGCACTATTTTTTTATATCTTAAAATATTCTATTCATAAATTGTCTTTACCCACATTTTCTGAAGTGTAAACAACAATTTTCAGTTAACATGAGTGTATAGCTCCTGTATAGCATCTAGCATTTGAACTTACCTAATTATCTTTAACAAAATTCCATGTGACTTGGAAAATCTTATGATCTATGAAAAATGACAAAAGAAATACTCCAAAATAATTCCAAACCAAAAAGACTTTAGTGCCAAATCTGAAAATACATAAAACTTTGGAGTATTCAAAACCAATTAAACTCTTCTTGCTCTAAACAACAACATTTTACTTTTTGTATGAATGATTAAATACAGGTTAATAGAGGGAAAAAATAAAAGCAAAACAGCACGAACATTCTTTGTCAGTCTTGTTAAATTATGATTAGGCCTTTTGCAAAATTGGATATAACAAATAGCAAACATAACTTGATTGTTTTAAATTTACTCATGATTTGTCACATAAGTATGAATACACACATATTGTTCTAATGCCATCTTTGATAACATACATCAAACAGGTAACTTTACTTGTAACTATACTGAGGATGCTACGTAAGTGATTAAAAAAAGTGGCTGTTTGTTCTAATTTTGCACATACTTTTCAAACAATTACAAGTACTATCTGTTATTTCCTTTCTGGTTGTACACATGGAACATCGAATCTCACATGCACTGAAACAAAGTAATGGACAGATTATTTGCTATGTGTTTAGATATCTTTATTTTGTCTTCATATTTTTTTACTTTCTCGACGTAGAGTTCAATACGTAGAAAACAAAAAAAAAAAAAAATGATGTAGGTCAAAAGTGCCTGAGAAATAGAGGTGGAGGAATAAAGGAACAGTCATTAGGTCTCTGTAAGGCAAAAGATGACAGTCGAATAAATGCATAAAAATTTCAAAACTGATTAAAAAAAATGAAATCTTACAAACTAGTACACGATGTGTATAGTTTGTTCAAAGAGATTTGTCATTAATTCAAATTAAAGATCTGTTTTCAAAGAAGTTGATTTTTGTGACCATTAGTAAACAATGATAAAGCAAGGAACTTTTTTAGGTCTACTTGTAAAGATAATGCTGGTCAATTTGAACATCCCAAATGCTGTATCATTACATATAATCTTTCAGATGGTGTTACTTATTAATGGCTTAATATTGAACTATTAACAATTCTTGGAAGGAAGGCATGTCTGCTGACACATATTGCTCTGTAATTAATACATATTTTTCTTGTTGGCAACTTGACCGTATAATATGCAATACAATATGGATTGCATTGATTGTAAGTAATTATACAAAGGCACTACACATCTAATTTGAGCAAAATTTTTGGGTTCTAAAATGGCTCTTCTGTTATATGTAATAACAATATATAATTTCTTAACACTTCTCAAAAAAAGTAGCATGTCTGCTTTGCTGTTATAATGCATTGTTGTCAATGGACTGAGAATATAAGAATTAATACATCCACACAAACACATGTTCTCCCACATACACATACTTATACAAACACTCACCTATCTTTATAGATATTTTTCCGTTCAGGAAAAATGTCATCACTCTTTACGAAAAAATACAGGAAAGATACAGTTTGGTTATAGAATGAATATTGCACTTATATTCCTGATTCTTCAATACTATCTTCATCTCAGCTAAGTTCTTCTGTGAAGTTCCTTACAATAATTTTACATTAATAATGCTGTTATTATGTAGAAAGCTGGCACAATGCAAAGATAAATAATAACAAAACAAAAAAAAAAATCATGTCCAATTCAAGCAGCAAGAATATATTTATCAAAGACCAGCATTTTGTGTTGGCAATGAAGCAAAAATCTGAGTTTTTCTAGTTAAAAAAAAGACAAGGAGAAAAAGAGAACGAATTCGTATAAAGAAATAAACTTCAAACACACAACAATGGTGCATGACTGGTATTTGAACTCTGTTCTCATTACATACTCATATTTTCCAGAAATTATTACAAAAATAGAGATTACTATTATTTTTGAACACTTCTTAACTATTTACAACACAAAATCTTTTTCTTTCTCGTCTTTATAAGTGGTTAACTTAGGAACTTCCAGTGAAAAACTTATTTACATGATTTTTGCCCCTCTTGTAATACCATCTTTGTCTTCACATGACTAGAAAACTTAATATATCTGAAAATTACAATACACACAAGAAAGAGAAAGAAAAATTACATGAAATCCATGGATTTCAAAATTGAAAGCAAGCTCTGGTTTTTCTTCAACAATGAAGAAACACTGAAGAATTGATATTTTTTCTCAGTACAACAATACTTGAATGTAATCCTAGTAATAGATTTAAAAGAAGCCCTTCATTCCAAGGGCAGGGGGAGGGAAGAATACACATTTTCAAAATTTTAACTGAATTTTGACAATTAATCTGCCTCATATGCTAATGTTGGTTGAGCAATGGCTTTTCTCTTAACACATTCAGTGTATTCAAAGTAACTAGTGTGTCAAATCTGATATACAGACCCATGGAAAACATGTTGTTTTTTTTGTTTTAAACATAACGCTTTGTATTCACAAACACTATAATTTAAAAATATTTGATCAACACCATACAAACAGTTATTTCTTATCAAATATCTGAAGTTTAGATTTTACCGCACCTTCACATATCATTAGTCTCTGAGGGTTCCTTTTCACAGTGATTCTGTCTCCTGGTTCTATCTTCTCCAGTGACTTCTGTAACAAAGCTATCTTAGGTGACCGGATACTGCTATCTTGGCTAATAACACTGTAGTCCATTCGTTTAGCAAGCGATTCGATATCTGAGAATTTCTTCGCATAATACAGGTCCCGTTTAATATCTAGTCGATCTTTTGGCCAGTTACAAGACTCAGGATCTCCCCCCTGTTTACGTTCAAAATATTCTACTATCTTACTTATTTGTTGTGGTGTGCTGCGCTCACCAGTTCGCTCGTCCCAACCAATATCTCCACCAAGACTGGAAATATCTTCAGAGCTGTCAGTGTAGATTGAAGATGAACGTTTCCCAAACAAGGAGTGAGCCGGGTTTTTCGTTGGGTAGTCATCCAAATCCCCAAGTTCGCTGCTTCCCGATCGCAGCGATGCAGCTGCTTCGTCAAACGATGGATGGCCAAATTCTGGTGACAGGTCACTAGTGCTCATTCGTTCTGCATCGCCCACACTGAAGAAACCAGACTCGCACGATCCCCTTCGGCGAAGGAGAGGGTAACCAACTTGGGGAAGAACGGTGTCGAGCGCCGAATCATCCTGCGCAGTGGTGATCGTGTGAAGATTTGAGCTCGAGCTGCATGCACGCTGTTGAAGAAGAGGATGACTGATGCCAGGATGGTTCAGAATAGGCGGCAACTGTAGAGTACTACCTGTGCTTCCACTTCCCCTATCACCTTCCTTTTTCCGCCTCTCGTCTCCTGTCCGAGACATCATTGGCATGCTTCGATCCTTGCTGCAAGCCTCTCCGCCTTTTGCTTGAAGAACTCCCTGTGCAAATAAGGGATGGCTGAACAAAGATCCTTTTACGGCCGGACTCTGGCTTATAGACACCGCCGTAGAAGGAACTGGTAACGAAGGAGGCACATCTGATATGGAACTGATATGGTTGGCACAGTCTTCACATTGTGAATGGGTTAATCCATGAGACCTCACTGCCCGGCGAGCTGTCGTTGGTGATGACGGAAGAGAGACTGCTTGCGAACGAGACGTACACTGCCACTGTTCACGAGGTATCACATCCAAGTCATCGGAAGTAGATGGCGTGCTTGGTGGCGTTGGGCCATAGAAGGGCGACGGAAGCTCACAGCATGATGAAAACAAATCCCCTTTGATATTCCCCAGTATTTTTTTCACACCGCGAAAATGAGAGAGATTTGCGAAAGGGTTTTGGTTTTTTGGACTTCGTTTGTAGTGAGGGTCAAACTGGCACATGCTTTCGCCCACATGCTTTGCAGTAAGAAAGTTATCTTGTTCATTCTCTGGATCTTCATCACTCCGATGGCGAGGCAGCATCACATGGCATCTCGCTTTGTCACTGGGTGTACTGTGGGTTGGTACACCAACATCTTCAGATAAAGAACGTCTGTGACTTACTGTAAGTGAAAATAAAAATAAAATGAAATTAGATGCAATAATTTTTAAAAAATCTAGAAGAGTTTAAGCAGAATAAAAAAAAATCACTTGTATACATTTAAAATTAATGTATTAATAAAGAGCATAGTCATGGATACATACATGCATAAAATGTTGCATTTGTACAAGTTGATGTTAAATCAAGTAAAAAGAAAAAAAAGACAAAAATTCACCTCTATCACATGCACAGTTTCAAATTCTACATAACCAGAAATAAAAAGCACCACAACAGATCCACATAGAGACATGTGAAGTGATTACAATATATACATGTTCAATACACCATTCTGTACAAGCATGCAGACTTAAATAACTAGCTTCCTTGTGTTTTCCTTGAAAAGTCCTTGTATGTACAACTTGTTCCTCATACTTTATATGAGGAAAACAATCTCGTAAATAAATGTTAATAATAGTTTGTTTTGGTGTACTTCTGTAAAAACTGGTAAATTCAACGTTTTCTAAAAAATTATAAGTTTTGAATTATACAATTAAAAAGGCAGGAATACTTGCAAATTATTAAAATATGGAATAAAACCGGGAGAAATTTGTTCCTTTGCACTTCCAAGACAATGCATATTTATTTTTATGAACTGCTTTAAAAATTCTGTGTCATTAGTTCATATGATAAAGTGTTCATTCTAAAAATTAGAGTGAAGGGGTCACAACTGCCACTTGTAAAGAAAACGTTGTATAGATTTACAAGAATTTGACAAAAAATTCAATAATGAAGCTTCAGTTTTAGAATATTCCTCTCATTACTTACACGCAAACTGAATGATATAAGGTCAAACTGAATACATTTCAGTCATTAGCCATACTTTTTATTGATTTCTTTAATCCTGCAAATTACATTTCCCCCAAACTTTTTAATACAAATTAATGCAAATGCGACAAAATAATACTGCTCTCATTCCTAGTGTAACTATGAACACCAACCATGCATAGTCTTCAGAAAAAATACTTAGTGAAGAAAATAATTTAAAATTCAAAACAACTAACTCAGTCTGAGAAAAGTGGAAGTTGAAAATTGGCTGAAAAAAATAAAAATGAAAATAGTGACAAGAAAATTAATTACAATTTTTACTCCTCTAAAGCATTGCAATATTGAATGATAATTCCATTGAAACATTAAACTGATAAAACAATTATTTTTGCAAACATTGTTTGTCAAAATAGTTTCACAGTCTAAATGATGCAACAACCATGTGCACCACATGCAATTTATGCTATTTACAGCAGTCAGCCTATGACAAGATCCCAAAATGAGGGAAGGCAGGGTGCAGGGGCACAGGAGAAAACCAGTCCATTTGCAGATTTTAGGGGTTCCAGGAAGTCTTCTGCTGTGCTCAATGTCCTTGTGGAAGTGTGTGGGAGTTGAATTTTGTATTTCAGATTTTTCGTGGCATTGTAGGAGTTATAGCATGTGTAAGGAGGAAAGGTGCTACTGTGCATAGTGAAGCAAGATAGATTGTCTGCAAAGTAGTCATGAATCTGAAGGAAAACAATATTTGGTGCCAGTTACACAGAGCACCAAGCGTGTGTCTGCAGCAACAGGTTTGTAGGAGCGGAATGATCGGTCACTGATGAGAAAACTGGTGTCCCCGGAAAGCATAGGAAAAGGCCATTCCACTGTAATGCGACTCTTGATGATTTTGACATTAATGCCATCAGGAATTCAATTCGTGACATGTACATAAGTGACAAAAGTGTGTCGATCTGTCGTAGACTTTTGTCATACAACAAAAAGATAATTTTCCGTGGAACACACAGACTGCAGCAATGGGTTCATTCTCAATGCAAGCCTGATATATAATTGAATGGCTACTCCACAGGAGACTACCATGGGTAAAAAAAAAAAAAAAAAAAACTAGTTCAAACTTCGAAAAGTGGCTGACAGAGAAGCTGGTCCCAAATATACCACATTGGTCGGTCTGTTGTTATCATAAATAATGTTCCTACCACACTGTGTCAGTGGATAAGGTCCCCTCGAGCTATAGCCTGAAGTAAGATATGGTAACGTGGCTGACAAATCATAACATGCCATTCAACACAAATATGAGAAAAGTTGAACTGCACGAATTACTACAGGCCAATGAGGCACACGAAAAACCTTCCGCGTCGACAACACACTGCAGTAGTATGGCCATACATTACTTCGGTTTACCACCATAAAGAGGACAGTTCTTCAGAAAGTACAACAAGCTGCCATAAACAGGATGACGGGGATGATAATCTGGCTCAACCTCTCATGAATGCAGTAAGTATGGATGTCTTCTTTACTTTATTAACTTTTGAATTATGACTTTATTTCTCATTGGTTGACATTTTCTTTTTCACTGTACAGAATATTTTTGTATTGATTATTCTGTACATTATTTAGCCTGTATTTCAAAGAAAGTATAGAGCAACGACTTGTGTCACTGCACCTGTTACAGCTTACAGCGAGACCTGCTTGTGTTTCTGACCCAGGGTGCACTCCCCCAACGCTAATAGTGGAGTCGCCTGTCCCTACGTCACTTCACTTCCGGTGGAGATCTTCTCGTGAGCAGTAGCTGTACATTTCCCTTCAGCACATTTCAAGAACCCTTAACTCTTTCACTGCGGCAAGAGACTTCAGTCTATTTGCTTCAATATGCATAACTTAAGGAAATCAACTGCATTCGATTATTTAGAATATTCTCATCTCTGCTGGTGTAGAAAGAAGACAAAGCATTACCAGAACATACTGCCATCTAGTCTGTGAACTGAATAATTTTCGAAAGAAATAACTTGCTATGGTTCTGAACAAATGAAAAACGTGTACTGCCATGCGTATGTAAACAACAATGGCAACAGGGATCAGTGATGTACCCAAGATTTTTGAAAGGGGATGAAGGTGCATATACAATTTTTTAGTAGTTAGTCCTCATTTTGCCATCTTTCCTGCTTTTAACATGCTCTCTTCTTTAGGAATGATGAACCAAAAGAAAGGGCTATGAGCCCTACCAAACCCCTCCCCTGGCTCCCCCTTTGGGGCACGCCACTGTACCCACTTCAATAACAATGAAAATCTAACACCAAGGATAACTCACTCCCAGCTATGGCACTTTTTCAAAGAATAGGGGAAGAATTCACATCAGTACTTTACAATACTTTTTTTTTACAAATTTATGCAATTCTCAATATTTCCCCGAAAAAACTATGCAGCAAAAGCTCTATTATCAGCATGCCAAAATCCTGCAGCGAAGGAGTCAATGTATTGAAGCAAAATCTTATGAGTGCTACACGCTGGACACATCATTGTGCGACAGTGTATCACCACATGATAAAATAGATATAATCACAAATATACCGTTCTTATACAAAGTGCATAATAGCAGTAAATGTAAACAAATGATGGAAAATTAAACATATTTTTAAAAATTAAAATTCACTTCACTGATGAGGCACAAGTGTAAATATTCAAAAATGCTATTCTCTAAAAAAAAAAAAAAAAATACCATTCATTACCATTTGTGGAGAAGTATAGCAAAAAGGATGAAGCATTTGCAGTTTGGTGGCAGGGTGGGTGGAGGGAAGAGATATATAATTTACAATATGAAATATTTAAAAGTGCTACAGAAGTGAGACACAGAAATGTTAAGGTTCTTACAATTCTGTGAGCCTAGGTCTATACTTTGCATTGCTAGATAGGCAAGTCCCGGTGGAGACGAAGTAGCATTCTGCCAAACACTTCTAGTCCTATGTGGTTTCACCATTGCTGTTGGAGACACAACCGAAATGAGTCACACACATGTAAGTCTAGGAACAAAGTAGAGACATCCACAGCCTGGAAGCCTTCCTACAAAATTCTACAACACACATGTGACACGTAACGACAAATAAAGTGAAAGGTGAAAACAATAAATAAATGACTTAACATGACGTGTTCCCTAAAATCCTTATCAAGTATTTATGTTTACAATTGGTCCTGTGATTAGGAAAGCAATGACTATTCTCACACTTTTCACACCGTAAGAACTAAGGAAGAGTGCATTATAATATTACAGTTTCCATAGTGTAAATGGTAAGACTGTCATGGAGTCTACTACTTGCATTTAAACTGTAAATGGAAAACTTCTCAGTTATGTTGCTTGCACTCTACTATATGGTTCAAAATTCAGGTTCATTTTGGAATTTTTGTACTGGACAACATGTCTACATATCAGGTGTATATGTAGAGCCAAGTTTCCAAATACATATTGAAGTACAAGAAAATACATGTATATGACATAAAATAATTTACGGTATATTAAAACTAAATGCCATGGCACAACAGCCCTCTAAGGGCCAGGGCCTCCCAAAGCATCTTTTTCATTGGGTTTTGTGTTGGTCGGCACATCGAGTCCCTTTGAAGACCAGAGCCCGATACTACTTCATTTCAAGTAGCTGCCCAATTTTCGGCATGACAATGGGTAAACTTGCTTCTTGGGGCTTCCACATACAATCGACCTTGGGGCAGCTCACACCAAAGGCTAACGTGCTAATCATTTGGCTATGCAGGAGCCCACAGGTATATTAATTCTATGTTAATACAAGCGTTCATGATATATTGAAAAAAAAAAATGCCTGCCTTACCATTTACTGTTGTAACGAAAGCCTTTGCCTCACTTTATGCAAGATTCCTTTCCAACCTAACCTTACAAACAGTCATCATCATTGTCTGCTTCGACGTTTCATCTGTCATCATTTTTGACTGTGTCCATGATTTCATCTAAGTACAGCATCCCCAACAATTCTTGAACTTCCACTTTTCTAACTTACCTAATTAAGATATCACAAGAATGTATTTTAAACCTAAGAATGTGAAATTTAACATTATCATACATATAACCAAACACTTTATTTAAATCCACGGTATAACAGACACTATATAGCCTTTGGGGTGCATACATGCTAAGCCATTTCTTTCAGTGTTAGAATCATTTTAATTTTAGTCGGATGTTTTCTTGTGCATAAAGAAAAATCTGAAACACACTACATGACAGGAGAAAAATTCAACCAATCAACTACATTGCTACTTGCACTACCATAAAAGCTTGGTGACGATACGAAAAAAAAAACCATTAAAATGGAGGGTGTAGCATTGCAACACATGCACAGAACTAGAGTAATGAATGAGAATTAGCAAAAATATAGCCATGCACAAAAAATTCCTGGAAGGAAAAGTACTTTTTTCATAAATTAAAATTTCTATTAATTTCACATCCTTTGTGAAAATTGTTGTTTCAATAAAATAAGATTCTTTCTACCTAAACCATAATTTACAATTGTGGCACATTTGAAGTTTAATGTATGGATGCATCCATTTATAGAATTTGGATATGATGTATTCAGTTGTACGGCTATACTGAATATCAAATGAGACCACAAATATACATTGAACTTACAAATAATTTACAAAGGCCCTGCTAACAGAGGATTTTCTATGTGCAGAAAGAACTAAACTACTTTGAAGTGTAAAACTGAACAAAAGTTTTCTTTTGAACACTGAGGGGGTTAATGATGCTGCAAGAACTACACCAGCCAGATTAATCAATAGCAGCTTTTCTATTTTATTTTATTTTTTCCTGCTTTTACTTTTCCCCCACACTTTTACTTCTCTCTTGTGTTTTCCCATTTATAAAGGCTAAATTTTAATATTGTACGAGGGTGTACCCAAAGAAACGGGAATTTGCCAAAAAAAATTGCCGGAATATGTAAAAAAAGATGAGTTTAATTAACTTTGAGTTACAAATACTTTAGTCTTCTTCAAACTATTGTCCATTTGACGTGATGCACTTATTAAAACGGCGTTCCCATTGTTTGAAACATTTTTGGAAGTCCTCAACTGCGATATTATTCAAGGCCTGAAGCGCATGTTCCTGAACTTCAGCCATATCGGCAAAGTGTTTGCCTTTGAGCCCGTTCTTCATGGGGGGAATAAAAAAAATCATAAGGTGCAAGGTCCGGTGAATACGAAGGGAGGGTGAGGAACAACGGGCATTTTGTTTTTCGCCAAAAACTGTTGGACACACACAGCAGTGTGGGCTGGGGCATTGTCGTGGTGGAGCAACCAGTCGGCATGCTTCCACATTTCTGGACGTTTTCGTCGCACATTTTCATGCAATTTCTGTTAAAATTCGCTGGCACGAACTCCAAGACAAAGATGTCATCTCAGCAATCTCTTCAATAGTACGACGACGATCTTCGTAAACAGCATTTCACACTTTTTCAATGTTTTCGTCATTTCTTGCTGTGGCAGGTCGTCCAGATTGCGGTTGGTCTTCCACTGACATTTCCCCCTTTTTGAAATGTGCAAACCCCTCATACACTTGCGTTTTACCTAGGGTGTATTTCTTAAATGCTTCTTGAAGCATCACTACAGTCTCAGTTGCAGTTTTCCTTAATAGAAAACAAAATTTCACACACGCTCTGTGTTCCTTATGATCCGCCATAGCAAAATTCGCAGCAAACGTTTGTCAACACAAAGAACGTGCGGCACAGCAAAGCTCCACGTCTACACAGGGCAACGGTGCTCAGCAAACTGGTGCGTCATAGTGTCTCCTCGTTACATCTTGCGGCGGACGTCGGAAGTACGTCGGGCTTTCCTGCCAGATATGCTTTTCCCTCGTATGGCCAGTTTTTTCTTTCTTTCATGGTTATATCCTTTGGTTTATTGCTGTTGAGTTATTCACATTGCCATACATCGGAAGCATGTAGTATGTGCCAGGAGAGGTGTGATGTGGTGTTTGTACACCTCTTGTATTTACGTCAGCACCCCTGCTTCCATCTCAATGGCAATAACAACAAAAGTAATGCATATGAAAGCGAAATACTAGAGCACATGTGGTAATAAAGTAATCTGCCTTCCCTTTTTGGATTTATTAATAAAAAAACAATTTATTTTAAAGCAGCAATGTGCAATTTTCTTACCGTTTATATAATTTGTTGCTTCTATAAATTAATAAATTAGTTAAAAAAATGTTTCCTTTTTACTCATTCTATAATATCACTACCTTGTTCATTATCTATATTTTGCTTTACAATATTAGCATCTCAAGTACCATAGGCATAACTTGGCAGGGGGATGGGGTCACTTGCCCCCAAAACTTTCAGGTTTATTACTTTTGTTAACCTCCTGGGACCTGAGAAACAAAGTAATATTTGTGATGTAAATGTAAGTTGTTATTTCCACTTATGGGATACAAAACTTTTCATGTCTGCTACACCAAAGTTAAGCCCCAAGTTAAATTCTGCCCCCCCCCCTCCTAATTAGGCCCAAAGCTACACCCATGTAAGTACTAACATTAAAGTCTTAATACATGTAGGGCAAAACTGCTCCAAAAGTTACAAAAGATGCAAAATCAATAATACATGCATACAAATGCAACCTCACTGCAAACAAAAAATAATATTAACATGTAGAATGACTGTGTATAAGCAAAGTGGAAATTTCTAGCCTAGGGGAGGACGATGCTTGCATGGACCAACATGAAGACAATGCAGTATTTGGGGATGCCTATGCAAATCATCTTAGCTGGAGGGATGTTTTACAAGTTTTCTTAACTGGGGGATAACATCCCATGCACTTCAAGCACTGTGTACAAAGCTACATAAACACACAAATTGCTGTTATTTTCTCCATCGCACCCCTTATTCTATGCCGATAATTCATTGTCACAATAAAAGGGAATTTTGGCATCCCACTATACGTTCCAAAAAAATTGGGACAGACTCAAAAAAAGGGACTGTCCCAGCTAATATAGGACTTTTGCCATCCCACTATACGTTCCAAAAACATTGGGACAGACTCAAAAAAAGGGACTGTCCCAGCTAATATGGGACATCTGATCACTTTAGGCTAGTCAGTAATGATGTTTAAACCTATACTGAACGCTACTCCAACTGGCAGCTGGGAAACTGCAAATCAGCAATCAGTTGAATTTTCTTCAACTGAAATCTGCCATTTTCGAGTTGCAAGGTACCGAACGTTGTTCGCGGGACAAAAGAAAATGAGAGTTAGGTACACCACATGTTGCTAAACGTACTGTAAACCGCGAGAGTGTCTTCTCGGATAACGATATTTTCAGAACCAGAAATCAGCGGAGGTTACTGGTAGACAACTACTCATGTAGTCCTACACAAGGGAGTTTCACACGCAAACATGCAAATTGACAACTGGCAAAAACAGAAGTACACTTGGCAATGTTGCTTCAGGAGAGCGATGTGACCCCTTCAGCATTTACTTCGCAACTGAGTTTGTTGATGCTCATTGAGCCATGAAACGTGGACATCGTACACCACTGGGGAGTCGAAGCAGCAGTCAATGCAATGGCGGCACTCTGGTTCTCCTAAAGCAAAGAAATTCAAACGAACACCATCAGTTCACAAAATCATGGCAACCGTGTTTTGGGACCAAAAGGGTGTGATTTTTGTGGAATTCTTGGAACCAGGACGAAAAATTACAGCAGAGGTGTATTGCGAAACACTGAACAATCTGCAACGTGCCATCCAAAATCGGCGGAGAGGAATGATACGCTCTGGAATTTTTCTGATTCATGACAATGCCCACCCACACACAGCTGCTCGTACTGTTCAGACAATTCAAAGATTTTGATTGGAACTATTCGATCACCCCCCTTACAGCCCCGAACTTGCCCCCAGCGATTTCTTTCTTTTTCTTCACCTGAGAAAGTGGCTTGCATTGCAGCATTTCAACGACAGTGACGTGCTCAAGACATCAGTTCTGGGCTGGCTGCACTCTCAGGCAGCAGATTTTTACGCAGAAGGTATACGGAAGCTTGTGCCACACTATCAGAAATGTCTGGAGGTTAATGGTGACTAAGTCGAAAAATAGCCAAGGTATGTACTTGCTTATCATTCACGATAAATTTCTTCTATCATTTTCTTGTTTTTTTTAAATTTTTCGGCCCTTTTTTTTACATGCACCTCTTAGAATAAAGTTAATTGTGGTATAATTAAACCAAACACTTTTCAAATTAATTTAATTTCTCAAAATTTAGTATGTGTGCAAATGTTCTGTTATCTTTCCAATGCCTTCCACTGAGACAGTGACCCCTCCATCCTTCCAGTTCAGTGCATTGATTGAACGTAATGGGTTGCTTGCCCATGTAGGATAAATGTTATTTGTGGTTAGGAGCTCTATGTCCAAGAAGTCGAGCACTCATAATCTACCACGATTTCTTTTTATCTTAAATATAGGAGATGTGGGGTACTCAAGTAAATACAATGCATACGTATACTTTCATATTTTGGCCATTTTTGACATTTTCAAACCTTTTTAGAGACTACAATTTCGAGCTTGTGCAAAACTTTCAGGAGCATTGTGTATGACATTACTTGCACTGTAAATTCACAATAAAATTATCAAAACCTAATGCACGATTTAGGAGGAGCATGGGTGGAGTGGATGGGCAAAGAAAGACAAGTAAACTATTTAGTGACCATGATAACATGTTTCCGCAGCTAGAAAACTTGACAGACTGCAATGGTATTACATGTGCAATGGTATTACATATGAGTGAAATTGAACAATGTGTTTCAAGATGGTGAATGAAAATCTGATTTTCCTCACGTTGCATGCATGCTCTATACCATGCTCTCTTTTTCCCCAAAATTGTCTACAATGCATTTTCGGAGTATAAGGAACTAAACTTGGTCATTGTAGATAATCCGTCTGTCCGCAATTTTGCAGTAAAACTTTTGAAATTATATTTCATAGTTTAAAAGAGGACTGGTGGTAAAATCGCGAACATAGATTTGCCATAAATTTAAATCTTTTGAGTTGCAATTTTTAGAGTTACAAGATAACTTAAAGGATTGGTGTCATATTGTATTTGAGAAAAAATTGTCAACATGTTTAAAGATGGTGGATGACAGACTGCTTTAACATGCCTTGCGAGAGCTTCAAGTTATGCAAATATTTGAGGTTAAATTTTCGTCAATTAAGAAAACCAAGTCTCAGCTACGTTAGGACATTACTTGTTGAGCTTGAAGTTTTTAATAAAAAAAATAAAAAAACTGTAAGATAGTGTGGGGTTTCGGAAGGGTCACCAATTTTGAGACCACAATATCTAGCAATTTTAGAGTTTTTAAGCTGAAATTCATGTCACAAATAGATACACCCAGGGAATGATTTTATTTTGAATTTGCATTTGTTGAAAGTATTTCAAGATGGTGAATGAAAAATTGATTTTTCATATTCTGAGGTAGCTCCAAATTCTGATGCCACTTTCAAATATCTGCCTAAACTAAATTTTTGGACATTAAGAAAAGAGACTTAAATATTTTAGGGCATTTGTTAAGCTATGGTTTGACAAATATTTTTTTTTAATAATATGTCAACCAAAATTTTGGCATGGTTAATACACTGAGGAGATATTTAAATTTGAAACATCCACAAAAATAATGTAAAAACACAACTGTGAACAAACTGTATTGAAGCAGATTTAAAAGTGGGTGTGCAGCTACCCTATGTTGTATAGCAGGTAAAGGTAAAGTTCCCCTTGCATATCCTGGGTGGTTACTCACCGGGAATTCCTTGAATTCTGGGAATTATGCGTGAATAATTGGCTCCGTGAATTTTACTCCAGAAATTTTAAAAAATTGCAACATTTATTAAATCCCAATCCCATTAAGGGCATCCCCGATGGTGCAGTGGTAACATCCTGGGTCCTGGGTTCGATACGCGGTGGAGGCACATAGTGGTTCGGATCCGGCTTTTAACTGTAGCTACAGTCCTAATTAGGTTTTGGCTTTTCTTGGTGGTGGCGAATCCTTGTCTCCCCATTCCATGGATGCCATATTTGTCTCGGGAGTGTTTTGGTGCACCCAGGACTAATCTCCTGTGATGATTTTGCTCAGAAACTGCGGATCATACGTGGAATAATGACAGTGCAGCATCAAAACGTTGATTTTTGTGCCGTCGGTTAACAAGCATGGCATCCAGGAGAGCACAGTTTACGATAACCCATCTGATCATGAATCAGCATAGACGCACTACCATAGGATATGTTCAGTTCACTTGCAACCTTTTTAATTTTCACGCGGCGGTTAGCAACAACGATTGCATTCACACTGTGACTACTTGCATACTAAACCAGCTGAAGCACGGCTGCTTCTGGTGTGTAAAGAAAACATTCCAGACAGTGTTGCCACCAAGCGTGATTATTTTCTCTCTCTTAGTACAGGAACACGGGTCGGGTGTAACTTACTTTTTGATTCACCCTAGTACTTGAATTTTATCATGGTCCTAGAGTGGCCACCCTCATATAGCACCATGCCATGAAGGCACATTCAGAGGATACGTGGGTAGGGCCCCGACATATTCTTGATGTAGCCATTTTGGAGGTGATGTGATCACAACCAAACTCTGGCTGCCTTTACCCCCCAGGACCCACTGATTTGAGGTTGGGTGATTTCCACATCTGTTTTATGCAGGGACAAGACTGGAAAAATTTCGATCTTAGATCACCCACCCCAAGATTCGAACCTGGGTCTTTTGCATGGCAGTCAGCCAGCCTGTCTACTTTTTTTTTTTTTTTTTTTTTTTTACATAATAAAAGTAATACCGCTATGCAGTAGTATCTCCTTTTTCTATTTTCTCAATTTTCTCTGTATTATCATTGGGACAAAAACACAAATATCCACGTCTGAATCAGGATTCGAAACCAGGACCCCTGGGATTGCAGCATGCTGTGCTAACCACTCTGCAATGGAGGGTAACTAAACCACCACAGCTATCAAGTATTAGTATAGTATTGCAATGTGCAACCCTGGGAACTGATCACAGATATATTAACTGTTACGCTATCCAGCAGGAGTAGAATCAAACTGTTAGTCAAATTTTTCAGAACATAGTATTTTAGGTAATTTAATAATTTGTCCCGCACTGTGGCTGTGCGGTCATGCTTTGGGCTCCAGCTATGGGATCCGTGCGGGATTGAGTCTCCTTGGGGAAACGTAACAGCTTTTGTCCTGAGATTTCGGCCTGTGTATGAGACTAGTGAACACTCACCATCATGTTTAAATTGGGGAGCTACGAATGAGTAGCGTAGCGTAACCCGGTCATGAAAACCTACGACGACGACTGGGGGTTCATCCTGCTGACCACATGTCACCTTGTAATTGGTTGTACGATCTCCCACCTCGGAGTAGGAACAGGTGGGAGGGTGACAGGCAGTCGGTAGGTAGGCCTGGACCCTCAATGCGAGACCTTGATTGCCAATTCTTAACAATGTTAACAGAAAATATTAAATAGATTTTGATTCAGTTAACTAAAACAATACAAATTGAATGTTCAAATATATTACTATCAGGGAAAAATGTATTTCATTTTTAAAATATATATATTTATAAACATAACATGAAAAAAACAATAAAAGCCAGTTTTAGCTGGGTTTTATCTGAAAAAACCCGAAACCGGGGAAAATGCCAACCCTGCTCTTAACAACAGAACCTGTCACACAGTTTCTAAATAGTCACTCCTGTTTATTCATGCACACTTCAAATATTTACAAAACAGAACAGAAACAATCCAAATCGCAAGCCAAAAAACATGCAAGAAACACTAGGAGCAGTATCCCTACCATCACCAAATCAAATTAAATGCAGTGTGCAGTCAGTCATTAGTACAATGAACAGATAACCAATGCAAGTGCTGTGTTGATTTCAAGCACAATTATTCCTTATAAAATTACCCAAGTTTACTTACAAATAGGTATTACTGGTCCAAATAATTACTTTCCTTTATGGTGCAAGTCAAAAAGACTTTAAAAGGTAGTATTTCACAGCATGTGTCATCAACATATGAAAAAAGATAAAATCATAACACATACCTTGTTCTCAAAATTTCTGAACCAAACAGGGTCCTTGAAGGAATTGAAGGAAAAGAAAAGCTATGGGAGGTTTAAAACATGGTTAAACTAGTTCAAAAAAATTAAAAAGTGTCAAAACTTGATCATATACCTGCACTGATCAGCCATTCCTTGCAGCTACTTCAGCTGATCACTGCAGGAACATGATCAGGACAAGTTTTTTTTTCACTTCCATTCCTTAAGGAAACCATGGTTGGTCTAAAAATTAGGAAATACATGTTGTGATTTTATCTAGTTTTAAAAAAGACTAGAAAAATATTGATGAAGAGGTTTTCTCGAGATATCAATCAGGTGATTTCCGGATAGGTTTCCGAACTACAATCTCTTAAGATGAGAGTGGTGTTAGCTCTCGAAAGCTCTGAAGTCTATCCAGAAATCACCTGATTGATATCTCGAGAAAACCTCTTCATCATTTGCCTGAAAGCTTCAAGAATTAGAAAAAATATTGACAAATGCATGAAAAACAAATTTTAGCATGCTGAGCAGAACACACAGGAACCACAGATTTAGTGCAACAATGAACATAACATGAACATAAATATGCTACAGCAGTAACATGGTTGGTTCTTACGTTTCCTTAATACAGTTTTGTCTGCATTAACTACTGTGATGGTCTCTTCACTCTTTGCACCAGCTGGTCCAGCCATTTTAGCAAGCAGAAGCTCTTGTTCGACCTGGCAACTTTTCTCGTACTCCTCAATTATCCTCGCTAACTTCTGCACTATTTCCTTGAACGAAGGACGGCTTTTAGGCTCAAACTGGAAAAAGAAAAAAGCACCACAATTAGAGACAAAATGTATAATTAGCCTTAGGGACCTTTCAGACCAATCCGACAAGTAGACAGTCCACGAGCTACACTTCAGAGAAAATGCACCATTTCGTACCAGGGTTACACGACAAGCTGCACATGATGATTGTTGGTTGCGTGTCACCCACGACTGATCCACTTTCAAAGCTGCATGTATTTGTCGCCTCTCTGTTAGTAGGGCATGTGTAGTTTGTGGTCGTGTCGCTTGTCATTTTGGTCTGAAAGTTACCTTAGATGAATAAAATGAAATAGTGCAAGACAACATACTCAACAAATATTTTACTTAGCAAAACCAACAAGGTGCTCAGAACTGAAAGACCATTTATTCTCTCACAATGACTATTCCTCTCTGACATCAATGATAAAACCAGGAAGTCACCAATCTGACAAAATGAAGACTGGCAGGTGGTCTACTTTATACAAACAAGACATGTGGTATTATGACAAGAAAGGTTACCATATTTTACCACATAATCATTGCACATTGTTTTTTCAATCCAACAATTGAATGATAACCTTTCATCCTGTAATCGTCACATCAACACATGAGACAGTGAAACTAATGATAACTATGCAAAATTTTTGGACACAGTAGATTAAATTTTGTAAGTTCATACTTTACAACATAGTCAATTTTCTCAAGTGTAATATCTTGACTATAATGCACAAAGCAATAACAAATAATATGCTAACTTATTCAGACCAGAAGAATGTGCGCTGTCACAACGAAATGTGGCATTTGGACTATTTTCAATTTTAATGTATATTCACATGAGTATTCCATGCACCAAAGCCATTTTAGTAATACATTATTTTTAAGTACAGGTAAAACCAGCACATAAAAAACTTTATATAATGGCTGCACTTGACTTTTTGAAAGAAAGAAAAAGTGTTACTACTGATTGATTGATTTGGTGTTATAAGTCCACTTTATGCCCAGTAAAGCTAATCAGGACTGGACCTACAGCTTAAAGTGGGATCCGAACCACTATGTGCCTCCGCCAGGTATTGAACCTGGGACCCCTTGATTACAAGGTGATGCCGCTACCACTGTGCCATTGGGGAGGCCGAAACTGTTACTATTATTCGATGAAATAAAGTATTGTGGAAATTCAATATCAGATAATTCTTCTATTATAAATAATTTTTTTTTAGAAAGGGAATAAAATTCACTTGTAGATTCTGTTGAATGCTGCAGGAAGAATTACAAACAGATCATTTACGGTATAAGTATTCACCAAAAACACTTTTTTACTTCAAAAACAAAAACAAATCACATAGTATGTGAACCAGCACTATATTTCTTCAACTTGAAGTCTTTCAATGAGGTATAAGTGCAACAAGCAGTAGGCACCATTAAGAATAATTATTCTTTCAATAGAGGAAAGAGAGATTTCTCAAAGTAAAAAAGTTATTACACATGTTATGTCTAATAGTTATGTACGTGAACATTTTGTTTTATGATACTGCTGATAAAGTGTAAATATGTTTCTGAAGATTACGCAGGTAGGTTGTTTCCAAACCATGAAATAATGCATATTTGCTGTTGTCAATAAACCCAAATTTTACAAAGTCACAAAAATATTAGTTATGTAGCTTACTTGTATATAAACGCTAACACTCTGTACGCTCCATTCTGCTTCTGACATCCTCAAAAATGAGAAAAATGGCAAAGTGATTCAGTCAAGTGGCAATACTGCTTATAACTTAACTTATCTGCTTTATAGCGTCTATCAAGAAAGTCAAAACATGTACCAGTACATTACTGTTTATTCTATGTGTTTGGTACTACTTGCAACAAAAGCAAAAATACAATAAAAGTACTGTGGAACATTTCAAAGACAGTGCAACCAAAATGAAGAATTCCAGCAAAAGAAAAAAAATACTTATACTTACTGTACAACAAGAGAAGGCTAATTTGAGGAATTCTGGAGGGCACGGTCCACACATCTCACTAAAGGCGATGTAATCCAGTCCAAAGTTTTCAGTACGAGGAAGAATATCCGGATCTGCCTCCACACGTGCTATAAGTTCACACAAAACGATGCCGTAGGAGAACACATCGGACTTCTCATTATACCACTCTCCCTTCAAGCACTCTGGGGACATCCAATACGGTGAACCCACAGTGGGCAGGCGATACCGACTCCTGAAATATGAAGAACAAAATTAATAATAGGAAATAATAGTAAAATTCTTACACAAAGGAAAAATATTCTCGGTTGTAAGAATGCACACAATTTTGTATTCCTTACAATGACATCAGTGATAAAACAAGAACACAAATTTGCTGTCCCTTCCCACAAGACTGTAAAGGTTTGCAACTACATTGCACTCTGGTTGTTAAGGCTGACAGAAGTGCAGCAATCTGTGGAAAACTTTTACAGCATTCATACAGACCAAGAGTCCAACTAAATGAACATATAGAGTTGAATGAATAAGTATTACCAGGCAACTTGTCAATAGCCATGTTCATTCACTTCGCTTTATGGAATGCAAGCTCAAGAATCCATGAAGCAGTTGACAATTTCTGCACTAGCATCATGGTCGTCTGCAGGATTTTTTCCAGGGAGGGGCAAGCAAGGTAATTTTTTTTTCCAGGTGATCCATATTTTTCCCCATAATAGTGATGTTCCTTCAAAAAACACTGCTTCAGTCTGAAATTCTCATGTTCTTTCAACACACTTATAATAGTTGACATAAATTACTGTTACTGAAATGAAATTATGTGTGAAGTATATACTTTTTAGATGGACACTCATTTTCCAGGGACAGGTCATGGAACCCCCTTGACCCCCCCCCCCTTTCCAGGATGCCCATGACTAGCATCAGTAAAATTTCATTTCTTAAAACAAGGTAGGGTGTAAGCATTAAATTATTGAATATTTAGTTACGAATAATAATAATAATTATTATTATCACACAACAATTATAAATGTAATTATAATAATTATCAATGAATAAATATTGTTAGTACATCCTACTGTACAGCTTTGCAGAATTTCAGCTCCCTATACATTTCTAAAGGGCACTTAAATTAAATTGTCTGTCAGAAAATGTAGTTGCATGAGAAATACCAACCAACAAAATGGTAATTAATTAGATAATTATACAATAACTGTACAACTAAAAAGTACTATGTGGTAAGATACTGTCTTACACTTTTATGTATTATTTAATAGCATAAAGAGCACATTCTTTCTTTTTTCAAGTAGTGAAGTTTAACAAATGTCTTGTTTGTATAGTTAGACAATAGATTTGAAAGAAGGAACCACTGAAATGAACTACATATTGTTTGGTTTTGAAACACAGCCACACCGAGCAAAAACTTACAATGGATCTGGAATTTTAGCTGCCAATCCAAAATCTCCAACAACTGCTGTCATTTCGCCAGTGTCTTCATTTTTCTTAATTAGCACATTCTGTAATGAAAAGCAAGCATTACTATTACCATTAATAATATAATTTACAAAAATTAAGTACAATGTAGTTCTTAAATTGAATTTTTTGCACTGTTTTCTGCCTAATTGGCAGGTTTTTCACTGCAATCTCCAGCTTTCCCTGTTCTCTGCCTTACGCTTCGTAATAGCATACGACCCAGTTAATTTAATATCATCCATAAGCTGATATCTCTTTCTTCCACGGACTTTTCTTCCTTCAACCATTCCCTCCAAGGCATCTCTTAGCAGGCAGTTTCTTCTTAGACAGTGTCCTAACCAGTTTCTTTTCCTCTTCTTGATGGTCTCCAGTATAGATCTTTTTTCACCAACTCTTTTCAGTACGGCTTCGTTTCTTACCTTGTCCGTCCATTTTACACGCTCCATTTTTCGCCATCTCCACATTTCAAAAGCTTCGAGTCGTTTCTCTTCATTTCTTCTCAACGTCCAGGTTTCTGCACCATATAGTGCTACACTCCACACAAAACATTTCACTAATCTCTTCCTTAGACCTATGTCCATGGGTCCACAAAAAACATTTTTTCTTCTATTGAAAGCTTCTTTGGGTGGAAAATGTTAAAATCAATTTTCAAAAATTGACTTCTTGTCACGTTAACTAGTGATAACAGCATTATTGCATGGGATGGAAAAATACCCATAGTTCACATTTTATGTAGGGATAAATTAATTTATCACATAATGACTCTAGCTCATGGTGATCAAGAGAACCAGAGATAGACGCATTAAACATTCTGCCAAAAAAAAGAAATTTTAACATAACGAAATAAACCATTATTGTGCATAACCCACTGAAAATACTCTTCAGATATATATTAACACATGAATAGATAATACAACTCTTGTTCACTTTAATTTCATGCATTAGAAGAGAAGAAACTGTATCATATTGGAGGAAATATTGCATCATATGTACCAGGTGGTTATAATTAAAGTGACGGTGTTCAGAGTGGTACAGCACGGGCTGTAATGAGAGTAGCAGTCTGAAACTTCGTAGATATGCTAATGAAGCAATGCGCTCGCGAATTATGCAAAAAAAAAAAAAAGTTCCAATTCTCGCCACCAGGGTAAAAAATGGCGCTGTAAGCAGTCAAAACTTGGTATAGTTACAGGAAAGACACTATAAATCGCAGAAAACAATACTCTTTGTAATAAAATATCCCTACAATTTCACTATTCGAATTACATGAACATTACTAAAGGAAAAAGCAACAAGCGTCACCAACAACAACCAGGGAGATCACACAATGGTTAGGCAATGTCACCGACTTTGACGTCAGAGTTACGGAAAATTCCACGTTTTGACTGCTTACAGCGCCATTTTTTACCCTGGTGGCGAGAATTGGAACTATTTTTTTTTTTTTCCATAATTCGCGAGCGCATTGCTTCATTATCATATCTACGAAGTTTCAGACTGCTACTCTCATTACAGCCCGTGCTGTACCACTCTGAACACCGTCACTTTAATTATAACCACCTTGTATATATATAAAAATATTTGTTTGGTAATCAATGCTATTTTCATAAAGAAATATCAAAGTACAAAAATACATTTTTACAATGGTGTTTAATATATAGAGTAATTGGTATTAACTAAACCCCATGGTGCAACAGCCCCATATGGGCCAGGGCTTGCCAAGTGGCTTCTTCATTGGGTAACACATGGTCAGCGCATCAAGTCCCATTCATCACTGGTATTACTGTGATTGGATTTAATTATGTTATTTTACCTCGCTTTTCTTCCGATTTTGGCTAATCGCGACGATGAGGAAGAGTGATGATATGATGAAATTGAAGAAGGGACACCCACAAAGAACACTCATGCCCAGGCCGGGATTCGAACCGGGGACCCCTGGCATCATAGCATGCTGTGATAACCACTCTACCATGGAGTTCGGCTTATGTTCTACTGTGAACAATTATTTCCGAGCCTCAGCACACCAACTAAATATAGCTTACAACAGGAAATATTACTGCTACTACATAAGGGCTGATGAATCACCTACTTGACCCATCTGACGACAAGTTATCTGGTAGAAGCTAGGAAACCCTTCCTTGGAAAGAAAACGACATCCCACCTACACAACACGCTTCTTTTCTCCTGCCTAGCTTATATTTGGATAAGAGTGGGCCCTAAAGAGACATCAGTTCCGTATAAACTACATCCACCTTCAGCATCCCACATACGGTTTCCATTTAGAGCAGATCGGGTAGCCCAACAAGGCCATCAATACATCAGCCCAACTCCTACCTTTAGCTAACGAGATAAAGGTAATATTTTACACCATATATAGATAGATAGAACACGGGGAGAAATATATTTTAGGCGCTCTTAGCATTTACGTCAGCCCAACAAATGGATGGGTGCAAGTTGTGTATGCAAATTGAGGGTGAGCCATAAATTGTGTGGATATTTTTTTACAATAATCTCGCTAGAAGATCTGTTTTTGCATTTTAGTGTAAGTCTTAAAAGAGTCTGCACAGACCACCTCTCGCAAAGGAAGAAAAATGAAAAGCATACAAAAACAAAGGGCAGGATGGTATTTGATGGGTAGATTAGGGTGGATATCCCCATTTGCTTACTACTAGGGACTACGTACATCATGAGTAGTTGCTGGAACCTCGGCTCCCCCACCAGTGAAAATGAAGCAGGATTGCTACGATTCTTTGATTATGAAATTCCCTGACATTTCCAGGTTTTCCAGTCCAAAAATGAAATCTTTCCAGACATGTTTATCATCATGATTTTTCCTTTTGAAACTTGTGTTTTTCTTTTAAATATATAGGTATAATCCGTTAATTATTATGAACATTCACTTTCACAACTTGTCTTTAGCAAAATTTCATTCTACACACACAAGAACGTGAAAATTCGAAGAGTAAGATGTAAAATTACAATCGGCACAAATGTATTTGGTTCTACAATCACGTGCATCTAGCCTTCAGGCTAAGGTAGCAGAGGTACATTATTTCACCATAACAGATCTCGACAATATAAAAACAACAGAAAAAGTTCATAAACCATACACAATTTTTCATTTTTTGGCGGATTTATAGTGTCATAGCAAATGCTGCTTTTTTGCTTACATTTATAAGTACGCAGCATCTGCAGAAATTTTTGTTGCATAGGAATTCTATAGGAAACGCCAACAAGACTAAGATCTATAAAACAATAGACGATAACCTCATCTTCACCAACCTTTCCGATAATTATGATCATATTGTCAATGTACTTTAGTTACAGTGGCGGATGAAAGAAGTTATCTCGGAGTGAGCGGGCAGCCATTACGGCGCCCCCATCCCCCGAAATTTCGGCGCCCAACACACTTCCCTCACAAACTACAGTCCTACCATATGTCATAAAATCACTTTCGTAACTAAAATATTGGGAGACCCAGCCTAGTGTAATTTTTTTTAAAGACATAAAATGCATGATAAATGTATTTACAATATAATTATTTTTTTACATTTAACATATACCGTGTGTCCAATTCCTTGCGAGGCCGAAAGATCGGGAGAAGTGTTGAGGGCGGCGCTAGCGGAGATGCAGACATTTTCGACCAGTAACTCCCTAACTACGGCTCGGAACTTGGCAAAAGTAAGGAAAGGAGGGATTGCAAGCGAAGTGAGCAAGAAAATTTTACAAAATGAATTTTTATTTGCATGAAATTTGACATCGAAAGGTACAATTGCCCCTCTGAAGGTGCCCTTGTCTGTCAATATTTGCCCCTCACCTAGAATTTTTTTCCCCCCAAGATTGGCGGGCAATGCCTCCCTGACCCCCTGCGGTTGCGCCACTGATGTAACATGGAGCGACGTGAAATATAAAATACAAACGCAACATGTGTAATCTAAATTACACAAATTTTCTCTCAAAGTGCAGTCTCCCTTTCTTCCAAACAATTGTACATGCATTTTAGACAAAGTTAATAAACAGAGGTCTTACTTCTCTCTCTGGTAAATTACAATGCGTTACAGAAAAGAAAATACATTGCGAGCAATGCTAGTAAGAAAATTTTTAGATCCATTTTCTTGCAAACTGAAAACAATATTGATTTAATAGGGCGCCATGGCACTCTCTCTTTTACAACTTTTTTCACTTAGATTGTTCGGTACCCAGGGCTGACTCCCGCCGCCCCCTAGCTACGGTTCTGAACTTGATGATGCTAAGAAAAGTAGGTATTGCTAGCGAAGGGAGCAAGAACATTTAACGAAATGTATTTTCATTTGCATAAAATTTGAAACCAGGGGGATAATTGCCTCCTACAGGTGCCCTTGGCCGTCAATGTTTGGCCCCCTCCCCCCATGAATTGATTTCCGTCCAAGGTTGGGGGGAGCAATGTCCTTTGCCTCTCCTATGGTTACGCCACTGTGTAGCACACCAATCATTCTAAGATGTTTAAGTTCAATAAAATAAAGACTAATAGATTTCTCAAAAATCAAAATACATTGATTTTTGATTCCAATAGATGTGACTGTCGGTAACAGTGGAGCAGTTCCCAAACAGGCAAGAAGAGCACTGCTGTGTCACCTTCCACATGGTTGCTAATTCTTAGCTCTTGGATATCTCATAAAATGCCACAATGTTTGAAACATTTTGTTCCAACTTTGTGAATTTGTCAATAAAAATAAATAATAAAAAAAAAACCCTCTTGTGAGAGGCTCAAGAGAAGAATGATCGCCCCCTCAAGCCTTTAATTCGCCCTTGCAGCAAGCTCCTAAGATTGATAGTTGTAGTTCGCCTAAATTTTTTCCTTGTCAGCCTAGTAGCGCTGGGGTATGTGTCACCTGTTCTATCTCCCTGACTATGGCCTTTCCACAGTGACTGTACATGAAATTATGAGTGAGAAGGCATAGGTAGCGGGAATATTTTCTAGATCCTCTGAAGGGGTGGTCACCTGACGACTCCTTTGATCCACCCTAGTACCTTCATCGTAAGTTCATTTCGTGCTTATCTTTCGTCGCCCCTCCCCCTTCCTTCGTCATCTTTACCTTGATTCGCCCCCTCTTCGCCTCCCTTTTAATCTTTTGTCACTGCCATCTTCCATCGCACCCATCCTTCTTAATTCTTATCTTTGTTCGCTCCCTGTCTCTCGTTGCCCCTTTATTATTCGACGCCCCTATCTTTCGTCATTCTTATCTCTGTTCGCCTCCTGTCTCTCGTCGCCCCTATCTTTGTTTGCCCCGGACCCCTATCTCTTACCGCCCCTTCCTTCGTCGTTCTTATCTTTGTTCGCCCCCTGCGTCACGTTGTCCCCTTTTCATTCGTCATTCTTATCTTTGTTAGCCCCCTCTCTCTCGTCGCCCCCTCATCATTTGTCGCCCCTATCTTTCGTCATTCTTATCTTTGTTCGCCCCTCTGTCTCTCGTCGCCCCTATTTTAGTCACTCGTTACACTTGCCGTTAAGCTTCCTGCTCTCCATAATGGTAGTTCTTCGTAAAATACCACAATATTTGCCTTATTGAAGAAATAAAATGAGATCCTTAATGGTCTGTCGCCCCTTTGCCCCCCTTTTTTCCACTCTTGTATGTTTCTTAATTGACACTACGTGGGATATATTTCATTCCAACTGTGTAAATTATTTATCAATATGTGAAAAAATAAATTAGGCCCTTGGTGGAAGTCGCCAAGACGCCTCCCTTTAATCCGCCCTTGTTTAGTTATTAATCAGATATCTGGACTGCAAGTTTTACTTTGATATTCCTTCTAATATCTAGTATTATAAAAGTGAAAATTTATTACAGAAATTCAAAGGAACCATAATTTTGCACAAGACTGAGAATCATAAGAACGAAAGAAACAAGTTTCTAAACTGAATCTCTTTTAGGAGTGGAATCACAAGAACCAAATCCAGATGTTCGAGTGAACTGCTTGTTCATTTTGCAACTTTTTCTCTTCCAGACTCCAAAATGCACGTAAATTCCAGACGATCTGCAAAATTCCCTGACATTTCCCTGTTTTCCCCTTTTCCAGACGTGTAGCAACTCTGTGAATGACGTATTTGCTTGCAGATGGGAGTATGCCGCTCCAAAACCTCCCCATTTCAACCACTGCCAATTACACTAAAAAAACACATTAAGAATTGAACAAGTGTTCTCGGGTTACCAGCCAGGTTAAATCGGCGTTAGCTTCCGAGGCCAGGAAAGCTACAATTCCTACATTAAGAATTATTTCCGATGTGGGGAGAGGGAGGGAAGAAAAAGCTGATTAGAATTTCGAAAGCATTTGAGAGGATCTGCCGATTGTATTCGATGTGTCGATATATTTGTAAGTTTTGCAAACCTATTTTGTAGTGCTGATGCATAGACAATGGGAGAAATTATCAAAAGTTATTTTGGCAAACCAAATTCCCCGACATTTCCAGGTATCTTACTTCCACTCTGTAATGCTTAACATAAGTGTTAAGTCCTCAATTCCACATGATATTACAATGAACCAACTTAATTTTATTCTGTATTGTTGAAAATAAATTAACAGAAACTGGAAACTACACAAATACAATAATTTCCATGACTTCCTTAGGATTTCCAGGCAAGTGAGGAAGATGCAAATTAACTACACAATACACACAATAAGGTGCAAATTATATCATTTGACAGATAAACAAACTGTTGCTAACATTAGAACAGAACAACGAAACTGATCAATACACTTATTCAGCATTATGTATTAATATGGATTATGTATTATTAGAATAAAGTGATTATAATAATTAATGCTTAATGAACAGTTTATCAAAATTCCGTGCTAATTAATGCATATAGAATGCTTCCGTAACGATGCTGCCACCTACAGCCTCATTTCAAACCCTTCCTCTTCCGTAAGAATGTAATATGGATTATTCTTGCCCTCAAGGCTGCTATATTAACCGCATTCCTCTCATTCGTACACAATAGCGAGACGCAATTTCGCACATTTCTTCGACGCTTTCCTCGCCTCCTTCCGCTTGTAGGCGGCGACGCTAGCATGTAGAAATGCGATTCGCCCTCCTCGGAGGAAGATTCCTAAAAATTAGAAAATGCCCATTGCAGCTAAAAATAGAAATTAATTAAACACGGCTGGATCGTTGGATTTCAGAGAAAAAGAAGAGCGGCTAGAACAACTTATTAGAACTCGTGACTAGACAGTGTACTCTAAAAACAATTCTTTCTACGAAATAACTATTCAAAAACTTATAATCGAAATTTAATAACAATCTGGAATGCAGAAGATCATTTCTTGAATTGCGTATTAAGGAAAGCAATTTCTTTAAGTTGGAGACAGATACTTCTAAAATTAAATAATTAAGCTAGCGGGCTCATATCCGACATAATGAAGTTTATAATAAATCCTTCCCTTTCTAATGCTCAGAACCACTAAAAAAATAATTAATAACGAATTCGAGTGTTGCGGCTTCAAAAACGATTGGTAAAAATCTGACTCCATGTTTACCATATGGACAGAGGAAAATGGGAGATTTTAATACAAAAACAACTGTCACAAAATAGATCGAACTTTTCCAAAACATTGCCATTTCTCTTGTTAATGAAATTACTACCGTGCGTCCATTTTCTTGCGAGGCTGAGAGATCGGGAGAAATGTGGCGGGCGGCGCTAGCGGAGATGCCGACATTTTCGACCAGTAACGTCCCGCTTAAGTTTACCCTCGAAAGTGTTTTGCTTCGCTCGGAATCGTTTGGAGGTTTCGTATGTGCAACACTGTATCAAGATTACGTTGCCGACTAAACTGTTAAAAGTCAATGGTTTTCGTGAGCATTGTTTGCAATCTGAAAGCTCCGAACTTGAGTTGCTCTTTCCTTCGCGACTACAAGTGCCCTGGACAGAGCTGCGAATGGAGTGAGGAACAGACCTTGAACAAAGAGCGTGTTAATTTCGTACTGTGTGAAATAGAGTCTACCGAAATAACCCTCATAGTATCGACGAACTAAAAGACAATATAAGGGCAGAACTTGGAAGAATTAGGGAAGTACTTTTGCGTGTGAATCAAAATTTCATCAAACGATGCCAGGAATGTGTGAATGTAGGTGGACATCACTTTGAACAACTCTTATAACACAGGTTAGTGCTCGTTTTGCAATATTAATATAAATATCTCCATGCTAAAGATAAAATAAGCGGAACGTCGAAATGTCGGCATCTCCGCTAGCGCCGCCCGCCACACTTCTCCCGATCTCTCGGCCTCGCAAGGAAATGGACGCACTGTATTTTGTCCAAGAACTAAAAAATCTATTGTTACCTTGGACCAGTGCTCTCATTAGAAATTCGTAGCTGGAGGATGCTTTGTCGAGTTTGGGGATGCTTGTATGAATCAACATGGAGACAATGCAGTTGGGACTGTCCACTATGCAAATTGTTTTAGTTAGCGGATGCTTGATGAAAATTTTGTTAACTGGAAGGATAGCATCTCTCCGTGTTCCCTCCCACATCGTGCACTGCCTTGGATAGAAACCATATGGTTGTAAGTGATATTTCAATGTTCCTTACAATATCCACTGGGACAGGAAGCGAGTGTTATATCCCATCTCTTTCAAAATTAGGGATGATACCAAGACAAGTCTCAGCCGAGACTGATATGATTTTTTTTTTTAAAATATCACCTAAACGACTGTGTGGGGGTCCCTAACTCCACATCACCTATGTACCTTAATGGCATGTTGCAATGTGAGGGTGTAGGCTTTTTTTTTTTTTAAAAAAAAATGCTTTACTGAAGATTTATTCAGGCATATCAAGTGGAATCCACCTCATTATTTACACATAAGTCAGAGTAAAATTAAGTGTTTTCAAATGCTTGTACGTCGAAATGAGGAGTCAAAGAGAAAAACCTTATCAACAAAAGTTGTTTGTCTTAATAACTTCTATTATGTTGTGAAAGTTTGTGTGGTATATCTTGTTAAGAGACAAGGGCGAGACCAGCACCTATACTACATAATTCGTGCTTTTAAGTACCCTCACAAATGAACCTCACTGAAAAACTCATGTTCCCATTTTCCTATTATTCACACCGCAATAACTGCAGTGTTGAAGGCTCCGGCGTCTGGATTCCCAGCCAGTATAATGTCGTCCATTTATGATTGTAACTGTCCTATCATTCATCTAATCTTATCATCATTCATCTTCATCTTCACTAGCAAAAAAGTGGCCCGAAAAGATAAGTGCCATAAATCTAATCAATCAATATATTCTTTTCTCAGTTATCAGTGACCTACCTCTTCCTTCACGACTTTGTTATCCAACAAATTGCAGGCAGGGGCTTATCTTGAAAACTTCCATCTGGGTGTGTAAGTTAGTTTGCAGGGGGCTCTAAGGGTAAATATAGAGCCAAAATGATCAAAAATTGGGTCTTCGTGAAATATTTTCGAGGGTCTTGAGGACATTTGGGGGGAGGGGTTGGGTACGTGTGGGCTATTCACCGATTTCAGGTCCACTACCTTCACTATCGCCCCCATTTCTCTTCTTCCCGACCACATTTCCTCGCAGAAACAGGCATTTTCGGGCACATGTCCAAGTGTAGAACCTAACCACATTTTACGTTGCATCCTGTACGGGAGACAAAATAATTAACGCGTCTAAATAACAGGAAGGTGTTGCTTTCAGCTGCGAGAAGCGCCGTGAAGCGATGGGAAAGATCCCACGGCCTCCACCCACGGGGGCAGCCAGGAAACCCTTTATCGCTGGGCTGCTGGAAGTTCTCTTCACGTACCACGTACACACGAACTACACAAATACAGGCATCTTATCTGTACAGTTCAACAGAGGCAGGTATACCATATGAAATTAACAATATTCCTTTCCTCATCAACAATCGGATAAAGAATTGCCAGTTTGCTGTATACCAGTAGCGTAGTCAGAGTTCTTTTTTTTTTCTTTTTCTTTTTTTTGTGGGCATAAGAGTGGAGGAAATATTTCCAGGCAAGCCTTACTTTGGTCGCCGTGGGTAGTAAGATTATCTGTGCTTGTTCTCATTCCTTTCCTCTGTCCATTTCTATCTTTCCCTCTTTCTCTGCCTACATCATTCCTTCCCAGATTCCCTGCCTTGTTTACTCTTGGTCATTCATCTTCTGACTCCGTGCCTTGGTCATTAATTTTCTAATTCCCTGCCTTGGTCATTCATTTTCTAATTCCCTGCCTTGGTCATTCATTTTCTGATTCCCTGCTTTGGTCATTCATTTTCTGATTCCCTGCCTTGGTCATTCATTTTCTGATTCCCTGCCTTGGTCATTCATTTTCTAATTCCCTGCCTTGGTCATTCATTTTCTGATTCCCTGCCTTGGTCATTCATTTTCTGATTCCCTGCCTTGGTCATTCATTTTCTGATTCCCTGCCTTGGTCATTAATTTTCTGATTCCCTGCCTTGGTCATTCATTTTCTCATTCCCTGCCTTGGTCATTCATTTTCTGATTCCCTGCCTTGGTCATTCATTTTCTGATTCCCTGCCTTGGTCATTCATTTTCCGATTCCCTGCCATGGTCATTCATTTTCTGATTCCCTGCCTTGGTCATTCATTTTCTGATTCCCTGCCTTGGTCATTCATTTTCTGATTCCCTGCCTTGGTCATTCATTTTCTGATTCCCTGCCTTGGTCATTAATTTTCTAATTCCCTGCCTTGGTCATTTATTTTCTAATTCCCTGCCTTTGTCATTCATTTTCTGATTCCCTGCTTTGGTCATTCATTTTCTGATTCCCTGCCTTGGTCATTCATTTTCTGATTCCCTGCCTTGGTCATTAATTTTCTAATTCCCTGCCTTGGTCATTCATTTTCTGATTCCCTGCCTTGGTCATTCATTGTCCGATTCCCTGCCTTGGTCATTCATTGTCCGATTCCTTGCCTTGGTCATTCATTTTCTGATTCCCTGCTTTGGTCATTCATTTTCTGATTCCCTGCCTTGGTCATTCATTGTCCGATTCCCTGCCTTGGTCATTAATTTTCTGATTCCCTGCCTTGGTCATTAATTTTCTGATTCCCTGCCTTGGTCATTCATTGTCCGATTCCCTGCCTTGGTCATTCATTTTCTGATTCCCTGCCTTGGTCATTCATTTTCTGATTCCCTGCCTTGGTCATTCATTTTCTGATTCCCTGCCTTGGTCATTCATTGTCCGATTCCTTGCCTTGGTCATTAATTTTCTAATTCCCTGCCTTGGTCATTCATTGTCCGATTCCATGCCTTGGTCATTCATTTTCTGATTCCCTGCCTTGGTCATTCATTTTCTGATTCCCTGCCTTGGTCATTCATTGTCCGATTCCTTGCCTTGGTCATTCATTTTCCGATTCCCTGCCTTGGTCATTCATTTTCCGATTCCCTGCCTTGGTCATTCATTTTCTGATTCCCTGCCTTGGTCATTCATTTTCTGATTCCCTGCTTTGGTCATTCATTTTCTGATTCCCTGCCTTGGTCATTCATTTTCTGATTCCCTGCCTTGGTCATTCATTTTCTGATTCCCTGCTTTGGTCATTCATTTTCTGATTCCCTGCTTTGGTCATTCATTTTCTGATTCCCTGCTTTGGTCATTCATTGTCCGATTCCTTGCCTTGGTCATTCATTTTCTGATTCCCTGCTTTGGTCATTCATTTTCTGATTCCCTGCCTTGGTCATTCATTTTCTGATTCCCTGCTTTGGTCATTCATTTTCTGATTCCCTGCCTTGGTCATTCATTTTCTGATTCCCTGCCTTGGTCATTCATTTTCTGATTCCCTGCTTTGGTCATTCATTGTCCGATTCCTTGCCTTGGTCATTCATTTTCTGATTCCCTGCCTTGGTCATTCATTTTCTGATTCCCTGCTTTGGTCATTCATTGTCCGATTCCTTGCCTTGGTCATTCATTTTCTGATTCCCTGTCTTGGTCATTCATTGTCCGATTCCCTGCCTTGGTCATTCATTTTCTGATTCCCTGCCTTGGTCATTAATTTTCTCATTCCCTGCCTTGGTCATTCATTGTCCGATTCCTTGCCTTGGTCATTCATTTTCTGATTCCCTGCCTTGGTCATTCATTGTCCGATTCCTTGCCTTGGTCATTCATTGTCCGATTCCCTGCCTTGGTCATTCATTGTCCGATTCCTTGCCTTGGTCATTCATTTTCTGATTCCCTGCCTTGGTCATTCATTTTCTGATTCCCTGCCTTGGTCATTCATTCTCCGATTCCCTGCCTTGGTCATTCATTGTCCGATTCCTTGCCTTGGTCATTAATTTTCTAATTCCCTGCCTTGGTCATTCATTGTCCGATTCCTTGCCTTGGTCATTCATTTTCTGATTCCCTGCTTTGGTCATTCATTGTCCGATTCCTTGCCTTGGTCATTCATTTTCTGATTCCCTGCCTTGGTCATTCATTTTCTGATTCCCTGCCTTGGTCATTCATTTTCTGATTCCCTGTCTTGGCCATTCATTGTCCGATTCCCTGCCTTGGTCATTCATTTTCTGATTCCCTGCCTTGGTCATTAATTTTCTAATTCCCTGCCTTGGTCATTCATTGTCCGATTCCTTGCCTTGGTCATTCATTTTCTGATTCCCTGCCTTGGTCATTCATTGTCCGATTCCTTGCCTTGGTCATTCATTGTCCGATTCCCTGCCTTGGTCATTCATTGTCCGATTCCTTGCCTTGGTCATTCATTTTCTGATTCCCTGCCTTGGTCATTCATTTTCTGATTCCCTGCCTTGGTCATTCATTCTCCGATTCCCTGCCTTGGTCATTCATTGTCCGATTCCTTGCCTTGGTCATTAATTTTCTAATTCCCTGCCTTGGTCATTCATTGTCCGATTCCTTGCCTTGGTCATTCATTTTCTGATTCCCTGCCTTGGTCATTCATTGTCCGATTCCCTGCCTTGGTCATTCATTGTCCGATTCCTTGCCTTGGTCATTCATTTTCTGATTCCCTGCCTTGGTCATTCATTTTCTGATTCCCTGCCTTGGTCATTAATTTTCTGATTCCCTGCCTTGGTCATTAATTTTCTGATTCCCTGCCTTGGTCATTCATTTTCTGATTCCCTGCCTTGGTCATTCATTGTCCGATTCCTTGCCTTGGTCATACATTTTCTGATTCCCTGCTTTGGTCATTCATTTTCTGATTCCCTGCCTTGGTCATTCATTTTCTGATTCCCTGCCATGGTCATTCATTTTCTCATTCCCTGCCTTGGTCATTCATTGTCCGATTCCTTGCCTTGGTCATTCATTTTCCGATTCCCTGCTTTGGCCATTCATTTTCTGATTCCCTGCCTTGGTCATTCATTGTCCGATTCCTTGCCTAGGTCATTCATATTCTGATTCCCTGCTTTGGTCATTCATTTTCTGATTCCCTGCCTTGGTCATTCATTTTCTGATTCCCTGCCTTGGTCATTCATTTTCTGATTCCCTGCCTTGGTCATTCATTTTCTGATTCCCTGCCTTGGTCATTCATTGTCCGATTCCCTGCCTTGGTCATTCATTGTCCGATTCCCTGCCTTGGTCATTCATTGTCCGATTCCTTGCCTTGGTCATTCATTTTCTGATTCCCTGCCTTGGTCATTCATTTTCTGATTCCCTGCTTTGGTCATTCATTTTCTGATTCCCTGCCTTGGTCATTCATTTTCTGATTCCCTGCCTTGGTCATTAATTTTCTGATTCCCTGCTTTGGTCATTCATTTTCTGATTCCCTGCCTTGGTCATTAATTTTCTGATTCCCTGCTTTGGTCATTCATTTTCTGATTCCCTGCCTTGGTCATTAATTTTCTATTTCCCTGCCTTGGTCATTCATTTTCTAATTCCCTGCCTTGGTCATTCATTTTCTGATTCCCTGCTTTGGTCATTCATTTTCTGATTCCCTGCTTTGGTCATTCATTTTCTGATTCCCTGCCTTGGTCATTCATTTTCTGATTCCCTGCTTTGGTCATTCATTTTCTGATTCCCTGCTTTGGTCATTCATTTTCTGATTCCCTGCCTTGGTCATTAATTTTCTAATTCCCTGCCTTGGTCATTCATTTTCTAATTCCCTGCCTTGGTCATTCATTTTCTGATTCCCTGCTTTGGTCATTCATTTTCTGATTCCCTGCCTTGGTCATTCATTTTCCGATTCCCTGCCTTGGTCATTCATTGTCCGATTCCTTGCCTTGGTCATTCATTTTCTGATTCCCTGCCTTGGTCATTCATTGTCCGATTCCCTGCCTTGGTCATTCATTGTCCGATTACCTGCCTTGGTCATTCATTGTCCGATTCCCTGCCTTGGTCATTCATTGTCCGATTCCCTGCCTTGGTCATTCATTGTCCGATTCCCTGCCTTGGTCATTCATTGTCCGATTCCCTGCCTTGGTCATTCATTGTCCGATTCCTTGCCTTGGTCATTCATTGTCCGATTCCTTGCCTTGGTCATTCATTTTCTGATTCCCTGTCTTGGTCATTCATTCTCACCTTCCCTGTCTTGTTCACTCTTTCTCTGCTTCGTGTATTAGTACAAATTACAAAAGAGAACCGACGTGTTTCAAGATTCGAGGTGAGAACGAGATTCTGCAAAATTAACCAAACCATTGTTTGTCTATCAGTTATAAAAGTCATATTTACGAGGGAAATTGGAAATCGAACACACTCATCTGAGAAAAAATTGACGAAATTTGTTTTAAAAGTAGTCTAATATACAGTGCAATATTGGTAATTTGTCCAGCACCTCTCAATTGTACGACAATGAATGTTTCAATAACTTTGCACAGAAATTCGAGGTTAAATTTCTTTTCATATCGGTTCTCTGCGTACTTAGCATAATGGTGTCGAGCTGAAATCGATGAAGGGAGACTCGCAAAGGAAATTCATTCCCAAGCAGGGACTCGAACCTAGAACCTTCGCTGGCAATATCTCTAACGATTCAGATACATGTAATGAAATTCATGTTAACAATTTTGAAATAAGAAACATTAAAGAATTTCATCTCCTAGTGAAAGTAAGCAAGAAATCCAATTTCTCTCTCCACTTCAGCACGCTCGATTTTTACCAGCATTTAGAGCATTCCTTTTGCTCGTCCCATCCATACTTTTCATCTGGGCCAAGACACTCTCGAGCGCGAGATAATTCTTTCATCTTGATACAGTATCTGCAGAGCCCTGGGCATTTATTTCTTCTCCTCTCTTGGCTGAGACTTGGCTTTGTATTTGCTTTCTGAGTCTTTTTTTTTTTTTTTACAGCGACGTCACGGGCGTTGAGAAAGCTGAAAACACAAGAGGAGGCGGACCCCTCCCTCCAGACTTCTCAGACTCATGCGCCGCCATGTGGAATGATCACCGAAGGATCGTCCCGGTGTATTTTGGTATCGAGGCCTGCTTCCATGGACTGTCCAGCTAACAGCAAATCACTCGGCGAAGCGGAGGAAATATGTTCGGGAAATCGGGAAGAAAAATCTAAGAAGATGGGGGAAAAAATTTGCCTGGCACCTCGATCCAGACCCATATCTCATCCGGCAGGTTATTGCTTCTCCGCCCGTGCTGCTAAAATCTTCACATCTAAGATCCAAACTTCGCTAGGGCTTGCTTCGAAGTTTAGAGACTGCAGGCTACTAAGGTTGCTGCACTATTTCTAGCTTCAGGTTAACCTGAAGTTGGAGGAGACAGGACGAGCGATGGCAAAGAACTCAACTTCACTCCTGCTTCTTTAGAGCCAAGCAGGGTGCGAAATCCTGGTAGGGGGGGATTTCCCCATCACCAACAACCTTCACCTTAAAAATTCCCCTCGCCCCACCAAAAAATAAGCAATTACTTTTGCTTTCTTATGTACTTTACTACGGATAATATCTAAAAAAACACACAAAATAGTACGGTTGCGAGTGCAGACTACTCTCTCTTTTAGGAGATCATTAACAGCAGATCTACTCCACACCAATAACAATATGCGTACAAAGAAAAATAAAACACGAATGCAAGTCTAATATAATTATAAATTCTAATCTATTTATTATAAGAGAGAGCAAAAACTAAACAAAAGATTATATAATAAAACAATTTCAACTATTTTGTAATTTATTGACATCTTTAACCAGTTGGTAAAGTAATTAGTTTGCTACTTTATAAATATCTGTTACATATTTAAAAGTAACAAATTAATTCCTTTATGTGTATTAATGTTCTCAAATATTTAGTAATTAATTGTTTTATATTTAATAACATTATAAATATCCATATCATTATTTATTTATATATCAGGGGCGTATATTCAAGGCTAGCTACGCTATCTGCGATGGCCAAAGACCAAATGTGTATAAAATAGTTCATTTCAACAAGAAATGCGTCAACAGAAACAATAATAGTAATTATTATATTATTTTGTGATTAGTAATTTAAAGTTTAATCCAAAAACATGATCGTGAAAGTTCCCCTTCATTTTTTCAGCATTTTTTTCAATTCGAACACTACATGATGGTGAGATAGCCCACGTGTTGTCCTCAACATACGCCACTGACTATGTCTCTTGACTGGATGGCAATTTCTGCTATTGGTAATAACTGTCCATCTTCTCCGAAATAGCGTACCTAAATGTCATCTCGCAGCAGTTTCTGCGGAATCATTTCGAGGTGGAATTTGGTTTTGACTACCTTGTAGCACTTGCACAGGCTAATCGGGACTGGGCCTCCAGTTTAAAGCGAGATCAGACTTACTGCGCAATGTGCCTTCACCTAGGATCACACCCGGACTGTCTTGTTCACGGTATTGTTTACGAGTCCGGGCCTCGAATTAAAATTCTCGTTCTCTTTAAGAAATTGGTAAGTGTAACAAACGCAACGACACTCACCCTTTACCGAGGTTTCGAACATAGGGGTCTTGTTCCCGAGTGACTTACAAGGCTGGCGAGATATTAAATAGCTATGAAAACATGTTACATCATAACTCTCACAAGGGAAGGATGAGTATACACCAACTGTATCATGACTAGGAAACTGGTGATGACCTACATCTCAAAATACTTGTGAGGGTATTCGAGTAATACAACCCAGTTGGATGTTTGGTGGTTTAAGCTACTGAAGTTAAGGCGGGTGCTGCTGCCTGGAACGTAAATTGTTCGATTCCTTATATATGACCAGTTGCCAGTGGCGACGATTAGGGGGGGGGGGCTGTTGCCCCCACTTTTCGCCACATTTACACCCGCACTATGCTAAACTATCTACAAAGGTAAATATACTGTCTTTGCACCCCAGTTTTGGCACCCCCCCGGTTATGGAAACCAATCGCCGCCACTGCCAGTTGCCAAAAAGAGAGACTTCTCTCTACCGCTCCCTCCCCCCCCCCTCTCTCTCTCTCTCTCTCTCTCTCTGCACTTGGTAAAATATTGGTTTCTTGTATGTAGAATTTTGGGAGCAGGGATTAAATGTTCTTGAAGGAGGAAAATGCGGTTAGAAAACTAAACAATGGTATAAAAAATGCAAAAATACTGAAAATAAAAGTTTCGCATCGTGTTGAAGGCCATGGAAAACCACAACCCACTTAACTCACTAAGCCAAAACACTACTGCCACTGCCAGTGGATGACACAGAAAACACAGCAATGTAACTAATCAGGACATCATTTACAAGAAGTAACAGTTTCTATAAATGAGTGGTACTTTCACGAGGAATCAGCTGATTCTGAGAAGACAAAAAAAAAAACAAGGTTACTCCTTCCTCACTCTTTTATTTTACAAGACTTCCCCCGGCGTCTGCAAAAGCAATTCCCTTCTTCTTGGCACGAAACGGGCTTGCCAAATGCCGGATCTCCATACCGTGACCACGGAGGTCGTTACCGAATTCAATGGCTTCCCAAGCGAACTACTTGCTTACAACTAATTACGTAAACACCGAACGGTTTGCCCAACAGCCGAAATCTGCTTCCGCCAACAACCGCAACCCCCTTGCCTTACTGTCAATTACTATCGTACATTCGCGTCCAGAGAACCGGACAGATTCCTCTACCCTCACCACAGCGATGTTCCCAGCAGGGAACTTTCCCAGGAACGAGGGAATTTTGGAGCCGATTACAGGCAAGGAAAACGGAAAAACATCCAAAAATGTACGAAGAGGGAAATTAGACGGATTATTGAATCCTAAATTCAATGTACTTTTCTGCCATTATAATAATAATTATTATTCATTATAATTGTGCATTACAATGCATGCATTAATGCACTACACAATTGGTCATTCTTGACTCACTGTTGCTTCAATTATTCATCTTTTAGTGTGGTATAACCGGCTGAAATATCGTATTTCGTTTCAATCTGAACTCAGCTGATTAATAGTAATGAAAAATGTAAGAAGTTATAAGTTTCATTAATAGTGAAGACCAGTAGCGGCGATTGGGTGAAAAATCCGGGGGGAGCAAGGACAGTTTACTTTCTCTTGATAGACAAGGTTAGCATGAAGAGGCCATAGTACGGGGGCAAAAAGTGTCAAAAGTGGGAAGGCAATTACCCCCGCTCCTCAACGACCCCCCTAATCACCGCCACTGATGAAGACTCAAGGTAAAGCAAATTTTGGCAATTTAATGTCTATGAAGTACACAGTACAAGATTGATACACTCCCAATTAACATATCAATGTTTAGTTTTGTGACACTCACCCATACTTCACAAATGCTTAATTGGAAGTTAACTTAGCCACCATACCTCCTAAAATCGTTCGCACACCCTCTTTGATTAAAATCTCTGAATAAATCCTCAATAAGTGTGTCATTGTAGCTATTGTTGTGAAAGGGAATTATAAAGTCGAAAAGGGAAATGTTTGGTACAAGACAGGGAAATTTCACTGTCTTAATATGGGGGCCCAGGGGACGTCCGACAGACGGCAGTTCCAGCATCGTTCCTGGAGTCTAAGACGCTCTTCAGGCTTTCCATTCGGATCTCGCCAGTTCACAACGACCCGCCATCAGCATAATCTGGCACTTTCGAAACTCCACCTAAACCCAAAGAGCCTTTCCCCACCTCGGAAGCTGGATTTTCGATTGGAAACCGCCCATCTGTGTGATAGAAGATCGATCTGGAGAAGTCAAACAAGCTATTAGTCGCAATATTGAAGACGGGCAGTCGCCGCCAAAGATGGACCTTCATTAATCATTCCGGTAGTGACAGTATACGTATCATCCATTAGCCTGAGTGCATACTCAAGGAACGCAGTTATCACGGCATGCACAACAACAGGGGAGAGTAAGGGGACTTTCCCACAAACACCAAAATGCCAACCTCTCCTCCACGTAGTACATCTTGAGCTGCATTTCTGCAGACTAACAAGGCTCTGGCGTCTTGAGTTGTGTCCTGTCCATGTGTTAGCATGCAATGTTAATTGGACATGATCCACTATCTGGTGCTTCTAACTACTATTTCTAACAAGCTAACTATCCTTATTCTGTGTTAGAACGAGTCTAGTTGAAAGCTGTAGACAATGGATAATGTCCAATTAACATTGTATGCTAATGTAGAAGCATGGTCACTAACAATCAGAGAATTAATGTCCATGTGTGTTTACGACTGTCCTTTCGTAAATTTCAAGTGATCATTTTCATCACCCTTTTCGCGATTAGACAAAAGTGGCAGAAGAGCGAAGCAACATATTAAAACAAATCAAATCAAACTATATTGAGAGTCGCGATCAGTCAAAATTGGCAGAAAAGTAACGCTAAATAACAAAAATATTGAGGGCCATGCTAACTTCAATGGGTTACCCATGAAATTAATAAACTCGTGGAGGTTAGCGTACGAGATCAGGTTTCCATTCCAATGCAATTCCAATTGAGCAGAATCCGCCCCAAGCCACTTGAGATAAACACACGGAACTTTATCAACTACAGAGGCGTGTAGAAGATTGATTGGTGGGGTCATAACCTCCCCTCCCACCACCTTTTGGCCAGCATTCCCAAAAAAAATAACGTCAAATGTAGGAAAAGATGGCAAAAATGAGGGCTGACTACCACAAAAGTGTACGTAAACCCTCCCTTTCAAAAATCCTGGGCACGCCACTGATCTAACTATATATTATTGATTCATAGACATTATTATGGTGATGCATCTGAAAGGGTTGGATATTATATCATAGTTAAATGTTAGTGTCGTTATTATGCAATCTGAACAGATATTTTTTCTTTCTTATTCTAAGAGTTGACTTCAGACCAAAAGTGTAACCCAGTCAATATTTGTTTCAGTCCCATTTATTATGTTAAAAATCATTTCCAATGTCCCATTGTATTGCAGATCCTTTCAGGATTAGGTCATCTCGCCACGAAAAACTGATATGGAGGAAACATCCCGTTTGGCCTTGTGTGTGTTCAGTGACAGCCAGAACACGCGCACCGCGCCAGGTCACGCTCGCTCTCAGAAGAGGTTCTGAGAAAAAAATAGATCTGGAGACAAGGAATAGCAGGAGGTGATCTATTGCTCCCTTATGTAACCAGGGAAGAGCAGCGGGTCAAGAGCATGTCAAGACAGGTGGGGAGTTCTCGGTGATGAACTCCAGTCCTTCGCATCGGGCGAGGTTCACACGGTGTGAAGCAATGCGGACAGAACGTAAGACTTCTCTTCCAGTTTTTCGTAATTTTTCTTCAAGGTCATTCTTCACCGTTCTGGAGAACAGGCCAGATAAATGGTTATTTTTATAACGAGAATGTTTATTCTGTTGGCATGAACTAGGAAACCGAGATCATTCTTAATTATAGTCAGTCACATTTTCAATTTCCTTCCCTGTACGTTTGGCCTCGCGATTGAAGGTTCAGCCTAATAAGATACAATAAAACATCATACAAGGAAAACGAACTGTTTCCAAAGACAAAAACATCATAAACCATCCATTCCCAGAAGTAAATGACGTAAACTACTGTGTGTTTACTCTTACGATACTCCTTAATACAGAAGGTTGTTCGGGATCTCTGGTGACGATTTTGAAAGCCGCTGGCGGCCCTGTTATCAACGTCAGTCCGTCCAAACGGTGCATGCTGAGTCACGTCAGTACCGAGAACGCGTGTGCAGAGTCTTGTGCCATTTACCTACAACGATGCCGAAGAAAATTGAACCATACTGGGAGGGCTACATAACAGCCCTTTCCGATGCTAAATATAGCTATTCGGTAATCAAAGAAATGTGCAAGAAGCTTGGTTTTGTGATATCGAAGAACGGGATCGGTGCGGTATTAAACAAAAAAGGCAAAGGCCAACTGGGCCTAATTCCACAGGGGAAGAAACAGGCAAATCCACGAGCAGCTAGGAGTCGTACACCAGACATAGTGAGAAAAGTGAAGGCCCTTGTGTCAGGTGGTAACCCTGCCCCCCAAAGGAGTATCGCACGTAAGTTGGGAATGTCTGTGTCAACAGTGAACACCATAATCAAGAAGGACCTGCAACTAGAAATGCGGCATAAGCGGCGAGTACACAAGCTGTTGCCTCGTCACATTGCGGAACGTCGCACGAACGCTAGAAAGCTCTATGAGATCTATCTTGCAGGGGAGAGATGGAAAAATGTGGTGACATTAGACGAAACATATGTCTACCTTAGTGACTGTCACAAACTCCGCGCGATTTACTACCGCCCTCGCGACAAAAACAATTATCAAACATTGTATCGAGAATGCCAGGAAAGTTTTCCACGGGGTTTCATGATCATCGCTGGATACTGCTATAATGGCAAGCTAGCAATTCGCCGTGTAGATAATAATGTGAAGGTGAACTCCACGTACTATCAGGATGAGGTTTTAATACCCATTTATAACATAGATATCCCGGCACTGTATGAGGGGGCCGAAAACCAGGTCTGGATGCACCAAGATAAAGCATCCAGCCATACCTCCCGTTCGACTCGTCTGTTCTTACAGCGAATGGAGGTGGAAACTGGCATCCGTACAATTCCTTACAGCGACATTCCGGTCAAGGCGCCAGATGGGTCACCCATGGACTTCTGTGCATTTGGACTCCTAAAACGGGTCTTAGGAAAGACGTCCACGCACTCTCAATGGCCTCTGGAAAGCCTGTGAGGAGGAGTGGGAAAAGTTGGACATGATAACTCTTCGGAAAAGTCTGTTGCAATGGAAATTACGTTGTCGGGCTATAGCGCGGAATGCTGGTTTTCTAATTGAGCATGATCGTTGGTGGCGACATGGGTTTTCATGAACTTATCACCCTTCCAACATTGTCCTCAGTGATCCCGAACGACCTTCTGTAGTTCTCAATACAAGCATAGGAAAAACGTAACTGAAATAACTTTGATTTCAAAGTGATATGCTTTCCCAATCTGGTGGGAAATGAATTAAGGCATAAGTTGCGGTTTATTCCTGTTATGAAACTTTTGCTCGAGTGATCTCACAATGGAAACACAAAGCCTTTGTTCAACAATATCAATGACATTATTATAAAATAACCTCCCATTTTGAAAACGGCTTCTACTTTGTTCGGGAAATTCCAGTCTAAAGCTTGGGAATGGAACCCACGACTACAAGCTGTTAACAACTACGTACGTATCTGTAAAACAATCAAATGCTGACGGAGGGAAAATTTATTGTAGTAAAAATTATACACTAAAACGCAACGTTTCCAACCTCTAACAGGGTCTTCTTCAGACAAAGATTCACAATAAATTCACAATAAAATAATTTATTATGAATCTTTGTCTGAAGAAGACCCTGTTAGAGGGGTGGAAACGTTACGTTTTAGTGCATAATTTTTACTACAATAAATTTCCCCTTCGTCAGCATTTTATTAACATGGAAACAAGGCTTAACAGTGCTACTTATCTGGGAGAGCACGGACTATATTTTGAACACACGTTAAAAATATATAGATGTAATACCACAAGGTTTATCCAGAATGGAGAAAAGGCTTCATGGGCAAGATAATATTTTGCTTAAAAGTCGATGCCCTGATCCCAACACCTTTTACCCGTAAATACCTATTTTTCAAACACATTTAATCATTATGGACCCTTGAAATTACATTTGAATAAATAAACAAATTATGGCATCATCATAAAGAGCAATAGTTTATGTCTAAACTGTGGTTTGTTGACAAATATAAAATTAAGTTACAAAAGATTTAATGAAAATTGTCTACAAAACTAAGATGACAGATTTCTAGCGGCCCGGCGGTGGAGAAACACTAAAAGAGTAGGGTTGTTGGTTGTTGTAGAACTACAGCAACTGCAGCTACCTTGCATGGAATATCAACAGCGAGTGAAATAGCATTTGTAGGTAGGTGAACAGAACCAACCTTAATACTTGCCTAGACTATGATTCTGTACTAGCAACCTGCGAGTTAATACAAACACGGTGAGATAACCAACTACTCAACGACGCCCCCTTCGGTTCAATCCCCATCAGTTATTATATATATATATATATATATATATATATATATAATAAAAAAATGGTGAGAGAAGGGGTGCTCTCTCGAAACCCAGCATTAAAATAGATTAAAAAAAAGACAATGTGTAATCTTCAATTAAATTGCGTGTTACAGACAGTTTTAATCTCAGATTCAAAGGACACATTGGACAAGAGCGAAAGTGCCATCAGGCTTCAGAAACTTTGCGAGTTTGCCGTCAAATTCTCTCTAGGGAGCAATCAAGGATGAAATCTCACGTACCTTGGAAGTGAGATCCCTGTGGAAGACTCCCCTGGAGTGCAGGTATTCCATCCCCCTCGCGATGTCCAGCGCCAGCTTCATCCTCTCCAGATAGGGAAGCTCCACCGCTCCGTTCTGGATAAGCTGCTCCAGGCTGCCTCCGTTGATGTACTGAAAAGGTGAAAATCCCAGCATTATTCACTGCAGATGAAAAAGCAGGGTGGATAAAAAATCTTGATTTTTATTTTTAAAAACACTTAAAACTGCTTTTAAATTTTCTGGCACCGTACTGAGCCGATGCCGATGTATCTGAAAGTATCGGTTGAAATTCATATTCGACACTGGTTTCAAAGTCGTATCGGTTCAGCCATAGTATATATACGTATCTTCTCTTTTTTTGTAGAAAGGCTTTTTCTGGTAAACAGCCCTACAAAATATTTGAACAGTTTGATTAAAGCAAAAAAAAATATATGTAAATACACATTTTTCTGTTTCTGATACCATCTACCAAATGCAGTAAAATCAGAAATCCACATATCAAGTTTCAAAACCAAATTGAAAAAAAAAACTATTATTAAGTAATAAATATTTTACCGTAAGTGAATACTTAACATTGTAAATTATAGAAATTTTGTAAGTAATTGTATTTTTTGTCTTGCAATGAAAAAAGTGAACTGTACTGAACCCTTCATATACCAATGTAGGTGAAAAAGTACCTGCCCCGTACTGAAACGTATCCGCAATTCTTGTAGGGAACATCTGCAACAAGGGTAGACACAAAATTTCCATGAGTTAAATACCTATGGCAGTCTTCTAGACTCACGAGACACACATCTTTTAACATCTGATAAAATGAAAGAGTGATTGATTATACTTTGCTTTGCTGATGTGCAAAGATAATCACATGCCTACCAATTCCAGTAGTACCAAGGACCAGCTGTGTTTCAGGGACCAGCTGTGTTTCAGAAATTAGATTGCAAAATTTGTAGTGTGGTGTGAACTTTTCAGGTTTCAAAATCTATGGTTTGTGCAACCTTACGACTCTCATGATTAGCGATCGTTCGTTCTATGCTCCACTGCAGACCCAGTACACGAGCAGTGACGGAGATGAATAACGAAGAAATAATAAGGGCAAGGACAGGGAGGGAACCGTTCGCGACCTTCGAAATCAATTGGCCCACATAGCAATTGACGGCAAAAGCCATCTGTAACATGACTGTTCCATGAACAAAATGGTTTACAAGAGATACAATAGAATATTCAGATTGTAACAAGCACCGTACGAAGACAATATAAATATTTTAGTACATTCCATATCGAGTATGGTAACCATTATGCACATCCGTAATGTGTATATTAACCATTCGGCGATCCGAAATTACGAATGATATGATGCAAATTTGGCTTGATCATGGAGACTGGAGCATTATATTGCGTATTCTACGCTGGTAATCGTCCCACTATTCTCTTTATAGAGTTAATAGTCGGATGAGGGAATGATATAACACTGCACTGGAAATAGTGAACGAAAAAAAAAAAAAAAAAGAGTCTGGAAATTGTGAAGAGAAAAAGGCACTGGCTGGGACACTGGCTAAGAAGGAGCTGCCTGTTGTAAGAGTACTGAAAGGAATTGACAACTTGGATGGAATCCGGAGAAGCAGTGGCGTACCCAAGAGGGGGTTGGTGGGTCATAAACTTCTTTGGTCAAAGGCAGGAAAATATGGCAAAATGAGGGCAGACTATTAAAGGAGTATGGGTAAAACCCTTCTTTCGAAAATCCTGGGCACGCCACTGCGGAGAAGATATCAGCTGACAGATGATATTAGTGAATCCTAAGCTGATATGAAGTGTAAGACTCCAACACAGGGAAGCCTGGAGGTTGCAGCAAAAAAAAAAATCTTACCGTCATTTCCCAACTGATATCACAATCAACTTTGCCCCTCCATCAATAACTAAAGCATATAATCCGATCCGCTGTAAAAAGTTCTTTCATTTGACTATATTCGGCTGATATGAAACTCCACGTGGAACAACATGGCAAACTGCATGAAAGCGTAAAGCTTATCAAGAAAAATAAATCATCCTACTGCCTTAACGAATCCTCTCATTACAGAGGAGAACAGAGCAACCTTTGCATCCATTAGCGCAAAACAGGTCGGGTGAAGGAAAAAAAAAAAAGAACAAAAAACACCTTCACCAGTTGGCACCGAAGCCTACTCTCTCTGGAGACGGTGCCAAATTCGCCTACACCTCTCTCCCTCCCTTTCCCCACCGTACCTACCGTCTTGGATTCCTTGGCGAGCAGGGACCTTCCACTGACCTTCAACCGGGCCAGGTCGAAAGTAGCCCTTGCTGTAACCAAAGCCGTATTGCACAAGTTGATGTTTTCGCCGTCAGAAGCAGGGGATGTCATCTTCTAGGGGGCAACGGCGTTTCCGTCATCTCAAAGCCACACCTCCCCGGCTCTCCCTGCGCGAAAATTTCGCTTCTGGAATACGCATGCAAAACGTACAAAAAATGTTGTGCGCATGCACAGAAATCAATGGAGAAACCTGAACCATTTCCAAATATGCGAGTTCACTTGCCGTGTCAAGCGCATCGGATTTCTCATTCCTTGCTAAGGTTCAATCAATGCAATTATCTACTTGCGGCTTATAATAACCAACACCGTGTGTACCTAGGTATAATGTTTTGTGAGAATTGCACACTTCAAAACAAATATCTATTTATAATTAATCTTCAGCGTTGTAATAGGACATTGCAATTCTTGAGCTGACTTTAATGTAATGGGGTAGACGTATGTGGTGACTAATAAAAGTAGATTTATATTTAAAATCTATTGCTTGGATGTACAGTATACCATCCGATAGACCTTTCCTGGGAACAGGATTTTTATACCAATATGGACACAATACACGTTCTCCGTATAAAAAAGCAGGAAATTTCATTTGTAGTTTTTATCGATTTCAGCTTTACTGCAATCAAACCTTCACAATTCTCAGAACTCTCTACAAGGCTGGAAATATCCTTTGCCAAGTTCCATAATACAATCCAAATCAAAACAAACATTAAAATTTGACACCGCTGTTGTTATACGGGAAATATAATATTCTCGTGCTGTTACAAACGATGAAAAGTACATACTGGGAGATAAATTTGAATTTCTTCATTGCTAAGCATGTAATGTGTGTAGCTCAGGTTTCAAATTTCAACTGATAATGAGAGTAGATTTTGCAAATATTTTTCGCTTTTCTGTTTTCGTCCAGAAGATCGATTATTGCATTTCCAAGATATCTATCTTATTTTACATTGCTTAAACCTCACCAAATTAATTCGACAACACAAAACGCTGGTTATTTGCACCACGATGATCTATCAATGAATGAATTTCATTTATTTTTCTTCGCGACCTTTGGCTAATTGCGAAGATGAGAATGAATGGTGATAAGATGAAATAGATGAACGGACAATCACACACAAAGTCCCATAGGGAATTATACTGGCCATGGGTCCAGACGCCAGAGCCTCACTAGTCTGCAAAATGCAGTTACGGGTGTACTGCGTGGTAGAGAGGTTGCCATTTTGGTATTTTGGGTATAGGCCACCCCACACCCCACGACGCTCTATCGCTCGTGTCCTTATAAATCTGATATACAGTGTGGTAATTGTTCTAATCTTGACACGAGCGTACTTGGGAGAGTCTGCCGTTACTGCCGAGGACGGACCCTTCGTCAGCATTTGATTGTTTTTGTACCCTTCCAAGCCAAGCATAGTTTTCTTAAATATATGCCCTCCATTCAGGCTTGTCTTGAAAACCTGTACAGACCAGTTAAATGTCGAGAGCGAAACTAAGAAGTGCTGATAGACGTGGAATTGCTGGCATCTGGTTTCGGCACGGCAAGAAATGGGACCACGCATCGGCGACCCTGCCAAGTGAAACACTCATCTTCTTCACGAGCGATGAAAGACGTTCGGTGCACCCGGTCGCCAAGACGCCGCCCACCAGCTCCTGGCACACAAGGAGTTTCATCACAAGGTAGGCGCAAATCACTGTACTTTTCACTTTCCCCAAATAGAACAGAAAAAAATAAAAACAATCTGTGTAGTTCTCTTGGGAATGAATTCCCAGATTTCTGCAAATCTCACGTTTCAGCCATTTTTGGAGCGACCGTGCGAATGGTCTGCAACTACTCGCAGCTCACAACAGTTTTGTTCTTCCAACGAGCACTACACATAATGCTTCCCAGGAAAACTACATGTTAGGTAGGAGACCCAAACTGTGAATTTTGAATTTATTTGAATTTCCTTGTGCGAGCCGTTGGCTGTACGCACTACATGATGATTCACATTGGTTGTTCATTTGACACATGTATGAATAATATGAAAAACTAAACAAAAATAAAACACATACTTATATTGCACAATGCTGGATCCACAGTACACGTATTACAAGCTAGGATCACTTTGTGCGGTTTCTTCGTTCTTTTCGTTGTCCGCTATCGCCTTTCCTCGTAGTTCCCTCACTTCCCACAAATACCTCCCCACTCGTTGCACTATCTCACTTATGATTCCTCTTCTATCTTCTACTACTTCCATTATTTCCCTCCCTGTTACGTTCTTAACCCACTTGTCTCGCAAATCACGCGTAGCGGAGCACGCAGAGAGCAGGTGCTCGTCAGTCTCTCCCTCCCAGCACAAACATCATATAGTTTCCCCGGCTTCATTCTTAATTTTTACTTGTTTCCAACCACCCAGTCTGAACCATGCTAACCCTACCCTTCTTTTTTGCCTACCAAATGTATGCAATTTGCTTTCCCCCCATTCCCTTGATATAAAATGATCCCTTAGTGAAGTCTTCGTCTGACAATCTGCTAGTATTTCTTGTCTGTCTATGTCCAGAAGTCTCTCTCTCGAATTTGATTTTCAACTGATGTATCTACCCTACCTCCCGCTTCCCACACCCACCCCATCCCAATAGAGTTCAACATGTTTTTTATATCCCTCCCCAAATTCCGTGTATTTTCTTCTCTTACTTGCATTATCAGACACTGAAGCCAATACTTTAAAGCTCTCATCCGAGCTTGTACTGTCTCTCAGTTTAGACCTAATTCTTTAAGTACCCCACAATTGGCAGTGCTTCTACTTACTCACATCACTTTTTGTAAAATTCTGTTTGAATGCTTGCGACTGTGCTCCCCTCTCTTCAACCCCATAGTTCATGGTTCCTGAAACTATTGACTTGTACAAACTCTGAATCACTGAGAACGGCATTTGAGGTACTTTACTTATTGTTGGTATTACTTGGTATATTGCGAGCTTCGCTTTGCTTTTTCTTGTCTGTATGTGTTGCGTCCAACTTCGAGTCATAGAGAAAGTTACTCCTAGGTATGTGAAACGCTTGACAGGTTCAATTACTCCCCCCCCCCCCCGTAATTCCATTTTTCTTGTTTTCTGAAAGTATAGCCTACCCATTTTTGAAAGCCATGATTTTAGTTGTTTTTTTTATGTTAACGGTCATTTTGTATTTTTGGCACCCCTCGTATATGCTATTTAGTCCCCTTTGTAGCACCTCTATTGTCTCCGACATGATGACTATATCGTCCGCATACAAGAGTGACGTGCGCTGATTCGAGTCTCCTGGAGGAAAGGAAAGCGTAACAACTTTTCTCTTGAGATTTCGGCCAGTGTATGGGACCGGTGGCCACCCACCATCGCGAGGAAATTGGGGAGCTTAATGAATAGCGCAATAGAAATTTACAACGACTGGAGATTTGTCGTGCCGACCACACGTCACTCTTGTAACGGATTGGATGATCTTCCCACCTCTGCTGAGACATGTGGAAGTGAGGCACGTAGGCCTTGGCCCTCAAGGTTGTTCCGTCACGAGTTATTATTATTTTTACTATTATATTAATAGCACACCATCCTCAAGAATGCAATTCACATAAATAACACACGTTATAGGGTTGAACAGGAAAGTATGTGCCACTTTATCTGAACAGCGGTAAACATTATCTTTCTAAGCACTATAATATTTGAGGTGTGTATAAGTTCCAAAGTTTAGGACCATTCTAGGCTCAGATAGGCTGGTCGGAATTGGACTTACAGTTTCTAGTGGGATTCGAACCATTGTGAAATGTGCCTCCACCAGGGATTAAACTCGGGACACCTTGATTACAAAGCGAAAGAGTTTCCAATACGCCATCGAAGAGCCGCGGAAATACGTCAGTAATGGGTTCCTCAACATATGAAAATAACCGTTACATAAGGCAGAAACTCATAACATATGTGGATTTCTGCTTTATTGCCTACGCAAAAGCAGCAAAACACACACAAGATGCAACTACTGGTAAATGTATTCTATCCACTAACCCATTCCCAAAATGAGACCGTGACAGCAAGGACGTATTTAGAGGGAAATCCAAGGGGTCCGGACCCCCTCCCCCGAAAGATTTAGCAAGTACGTACATTAAATAATGAAAAATACATTATTTTAGCCTTTGTTGTATAATTTCATCTAAACTTATTGGAAGACAAGGATTATATTGGGATCATACTGCTTTGAATGACAGGAAGGACGTATTTAGGGGGTCTGGACACCTCCCCCACCTGAAATACTTATTAAGTACGAAAATTAAATGAAAATATACTCGTTTGGCATTTCTTGTATAATTTCCTCTGAACTTATCAGAAGACAGGGATTATATTGGGATCATACGGCTTTGAAGGACAGGAAGGACGTATTTAGGGGGTCCAAGGGTGCGGACCCCTCCAAAAAGACTTACGAAGTACGAAAATTAAGTAATAATGAAAATATTAGCATTTGTTGCATAATCGATGGTTATTAATTTTCTTTAAATTTTTTAGAAGGCAAGGATTATATTGGGATCATACGGCTTAGAATGACATTACAAAGAAGATTTATGTACACTACTACTCAATATGCATAAAATATTAATCAGAAACTTACTTTTCTCCAACTACATGTGGCATCATTTTTGTTATTCGATAAATATTCAATTATTCATCTATTTGACATTAATTTCATTGTCAGGGCACTTGTTTTTATGTAAATTATTCCGATCTTAACTACAGATAAGCTACGTAATGAATATGCGCTGTTATACCTCTATTCTTCTACAGTCTTTTACCTATTCGTGTAATAATAATATAATATTAATTTATGTATTGTAATTAGTATTAATTTTATTGAATATAATTATTTAAATTTAAACACTTATTATTATTATTATTAGCCCCCCCCAAAAAAAAACATATTTCTAGATACGTGTCTACGTGACAGCTACATCAAACAGGAGTGCGAACACTATTCTCGGCATGAGATGAGGTCACCCCTAAGGGAAGAGTGCTTATGTAGAATAAACTGCAAGTGCACTTCTACCCACTTTGGTACACTATGATCAACGATTCGGGCTCAACCCAGGACAAACACTGTAACCTTTCTTCCCATCCGACTTACACTAGCCGAAGTTACAAGATTTCGATGTATGTCATCATGAAGTCTGGCCCGTCTGTCACTATTCTACGATTGCCACACGAGAAACAACAGAGGGTCACCAGATGCCCCGATGACCCCGCAATGGAATGCCAAACATCTGAACCTTCCACCGACGCAGGATACCACGTTTAAATTCTTCAATGAACGGGGGGTGGGATCCTCCGTGGGGCTTTCACCAATAAAAATCGTGCGCATATTTTCACAGTTTCAGAGAATACCTTGGGGAACTAGGACGGAACACTAGCATCTCTGGGATCCTCATTACTCCCCCCCTCAACTTCTTTTGCATGCGATTTCGAAGTGCTTGGGATATGCGCTTCCTCTCAAGCACCATGTTTATCTCGTCACGTGATTACGTCCACATTACCATGGAGACAATATGACGTTAGAAGGCTGCAATATCCGGTTCTATTCGGAACAATGGATTGGGTAACTTCGTTCTCACCTGTTGCCTCTTGCGTGACTATACTTTAGGGCCAAACAGCACTTTATCCGAATCCGAATATTATAAGCGTTTCACGGCATCCAAAGGGATGAACCAATTGCTGACACCGTCAACAACGAATGAGCATTTCATATGGCCATAAAACCTTGAATGTGCTCTAATATAACATTGATACTGGTTTCGGTGAAGTGGTCGGCGTGATACACCACGACACAAAATACCTCAAGTTCGAACCCTGATGAGGCATTGTGATTGTCATTATTCATGCTTCCCCGATGACGTGGCGGTAACTTAGTCACCTTGTAATCAAGGGATCCCGCGTTCGATACCCGGTGGAGGCACATAGTGGTTCAGATCCTAAACTGTAGATCCAGTCCCAGTTAGGCTTTGTGAGCATGAAGTGGGCTTGATTATTAATTCTAACGTCCCGATTACCCCAAGAGGCATAAAAGCAACGCAAAATAACCAAACTATAAATAGTACATTTCATTGGTCTTGTGTATTATCACAGATAAGGTATTATGATATTATTAACGTGTGGAAATGAGCCACGTTAATATTATTGCAAACTGTATCCCTCTATAACTTTTAAATATGATTTATGTGGCAATTCCCTCTTGATAGTACTAGACATAGTGGAGATATTGATGGCCACTTCCACGCTATCAATTAAACGAGGCCCACATATAATTAATTTTGTTTTGACATTGCAAATCATGTAGAAAAGTGACAACCTGAAAAATGCAATCTCTGCTACTGTGATATAATCTTTTTAAAGTGAAAATTTAACTTCTTACGAATAATACACCCAACCACTTTCACAGTTAAAATTCTTTCGTAACTGTTTTTTCTGCCATTTGTCTTTGCTTTTATCTTTCCTAAAAAATTGCGATCTTTGAGATTGTGTGTTGCAAAGGATGGTTGCCGAAATCCATCCGTTACAGCGTATGTCTATAATTAGATAAATTTTATTGCTAGACTGTTTCACCAGTCCCTTTCTACGGACACCAAAATGTCAACCTTCCTTCCACGTAGTACATCTTGGACTGTGTTTTGCAGACTGGCGAGGCCCTGGCGTCTGGATTCACGGCCAGTATATTCCTCTGTGAGGCTTGTGTTGTGTGCTGCCCTATCATTCATGTCATCACCATTCATGCTCATCTTCGCGATTAGTCGAAAGCGGCAGAAAACCGATGTAAAAGAAAACAATCTGCCAAGTCCAGCAATATGCACGTGAAGTCCACACACTACACAGCCAAACATTGCACTACTCCCCAACCACTTGAAGAAAGAAGATTATATCTGACGATTTGTGGCAACCCCTCAGATCAGAAGGGAACAGACGAACACTCTAGCTCCATACAAATACGTCTCTCCCCATTTCTCCCACAAGAGGACACCATCACGTGACCAAAGATGATTCGTTTCCCAATCCGGTCGCCCTTCCCTTCCACCCTACCATTCTACTTTCACGTTAATACATCCATGTCAACTCCAACAACACAATGTCAAGATATTAGCGGACCGCTGCAGTTTCCGAGCTCGAGGGGACGGGAAAAAAAAATCAAACTGTCTGAGGGGGGTCGCTCCCTCGCTTTAGCTGAGAAATTAAATGCCACGACTTGGTTCCCACATCAAACCCCTCTCAACCCCACGAGTTTCAAGTGGTGCCAACTCGCTCTTGACTTGACATTAAAAAAAGACTCGACATATTGGGTTGTTTTGCTTCTTGGGAGATTTCACATAGTGTGTTTGAACTGTGAGAAAGACAAACCACTGAAGGGGGAGACAGGGGGGGGGGGGTACTTGAGTCTTAATCGTGGTTCCAAATGCATGACCTTTGACACACTGCCTGATATAAAGTCAAGAGCACTCCAATTCTAGCCAGCTCTCCAGCCAGTTCAAGAGAGTGCGTTTATTACTAATCTAGCCTTTATAAAACCTGTCGTATCGGAATAACTGAGAAATCAAACGTGTTGCATCTAGGGATTGTCTACCCTTTTTCAGTCTCGTCAATATTTATAAACACACGTCTCGTCTTGAAGAGCAGTCACGGTTTCGTCTCGAATATATATAAATATGTTTCATCCTTCTTTTCAAACTTGCAGTTTTTTTTCTTGAGGGAACGGAGGCGGTGTGTGAGAGAGGCTGTACATTGGAACCTGTCACTACTGTATGGATGATAGAAACAGATCTTGAAGACAAAGGATAAGAAAGTGGTTGACGTTATGTTATCAACGCGCACCACAAAATACGTTTAATACTGGGAGAAACTACATCTACTGCAGACTGGAAGACGATTCTCTAATCCAACCAACGATCTTCCTCGCCTATTCCACGATCATGCGAGTTCACAGGTCGCGTGGGTATCGCCTGCACGCCACGCGAGTGAACCCCATCCCCGCCGACCGATTGCTTCCCACACTTTCTCCGGCGGACCGATCTACTTTCTCCAAGGTCGCGGCGGGGAAAAGTCTCCCGGAACATCAGAAACGAGATCCTTTTTGTTTCCCGAAACAGATTCAGGCTGGAACGGGACGTCGAGCTTACTTCATTCGGAACGAGCCGCGACGAATGTTCTACAAGGTCTAAGCTAATTTAATTTGCCTGCTTCCAGAATGCAGCAACGTTCATTTCCACATCTTATTTGCGGTAATCTGCTTGTCGGAAAGATAACCTGGCGTAGTAGTGTTTCATTCTTGTGGACCTTGAACCTCCAGAAACTTTCTCGTTTCGCTTCGAATGTCTCCCTGATAAGGGAGTCTCAGGAAATATTTTGTAAGGGAGGATTTGATTTGATATCCCACGTTTGGCTAATCGCGGCGACTTTGAGGATGAAATGTGAAGGGACACTCACAAAGAACACCCGTCGGGATTCGAACCTGGGACCCCTGGCTTCGTAGCGCGCTGTGTTAACCACTCCGCTTGCAAGCGAGGAGTCGCGTGGTTGACATGATATTGATAAACTAATTTTATTGCTTTATTGGGGTTGTACGGTGGTGATCTTTTCTCAAGACACCCAAATGTCAACCTCACTTCCACCCTGGATTGCATTTTGCAGACTAGCGAGGCTCTGGCGTCTGACCCATGGCCAGTACAATTCTCTATGGGAATTTTGTTTTGTGCTGTCCATTTTAGATTTTTTTGTTGTTTTAAGTCTACTTTATGCACAGAAAGGCTAATCGGGACTGGACCTACAGTTTAAAGTGGAATCCGAACCACTGTGACATGTACCTCCAACGGGTATTGAACCCGGAACCCCTTGATTATGCTATATATTTCTGTTTGTGAATTGTCCCTTCATGTAGATCATCTTATCACCAGTCATCATCATCTTCGCAAATAGCCAAAAGTTGCAGAAAAGCGAAGTAAAACAAACTAAATCCATCAATCATTTTTTTTATTATTATTGTTGTTAGTAGTAGTAGTAGTAGTAGTAGTAAGTCCTTGCGGAGAGGCTTCTACTAGTTCCACCAGGTTTTATAAAGTAATGCATTGAAATAAATGGTTATAGGATCCTATTTATATTGTGTTATGAATATTTACACGCCTCGTTCAAGCTATTCCTCCAAACTTTCAAAGTTAGGGGGGAAATTTAGGCGCGAAGTTTACATTCACACTCTTCAAGACTTAAAAGCCTCATAGAACCATTTATTCTTTGGTTTATAAGCGGTAGATCATGACAACATGAAGGTTCTGACATTCGATCTAACGCACTGTTTACCTTAGTCATTATGTTGAAATCAGTGTCATGTGCGAATTCAAGTTCTTGACTATCTATGACACGTGGTTCTATGCTATGAAGGAAGGGAGAAGACTTGTAAATGCCCTTTATAAGTGGTTAGACACACCCATTTTGTTTCGTCTCAGCGTCTGAAAGGAAGCTACATTGCCATACCAACTGCAGCCAGATCGGAGTCCAGAAACACATCGTTTTACTGAAACGAACATTTCTTTTATTGACTACTTTTAATCAATTTTTCCTCTGTCTTTTAGTCCCTGTGCTTCGCAGATAGGATAGAATACTAATTAACCTAACTTTATCAAACAGGCAGAATAATAAGGTTCTTGGTTCTTCTAAATTGAAATCAACGATGGCAATCATCTCCACGGATGGGGGGGGGGGGGGGGGGGTAGACCGGATTCAACTTCTCTGACGCCCGTGCTCGCCGATTGTCTGGACCATAGCACCGAGCACATGCGAAATATAAACAGTTGCTAAAGCTATAAGGAAAGGAGTGAAAGCCTTGGAATGTAAAGATACAGCAACAAATAAAACTAAGATGCTTATAGACGCGCGCACAACCACCAAAGAAGATGCAGGATGGTCGCCAATATCCTGAGACATAAAGGAATAATGAAAACTGCAGTAATTGAAGAAAAATGCACTGGCAGGCCGAGGATGGAGACAAAGAAATCGCTCAAGATGAGAACTGCGGAAGCTAAAGAGAAATGAAGACATTTGCGGGAGACAGGAACTAATGGGGAAATGCAACAAAGTAAGAAAATAAACAAGTTCCACGGCATATCCTTCTGTAAATACGATCGCAAGGGGAACAAAGAAAAAAGGAAGAAAGAAGGAGAAAACGTGAAGCGAATAGGAAAATGCTGCGGGACAGGGGAGTAAAACTTTCAAATGGAAAAGTGATCTTGAGCAAATCAACCACAGGGTTGAGGACTTCTGTGTCGTTCTGTCTCGTCCCGAAATATCAAGTATAAGCACAGTGTCAATGAACCAACTTTAATGACATGTAGAGTAGTGGTGTGCCCAAGGGGGGCTTGATGGGGTTATAACTCCCCTTTAGCCCAGTATTCCTAAAAAAAACGTCAAAAGTAGGAAAATATGACAAAATGAGGGCTGACTACAAGTAAAGTATACATAACTCTTCCCTTTCGAAAATCCAGGGCACGTCACTGTGTAGAGGTAAATTAAAGAAAACAACTTTTGTTGATAACGCCTATCCGTCTGGTGAATTGTTTCGACGCTACGTACCCTCGAAATGGTCGATCTTGTATGTATGCAACCACAATGCAGAAGTTTACATTATAACACAGAAGTTTAAATTATAACACCATTAAGCCTTGTTTCCATGATATGAAAAAACTCACAATATGCTGACCAAGAGAGACATTTTTTTTTTTAAACAAACTAAGCGTAACGTTACAACCTTCTAGCAAGGTCTTCTTCTGACTCTGTACCAAGTACAAAATTTCCCTTGCTAGAAGGTTGAAACGTTACGTTTAGTTTATGTTTTAAAATAAAATAAATTTTTGCCTTGGTCAGCATATTAGTTTTTCAGAAGTTCACAGCTGCCACAAACTCACTAAAGCAGAATTAATTTAAGTATTATTTTAATGTCATACGAGAGTCTCGAACACAATTCTCTTCTAGTCACGATTTTACAGAGGTCTGCCCCGTTCTCGTCTCGATTTTTAATAGACCATCGCTATTGTTTAAATTGCCGTAATAGAAAATAAATTCGGAGTCACACAGACACTCTTCATGTTCCAAGACCAAGTCTGAACGTATGCAATTTTTCAGAATTTTCAATATCAGCGTGGTTTTTCGAAACTGAAAATGTTTTGGGAAAGGGTTTATGAACCAAAACCAAGGTACAAAAGAACCATAATATGGGTACCATCAAACAGCTGAGTACACATCTAAGACTACCAAACCTGCATTCAACAATGTCTAAATACAAAATAATCAGGAATATTCTTCTGGTTGGATGGATTAGTGTCTATTCGTTACATCAGCAGAACTGATCCATACGGTATATGTTGGCAGTCTGCTTCGTTTCGTCCGCATCTGCAAATTTCTGGAGTGCCAGCATTTCAGGCTTACATTATATACCTACAAGAATGTATATAATCTAATATATAATCGCCTGTTCGAACTGAAAATTCCTAGCTGGGGAGATGCTTGGTCGAGTTTCAGGATAGGTGGGGGAATGCTTGTATGGATCAGCATGGACACAAGAAAGAAGGCAGACGGATGTTTATGCAACTTATTCTAGCTGGGGGGATGCTTTTAGGATTGTTTCTTAACTGGGGGATAACATCCCCCCCCTTCGAGCGCTGATACGGAATCTCATTCTCAGTCGCCATTAGTATGGATGGACAATATCAGAAATTTGATATCGCGATATATCTTCAAGAAAATATCGTCACAGACGATACGATATTTTTTCAGTCTCGTGATGTCGGCGATATATCGTCTCCACGATATATATCGCCAAATATCGTGACGATATATAGCTGACACGATGTATCTCGCCAAAATATCGTTAAGAGATATATATATCGTCTAGTTGATATCGCCTGTACGATATTTTCCCAATATCGCGATATATCGTCTAGTTGATATCGCCTGTACGATATTATCCCAATATCGCGATATATCGTCTGGACGATATATATATTGCCCATCACTAGCCATTACCTCCCCCGCCACCCTGTTTTTATCGGTGGGTACACACCAACAATCTCCACTTCCAATGTCGCCTTACCATCTGTTGTTTTCGACCAAGGTTTCTTCCAGTTCCCTCTAACGGCGCAAATGCATTCCACTCCCACCATTATTCGACGAATGCTCGCTCAAAGTCACGTTCTTCCCCTGTTGCGAGAAGGAACAATATACCGTTGGCCTGCTCCGCATTTCTTCACTTCGCCATTTCTCATTCTCCCGAGAAATGCTAACAATGAAACAGAACCAGCTCGACCTCCATGAAACAGCCAGCTCTTGACAGAAGGTTCCTCGTAATGTTGGTGCCGGTGTCGAAGAACGTTTAGCAATTCTCGTTAAAATGTGTAGTCACCATGCCAGCTGCAGTATCTATCTTCCAAGCGCGTGGTGGGTAATTTTATAAGATTTTGTTGCCTCAAAGTGTCAAGCACAGTTAAAGAATTAACATTGTTTGCAGGATCTTGTCCCTAACTGTTGTTCAGCAAGATAAAAATTCTCGAAGCTAAAGCATTTAGCAACAATAATAAATCAACATTCACTAAGCAAAGGGAACATTATAACTGGACGTTCACAATCCAAATATACATAAAAACTCTCCTGTGATTAGCACCGTGTGGGTGAAGGCAATATTATGCTGGGGAATTGTGTGGACAGGGTTCTACACATTCTCACTCTCGTCCATGTTAGATGGTCATTTCACAAGTCATCTGACCTAGTATTCCTGAGAATTTTGTTAGCAACGTAAGCTGACACTTTAAGACAAACCTGCAAACTTTAAATTCAAAGTAGACAAACCTGCAAACTTTAAATTCAATGTGAGAAGCTCTTCAAACGTGTAGTTCCTTTTTCTACATCGAAAAACGACTATCAGTATAGCCATTTTGAATCTAAAGCAAAAAATAAAATTAGAACACTTGTATTTTTGTAATTTGTCCTCCTCCGTGGCCGTGCGGTCTAAGGCGCTGTGCTTTGGGCTCCGACTGCGGGACGGCATGGGTTCGAGTCCGCCTGTGTTCAGTCTCTGGGTTTTCGGCCTGTGTATAGGACCGGTGGCAACCTACCAACGTGAGGAAATTGGGGAGCTACGAGACCCAGTCTCAAAAATATCTATAACGGCTGAGGGTTCGACTTGCTGACTCCACGTCACTCCATTACCGGAAAAAGATCTCCACACCTCTAAGTAGGATCGTGGGAGGGAGACTGACAGTCGGGAGATAGGCAAAGGCCCTTCTAGAGCTTTTGAGTCATGGATCATATTAATATTATTATTATTATTATTATTATTATTTAGGGTCGTTTTATGCCAATTTTGGCTAATTGCGAAGATGAGAATAAGAGATGATGATTTGATGAAATTGATAAGGTACATTAACAAAGAACACCCATGCCTAAGCCGGGACTCGAACCCGGAACCCCTGGCTTCGTAGCGGGCTGTGCTAACCACTCCGCCATGGAGGTCTGTTAACAGCGAAGAGTTAAGGCACCACAATGGTGTAAGACCGATAGCGTTAACGGCATGGGAAATGAAAGCAACGATGAGATAACTAGGTGCGCAGGCACAAAACATCTCGTGAAAAGATGTCCATGACAGAAACCGGGTCCACACCTTGCTTTTACCACAACATAATACCCCGGTCTCATCCTCCGTGATGAAGACTCTACATGCTCAAGAACTGTAATGATGCAGAAATCCCCAGTTTTCAACTTTCAGCACGTCATTTCCACAACACGTAACGGCCGTTCTCCTTTATTTCCCATTAAAAAAAGGGAAAACAAAGCAAAGAGAGCGCTCCAGAAGTTCAAAACGGGATTCCACTTTCCCCTCCCGACGGCTTCATTAGCATTCTCAACGACGCGTTAAAACCCAAAGTGAAAAGCCAGCCAGTGTATTATAAACCAGTACCGGGATTTTTATGTGTGAATTTGATTACTGGGAGACTCCCAGAACTTCCCAGCTAAAATAAATTAATCCCTTGGAGACAAACGCATGTCTCAGAGGGAGGGGCGATACGAATCTGTACAAAGCTCTGCAAGAGTTTGCGGCAATTTGCTGATTACACCCCCCCCCCACCCCGCCACTCGCCTGTGAAAATAAATGTAAGGTCTTTTCTTACAGTATGATGATTTATAGCCCAGCGAAATCATTCTCGTATCGTTGTCACAATTTTTTTTAAAAATCTCACCATTTCGTCTAAGGCAGTGGTTCCCAAAGTGTACGCCGTGGCGGCCTGGGGCACCGCGAAATGTTCCAGTATTTATTTATTGATTCAATGATATGATTTATCCAAATATGTTCTTATTTAGTACTTTTACACATAAAATGTTTCTGAATTTGAAATGTGTATATTTTTAACTTAAGGCAAGCAACCTAACCACACTAACTGAGCGTTGCAGGTGTTAGATCTACATTCTGATTTGAAACGCTAAAGGCGTCGTGAAACGAAAACGTTTGGGAACCTCTGCTCTAAGGAAGAATTCATGCACTAATAGGGGATGAGCGTAATCAATAAGACTTAGATGGGTAGGACATGTGGCACGAATGGGAAAGAAAAGCTTACAGAATTCTTGTTGGGAAACCTGTAGGTAAGAGACCTGTAGGATGGCCAAGACGATAATGGAGGGATAACGTTGAGATGGACCTGAAGGAAATCGGTAAGGATGGAAAAGATTGATCTTGCCCAGGATGGAAGGGTTGTGTTGCTGAAGTCATACACCTTTGGGTTTAAGAATGTTAGAGCTAGTTGGTTACTTTAGCGAGATCGAGGGATAAAAATTGATATTTTGTTCATTTATGAGTAGGTGTGGTATCGAGACGAGTTAATTATAGTATACATAGAATATTGAGTTGTAATAAAAAGATAAACATAATACTTACTTCAGTCAGCGCGTGTAGCTGCCCCTCGTGGACGCAAACACCCATGAACCTGAAAGACAAGAAAACACGCGTAATTTATTACATACATAAACGAGGGAGGAACTCCACAACATTTTAAATTGGCAATGTAGCTTCGTTTGTTATCGACAGACAATCAGAGCATCACGAAATGCTGTAACGGTTCGAAGGGCATAAATTTAAAACCCAATTTCTTCCAAGGAAACTACACATAGCACAATAACACAATATATATATACGCACACATGCTGAATGGAAGCCTTGAATACAATATAAAAACAAGTGACAAGTCAAAATGTAAGGAAGGAGATATGTAAGTGATGCGGGAAAAAATATCTTAACCATCTCAGATCACCAGTCGATGTTAATGCATGCCAGAACTTACGTCACCACACATGTCCTCATAACCCCGTTATGTGACCAGTTCAACATGCATATACTAGAATATTACCTTCAATGCATTAGTTTAATCAGCAAAGTGCGTGTACATCAGACTGATAACGAAGAAATCCTTGCATGCATTAGCATGGCGAGCAAATGTATCGAATTCAGCGGCTTGGGATTTTATTTGTACCTAATTCACATAGTGAAATGTAACATGTACTGATTGATTGATTTGGTTCATTTTACTTAGTTTTCCTTTCCCTTTTGGCTAATCGCGAAGATGGGGATGAGTGCTGATATGATGAAAAGACACTCGCAAAAAACATCCATGTCCAGACCGGGATTCGTACCTGTGAGCCCTGGCGTAACATGCCTATTCTCAATAATTAAACGGCTGTTACAAATTACAATTACAACAAATTCTCGCGTCAAGGAATACCTTGTAATCTCCCCAAAAAGAAAGGTTCACGAGATCCTTTTCCAATGAAATTATGTAATTTCAAGAATATATAATTTATACAATGTATGAAGGGGTATAAGGTGTTAGGTAGACCTTCTCTGGGAGCACTCAAATGTTAACCTCTCTTCCACATACTACACGTAGTACATTTTTTTGCGAGCTGACGAGGGGGTGCGGGTTTCTGTTATGTGTCGATATGCGATTGTAACTGTTCCTTATCCATCTCATCACTATTGGTCAAAAGTGGAAGAAAAGTAACGCTAAACAACAAAAATTACTAACAGATTAGCCCAAGAGATAGAAAGAAGACGCATAAGAACCGAAATAGAAAGGAAGAATAGATGAACAAGTGAAATTATGAGAACGAGTATCATGATACAGAATACCTGTGTTAAGGTTCTGATCGAGCATGCATTTTTTGTTGAAATTTCTACATAGTAACCAACCTCCTTTGTGTGCCACATAGTAAGGTTATAAACAGAATTCTACATTCATGCCTGATCAGGGTTCATTGCGACATCTGGCAAGGTAGCGATGAGGCTGTTATATTATAGGATTAATTTGTTTAACACTTTTCTAGGGCTGAGCAGATACCGATGCCGATGTATCGGTATCGAAAAGTATCGGTTGATTTTATTTACCGATTTCGGCGGATACTCTTCGGGCCTTTTTTTCCCACCCGTTCCCCCTGCCCCCCCCCCCAGTTTTTATCTTTCGAGGGGTTAAAAAAGTCTAATTACCCTGGAAGTTATGCAAAATTCGAAGTTTCCATTTATTTTGCATTAATATCGTATGAAAAAAAGCTGTTAACATAGGTTTTAACAGTCTGATGTAATTTGCGAATATTTTGAACTATGACAAATTGATGTTGAAGTGGAATACTCCCACACTAATATTAATAATAATTTTGAAGAACTTTTGTTATAATTTTCTATTCGTATTGTATTCCTATTGGTGGGAATCCGTAAGAGTAGCGGTTCAAAGTGGTTTCACCTCAGTTCTGTAAAGGTAATGGTATCCGTGCACACATTCCATGAAGTCATATGGGGTGATGTGGAGGTAGAGTTCCACATTTTTTTTTTTTTGATTGACTGACTAGGTGTCTAAGTCCACTTTATGCACAGTAAGGCTAATTGGGACTGTGCCTACAGTTTAAAGTGGGATCCGAACCACTATGTGCCTCCACCGGGTATCGAACCCGAGACCCTTGATTACAAGGCGACGACGCTATCACTGCGTCATCGGGGAGGCCACTCACATTTTCTTGATCTCGGCCATAGTTGGAATGATGTGATCAGCATTCACGCCCGGCCAGATCCCCCCCAGGGTTGCCCTCGGGTACTCATTGATACGAGGCTGGGTGGGTCTCGGAGCCGTACAGAAACAGGGCAATGACTGGAAAACTTCCTGGTCCAGATCACCTTTAGGCAAATGTAAATACTGCTAATATTATCACTATTATTGTTATTACATAATAATATGATTTCTTCAGGCTCAGTTTTGGCAACACTGGGCAGATGAAATATGTGATCAAGTGTTAAGAAGAAATGATCTGCTCCGGGAAAAAAGATTACTTTTCTTCGCTTTTATGCAACTTTTGGCTAAACGCGAAGATGAGTGATGAAACTGATGAAGGGGAATGCACAGAGAACACCCATGACCAGGTCGGGATTCGAACAAGAGAACCCTGACGCGCTGTGTTAACCACTCCGCCACGGAGGTCTGTCGGAGGAACAAAGGACAATATGGTAGCAATGATTTCAGAGTTTCAGCCGCGGCAAAGGTCTCTGATTAAAAGATAGGAGGCAAGAACAGGTTATGTCATGCTTGCGGAGGTTGTGTAACCTCGGTTAGTCGGCCCACATTCGCGCGGACAAGGCGACACCTGCGACAACGCCTACGCATCTACAGCAGGATTGTCGCATACCGTTGGCGACCGCAGTCCATCGCGAAAAGCTGCGGTGCGAATGCAATTTTCCAGTGTTTCCTGCTGAAAAATAACGCCGTGGAAACAGGTCTTGGCAACGAACAACATTCAGGTGCGCTCTGCCACAAACAGCCCCGACATATGCACCCAAGTACAATGACGAAGGTCACGCTTTCTCTGTGAACCACGAAGAGCAACGTCGTTCAACTTCAATACCACAGTCCACGTGTGAATGTGTTATTTCACCTCTGACTGCCCGATTAAATAGGACAGCTTTGATGCATAGGCCATCTGGTGACGCAAAACGATTCTGATTGTGAAGTTATTAGCGTTTCTTATTATGGACTTATTTACAGAATATTTTGCATTTTGATCATTTCATGTTGATTTTCTACTTCTTCACGCCAATATGGTGAAATGTAACGTCACTTTCAATTAAGAAGTTCGAAAAGTGTGTTTCATTACTAAAACCATGAGTGCGTCAACATTGGTGCTTTTTGCAATTCTTACTTTCTACACAGACAAAATGAATTCCTCTGAATTAAGGAAACACGATTCGGTAACCGCAAACAAAGAAGCCTTTAATAAATTTGATAATTCTGACTAAATGTTTTGGTAACTCTGAAGCAAGTGTGCGCGATTTCTAAAAGGATTTGGCTCTGGTGAACAATTATTTGTTTATCGCCTATTTAAACATATCTGGTTACGATAAACTAGTTTTTCTTGTTTGTAATTCCAAACAGATTTTTTTTATCTAAGCTCGGGAACTGAATCCTCTTAAAAATAGAAGCTAATTTGAGTCTGCGAATTAAAATACATGTCATTTATATATGAAGTTTAAGAACTTGCTTGAGTTTGTTTGAAAGTTAATTGGGAGTGGATCTGCACTTAAAAGTAAGATCCGAACCATTATGTGCTTCCTCCGGGTATCGAACCAGGGACCTCTTGATTACAAAGCGATGAACTTAACAATACGCCATCGGGGATGTCAACTTTCGATAAAAGCTCAAGTTCTATGAGAGACTTCACCATTCATTTGGACAAGGCAACACAGAACGTCATCTTGACAGTAGTTCCGGGCGCCACAGAATCGTTAGCCTGCAATAATGCATTTGCCACGGTGCACTACGAGGAAGAGATGTTGGTATTTGAATGACGTCCGGAAAGGTCACCCATTACACAACTCCAAGACTAAAACCTTTAAGAGTGAGTGTTCTTCCTACTTGCTTTTGAAGAGTGTTGTCTACAGACTGAACTGCTGTAGCACAAAGGGTAAACAGTTCGTTGCCACGGGATTCTGGTGTATTTGTGCTACATTATTTCGTAGCTGAATAAATACATGAAATTTTGTCTTTGTAGACATAAGAGTTTTTGAGAAATTGAATACATGACAGGACACGACAACACACTAGGAACAATTTTTCGGGTTTTATGATTAGCGTACCAAAAAACAGGTCCACAAGTTACGAAATAATTTATTCATAGAAGCACAACAGCTTCTGGCACACAATGCTTACGGCAAACGTCGTAAGTACAATCCTTCCAGAATTTTCCTGAAAGGAAAACTAACAGAATGCAGCGATAACTGACTGCAAGGTTTATTCCCAATGGAAACAGCGTTTCATTCTTGTTTGTTCACACCACGTGGAAGTGGCGTAAGTGCCGCATGATAAGAAGAGCAAACTGCTATTCCATCTACTCCATTTTTTAAATACGACCAACACAGCGGGATGCACACAGACATACGTACGTACAAGGCCGTCCTATATTATCATAGTCACAACTGGTTATGCTACCTTGTAAATCAAAGACACCGCAGTGTGCGGACGCTCGTGTAACGAAACCCACGCGTTAGATTTATTAAGCTGTGGCAGCCAAAAGTTATGCTCTGTATTGTATTGTCTTGCCTAAAGACAGTTACCGCTAGAGCATGTTAACTTATTATAAAGCGATATTATTTTCGTGACATTTCTGGCTGCATGCATAAGCAGCTTGGGTGCGAATCACACAAGTCTTGATTTCACCAATCTGCAAGCGATCCGATGACGTCATCTCAACCCAGCACCCATCGCCAACGCTGTTACACTGTTGGTAGGCTCGCTAGTTCGATTCTGAGAGTCAGCTGGGGATGTTCGGAAAATAATTTGACTTTAGCGCAACTACTTTTCTATTTGCTAAGTTTGTTACAGTTTCGCTGCAAAATTTTTCTCTGGGACTGTTTCAGAAAAAGGCAGTGACGGCGCCAAACGGGGGGCAGGGAGAGGACCGTCACCTATCTCAGCAAACAAGAAAATTAGCTCAAATATGCATTTTGTTTGATATTAAGTGGTATATTAAAATTGATTGTCTCCCAGAAACTTCCCCTTCTGCCTCCCTAATAATTTACATCTGTCGCCGCCACTGTACAAAGTGATCACAAAGTGGGTGTCCCCTTTTTTTGACACTACGATAGTTACGGTTGAATGCTTGATATGGACACATACCTGACGGTTTAAGAATACGAAACATCGGTATAGACCGATATTTTCATAGCACAGCCGAGCTCTGCTGTTCTGGACTCTTGAACCATCAGGTATGTATCCATATCAAGCATTCAACCGTACCCTTGGTAGAGTCGAAAATAAAAAGGGGTACGCCCACTTTGTGACCACGCTGTACAGAAGTCAGAAGTCTTCAAAGGTGTCAAAACCGGTTTCCACATATCAATAACGCTACTGCAGGCCTCAAAATTCAGACCAACAATATTTATGGGAGCCAAACTTGGCGCTTTTCACCAACACACCACATCTGTTGCAGCAATTTTGGAAATATTTTATACCTTCCATTCACACTTAGTCATCAAGTTACAAGATAACACTCTTGAACAACCACTATTAGGAAGTTTGCCATTTCAAATTACAACAATGACAATTTTTATGCCAGTATTTGTCGCTTGGATACGATGTCTAAAACGTTTCCTTTTACGTATCTTCGGTCAAATGCTTGCTTACGCATCTCCCCGTAGATATCCATTACTGGAATTTGTCCCGGAAGTTGACTTCAGCGCATCCGACTACTCCGGAACCTCTATGACGCTGGAGAGCGTAGGATGTTCCATTCATCAACTCGCAGCACGTGCGACGACTGAAACTTCCATCGACGAAAAGGCATGGACACACGCCACGCAGATTCTACCATGCAAAGGGGGATGAGTTTAACATAGAATCGGGTATGGTACGAATAGGCAAGTGAATAATATACACGACTGTTTGATGTCCAAGTGGTTGTAAGTTTGGGATTCTGCGCGCGAGAGCACAAGTCAATTCTTGGGAGTCATGTCCGTAGAAAACAACGTCGTGAGGTTCCCTACACAATTTCAGCTATAGGTAACACATACCCATATTCTTTTTATTTTGTGGCCCCTTCCAAAGCATTTTCTTCCTTAGTGGAGATCATTTTCCAGATGGTTGCTCGGAGCTGTAGTTCATACCCACTCAACCGCCCTCCTAAATCCGGCCTGCTTAAAGTATTGTGAAATATAAAAACAAATAGCTGCAGATGTCCACAACGTTCAGAACCATATTGGGCAAGCGCTTTTGCATCCAAACTGTTCCGAAGGTGACAGACGCATGCGCATTAAAGTAGTCCTATATTACTTGACAGAAGATACTAAAAATCTGCAAACATGACATAGTTCACCTCGCGCTTATTCCGCTCGGATGATGCTCCTTTCGCTCTTATTCCGTTCAGCCTATGTTCTGTTCGTGTTATTCCTTTTTGCTGTTATTCTCTATGGACCTTACGACACCAATCTTGAGAGCACGATTAGTTTTCTTTACTCATAACCTTGCTTGAGGATGACTGTTTAAAAATGTCCACCAGAAGACAAACTTCGGAGGAATCCCTTCACTTCTCTAAATCTGCAAAGCTTCCAGGACAGGGGAAAAACACAAGCAGTGCCTACAGTAAATTAAAGAACCATCAAGCACCGTGAATTTTAACTACCGGTGCAGCACCGGGCGGCCATGATTTGTAATCCGTGTCGCCTGTCATTTTTCGTGGGCTGTGACAGCCGGAATTGTCTCGGGCTTTTGTGCTCGCTCTCCCGACGTCTAAGAATAAAAGGACATGCATAAATGGCTTTTCCTGTGCCAACAGATTTTTCTCCCCCTGTACAATATTACTGCTGGCGGATACGGATGAAAGAGTCAGGGACACGTGAAATTACCTTTCTCCAACAGACGCTTTTCTCCTGAAATACCGTCATATCATAACCGCTGATGATATTCGCGCAATACTTGTGTTGGAAAGAAGTTACTGCCACTTATTGAGTCTTTCCTTGAAACAAAATTACCAAAATTACTCTTTTGTATTTCATCAAACCATACAGAACAGTCACTTGTGAATTTTTCTTACCATTTATGCTTTCGGCATTTTTTTTTAAGGTAAGCTACAACGTCTGGGCAACCCAACAACCTAGCAGTTTCACTGGTAAATGAAGGAAAGTGGTAATTTACCTTTGGCCCTTCTAAGCGAGCTTGAGATCCAAAATCAATGTTTTTGCCTTACCCAATATTCCTGGTTGGACTGATTTATTGTTTATTTTACTTTGATTTTCTTCCACTTTTGGCTAGTCGCAAAGTTGAGGATGAATGGTAATAAGATAATTCATTGATTTGCTTCATTGTTACTTCCCGTTTTGTGCCACTTTTGGCTAATTTGCGAAGATGGGGACGAGTGATGACATGATGAAATTGATGAATGGACACTCGCAAACATCCATACCCAGGCCGGGATTCCAACCTGGGACCCCTGGCGTCGTAGTGCGATGTGCTAACCACTCCGACGCGGGGGCCGGCGGTAATAAAACGAAATGAATGAATTGAATTATTTAAGTCCACTTTATGCAGAGATAGGCTAACCTACAGTTTAAGGAGGAATCCGAACCACTTTCAATGTTCCTCCACCGGGAATCGAACCAGGGACCCCTTAATTACAAGGCGACGACGTTACCACTACGCCATCGGGGAGAGCAATGTGATGAGATGTATGAAGGGGCAGTCAAAAACATACACGGACGACACAACACAAGCACCACAGATGATTATACTGGTCGAGAGTTCAGACGCTACAGCCTCGCTGGTCTGTAAAATGCCGTCCAGGGTGTGCTGCTGACTGCAATGAATTTCCCAACGGTACTTCACCTCTAACTATGCAAGCTGGAAATCCAATACATTTGTATTTGTTGTATTTAACGTTTAGATTAGCCAATATATGTATCTGACTAACACATTAACGTCTCACACAATAGCAAAATTAAAGTTCATATCTTCTATACCATAAAACAAAGCCTTGCCGAGTCTTTTATCGCGGCAAATGCACAAATTATAGTACCTTAGAGCTCATCAAATAATCCAAAAGTTTAATCCAAGTGTTCCAAACGAAAGTAATTCAATTCGCATCGGCATAGTGGAGACTGATCATGTTCTTTGACGAAATCTTTTTACAGCTTTTTACCTTACTGAGATATCAAGGGACAATATGCTATACGACATGCCATTATATTATAAAATACTGATATTGTAGGAGTATTTGGGGATGGTTTAGAATGGTGATGGGCCAACGGTATGAACATGGGTACCCTAATACACTAATATGTAGTAACCCATATATATACACACACATGTAAAGCTAACCTGCACGTTGCAGTATGCATGTGGGTTAGTGCTCCACACATTCACAATCTCTGTGATTTGTGAAGGTGATGTGATCAACACCACTCTCCCCCGCCTTTACCCAACAAAGTTGTCCCCAAGTACCCATTTAATAGAGGCCTTCAGAACTTCAGAACCATTCTATGCAGGAACCTTGCTGGAAAATATCTCCACTGAAATTACCCACACCGAGAATCTAACCCAGGTCTCTCGCGTGGTACCATTATCACGCACTCGCTCATTCACACACGCACACGTACGCCGAATAAATTTGTTACTCTTGTATTGTTAATGAAAATTTGAGAAATACACAACGAGGCTTCGAGATGATATCGTTCAACAAATTGCAAACATACACTTCTGCCTAAGAGAATATAATACCACTAACATGGGACTGATTGATTTCATTCGGTTATTTTGCGTCGCTTTTCCGCCACTTTCAGCTAATCGCGACGATGACGATGAGTGGTGATATGATGAAATCGATGAAGGGACTCACAAATGACACCCATGCCCAGGCCGAGATTCGAACCCGGGACGGTTGGCGCGTCGTAGCGCGTTGTGCTAACCAGAGGTGCTTACTCTCCGAAGGACCACCCTCATGAAGGCAGACCTTACCCTCCGGGAGAGGGTAATGGTGAAGGAGGGTGAGGGAGGTTGATTCAAAATAAACGCCTCTGCTCGGAGGTTGGCCCACTAATATACGAGTTTTGCTTGAAGGCATTTTCCCCTCACACTTGACTAGGGATTCTTCATTTCACAATACGAAAAATGTCGTTAGTGATGATACGATATAACGTTAATATTCTATCAATTGCAATAAATTTCGTGACAAATTATGTCACCTCTGGTTGACTAATATCCGAGTTGCTGCGTGCCCTGAAACGACACACAAAGGGAGATTGTAGGAACGGGTTCCAGTACCCAGCAGCCGCATCTTAATCTAGATCTCTCGATTGGGCCGCCTCTACCGCACAGGTCGGCTGGTTACCAATATTATTTCCGGTTTTACCTGGTGGCGTTACGTCACAGACAGCTGTTTCATCACCGGTAAAAATCAAAGACGCCCTCTTCCCGCCAAATAGGGTCACGGTTTTCTCTTTCAGCTTGTTTTCGCGGCCGCCCGACCTCACCGTTTTTTGGTATCAGCTGGCCTCTTTGCATATTCTTGCCATACATAACGACAAGTGACTCACGGCGGCCGAACCATGGTGACTTTCGCTGCCTTGCACATTTTAATAATTCATTCGGAAGACCTCCGCTGGTCTCCCTCCATGACAGAGTCCCCCGAGGTGCTCCCGTCAACTCAACATGAAGCACTGTGATATATGCTTTACACAACATGCTATCTCGAGTCGTAGCTCGGGGACTCTTTCTGGAACTGGTAAAACTACCAAAAAGTTATCGCATTAAAGACAGTGCCGCAACAGTTACACGCTGGGTTTGAATTCAAGTGGATATGATTTGAAGGGCTGCATTCTGCTATGTGTATTCATTTCTCGCATGCAATTTTAATTCAACATCAGCAATTGTCTACTCAAGTAGTTTTCAACGTTTCTCTTATAATGGCGCATTTTTCACGTTATTGTAGTGACATAAACCACCTCTAAAAAAAAACTAAAAAAAAGTCTGTTAGGTCTGTAACCAAAACTAGGAATGTGTAAAAGGGTACTTTTCCAGCTTTTCTGATTAATATTACAAGACTACACTATTGGACATATTATTGGACTCATTAGTTAAAAAGTGAAACACAGATTAACTCACTTTATGTAGAGTTGAGTTGGTGTTTTTTAAGTCCACTTTATGCACAGTAAGGCTAATCGGGACTGGACCTACAGTTTAAAGTGGAATCCGAACCACTTGTGCCTCCACCGAGTATCGAACCCGGGACCCCTTGATTACAAGGCGAGGACGCTACCACTGCGCCATCGGGGAGGCCCTCACTTTATGTAGAGAAATTTGACAGATTTAATGTTTTGTGATACACATTCCATTGTTATACACACTGCAAGTACTGCCAGTACTTCGTATGGCCGACCATCTCTGGCTTTCACCTTTGGCTCTTTTTGAGCCTATTTCATCATTGTTTGTGTACAATTTCTTTGCACTTTCTTTCTAAACTTCAAACCACGTGGTTTATGAAATTACGCGTTGCTCCGAAGATACAAATAAAGAACACCCTTACAACTACCAGAATTAATATTAATTCCTTTGTTATAATAATCAAAAAATAGCATAAGTAACACGGTAAACAATGTAGGTATTGTTCCAGACATTTTTGCGAATATGCAAAGAATCGTGCTGTCATCTATTCTTGGGACACAGTAAAGGAAAGGATTGTGGGAAACATGATTATATCGAAGCAGACAAACAGTTTAATCCCATTAAAAGTTATAACAATCGTAACTTACAACACTTTCAAAACAAGGAAATGTGCTTCTTCTTTTTTACAATGAGTCCAATAATTTGACCAATGCTGTATAGTAAGACAAATATTTGTCTTCGCTGTACTTATCCTTACTTGCGCATTTGTAACTCCAGGACACTGCAAATAAATATGACGAATAAATGGAATCAATGACTTTGCATTGCGCTACGAACAGTTGAGCAAAGGAAATTCTCAACGAACGAGAGTAACATTCTATTAACATTAAACTTGCCTAGATGCTTCTGTGAGAAACTAATGAAAACATCATCATCATTGAAAGAAGCACTCGTATATTCTAAGTTCTCAAAATATATATTAAATTCCTCTCAAACTAGAGAAGAATTGTTCTGTGCGTTCATATGAGCTTCTCTCTAGATATTTATAATAGAAAACTGCCTCATGGTTATTACACCTTCATCTAATTCTGTAATACATTTAAAATGTTAAATTTATAAACAGAATACTTTTGTCATATTGTGACATCATGTGACATCACTTCTGTTATGACTGAATTCTCTCATCCACAATGGTTTCTCACTGACGTCTAAACGTCTTTTGTAAATTATGTGGAACTAACATCAGTGGAAGCTGTGCTTAGTGTTGACTGACAGGAAACATGTAAGGTACTGTAGATGCTTGCGATATTTCATCCAATGTCTGAAGTTTTGCTGTTTTACGCAGGAGTGAAAGTAATGTTTTGGTGATAAAACCGGGAAAACGTAACACCGTACTGTATTCCGAATATATGGAGATATCACCAATAGTAATCCAGACAAAATTCTTCTGAGTGTTCTAGTAGCATATCTACACAGTTCTAATTTTTCAGAATTAACAATACTAGCCTGTTCTTGGGAAGGCTTCGATTGATCGATTGATTTAAGTTTATTTTACTTCGCTTTTCTGCCAGTTTTGGCTAATCGCGAAGATGAGAATGAATGATGATATGCTTAAATTCACGAAGGGACAATCACAAAGAACACTTATGTCCAAGCCGGGATTCGAACCCGGAAACGCTGGCATCGTAGCACGCTGTGCTAACAACGGAGGTCGGCTGGGAACTTCAGTCTTTTCTGCGATATTTTTGTAGTAGCTCTCTCTGGTGCATTCGGGTTGCCAAGTAACGTATATATTATTCACCATCGCGACAGTGTGTTCGGGCTGACCCAAGTCTGGAACGCAATTTACTCCCCCCTCCGCCCGTCAGTCACCTGAGCGTTGGCACGTCGAAATGGCCGGCGCATTACGATCGCCTTGGTAACTGATCGTAAAATCTTGACGAGAAAGGGACCGAGAACACACGCCCCTGCATCGGGCCATTAGCACGATTAATGAAGAATTTCACGCGACCGTCGAGTCACCGCACTCCCTGCGGGCCCCGCCGTGAATGAGATTTGTAAGGGGGCGGGAAACCGCAGGAGCGACGTTGACTGCAGAAATCATGCCGGGACAAAGAAGGACTTGCTCTCTGCCTTCATCGCACAGGGCAGCCACAATTCTCTCCAAGTTCTTGTTCTGCGGAACGTGAAAACTTTGGCATTTTCAAAGTTCCAAAATTCCCAATCACGTGCCTAGGATCGGATATATATATATATATATAATAAACATTGTACGGTCACGAGCAGAAGTGACTAGCTAGATAAGAGCGATTTCTTAAATTTGAGGTAAGAAACAATAGGGAGGTAAATTTACCTGTACGAATACCTACTTTGTCCACTAGTTGTACAATCAGAAGTTAAATACAATAGCATTCAAATATGTACAACTCACTCTAGGTTCTGACTGTACGAAGAAAATTCTCATACTGAAATGGCAATCTGATTGCTCGAATTAGGTTATTTTAAGTCGCATTTGTGCCACTTTAGCTAATCGCGACGATGAGTGATGACGATGAAATTGATAAGTGACACTCACAAAGAATACCTATGGCGGGATTCGAACCCAGGACCCCTCAATAGCAATATGATTTCCAGTATAAAGATAATGTTGTACCCTACGACTCTGACACAAATTCTTTTAATAATTTTATATATTGATTAAAATTCTGTTGACTTTCCTTTATAGTAACCTTCTACATGTGTCTTGCCTCAATGCTGAGTACAATAGTATGTTACTACTGAGATACATAACATGTGCTTCTTAACGGATTGACCCTGCTTTAAGGATTTACATCCAAGTGATATAATATTAACCACTACGAAATCAACAAATATTATTCTTGTTAAAAAAAATCGCTTGGACCCCACACACGATTGCAATGCATTTTCAGATTAAACAATAAAAATTACATGAATATTCATGACAATAGTGTAGTTCCATAGGACATTCACACCTTTTCATCCCCTTATCCCAGCATACTTTCCCCAAGTAATTCGCTGCGGCACAAAGGATAGGACCAACTGGGGAATTACTCCCTCCCCCCATACTGACCACGCCCCACAATATGTCTGGGATTTACTAATCTTATAAAGGGCGAAACGCCCCTGACAAACACGGAAAAATAAACGGGCAGGGTTTAGGGCTCCCCAGACATCCTGGGGACCCCAACTTTATTACTAATTGGGATTTCGCTTTGATTCTAGTCAAGGCACGGAATACAAACTCAGAAGATGTAACGAGCCATATCTTTCGCGTTTAGGGCCACAAAGACGAACTACCTTTACAGTAACGAACAGCTTGACTATGATTTATAGCTTTCTGCAAGCAGCAACATTATCGTTGGGGGGGGGGGGGGACATCGCATTTCCACTCTGCACAAAAATGTGTCCTGCAGCAGTAAACCACGATACTCCATTCCCCTAACCACATTACAGCCAGATAAGTAAATGCTAGTAACGCTATGGCCGGATTCGGAATAGCGAACAGAACCTCTTGCATGTCTGCAATCTAGATATACAGGCAGATTATACCGGTTGCGGAACTACAAGGATATGTTTTTCAAAGCTGCCTTATTGTTAGGTTGCGTGTACAGTACACCTGACGTTTCTACTTTTGGAAAACAAACAGCGCTGATGATCCAGAACACGAAGGAAACTGGAAACTGTTAATATAAGTAGACCAAAGCCTACAAAACCAGGAAAAAACTAAGCTCTTGTCCCTCTAAAAAAAATCGGTAAAAATGGGTTCTGGACTATGTAAAGAGATATAGCGAGTGAAAAGCGTACAGTCCCAGACAATAAAAATGGCACCTGAAATATTCTTCCCTGATGGCGATGAGTTTGTTGCTCAAATCTAGGTTAGGCAACACACAGAGGGCTGTGCATGGAAGCGAGTATTCCATGTCATAGGTGTCCCATTTTTATTGCCGGTGAGTGTACATCACATATCTTACACTCGAAGTGTGAAGACAAGAAGAAACAGGCCAATTTATTTACCACAGAAATCTGTTAGATCACGATAAATAAAGGATCTGGAGATATACAACAAATATTTAAGAACACTAAGGGGCCCTTATATTAAATTAAAATGACCTCTCATCGATATTCGCATTGCAAGACACAATTTTGTTTCCAATAGATGCACAAAGAATAGACCATAAATTAGGTAAATGCAATACTTGTGAGAGACAGGGCAATGGCATGCGCTTCTAAAGTCGAATCTTAAAAACTGATTGATTGCACTTCGCTTCTCTGCAACTTTTGGCTAATCACGAAGATGAGGATGACTGATGAAGGGACACTAAAAAGAACACCAATGTCCAGGCCGAGATTCGGGTCCACTGGCGTCGTAGCGCGTTGTGCTAACTACTCCGCCACGAAGGTCGGCCAAGCATAAGAAGGAAAGCAGGCGTATTTTAAACACAAAGTGAGCAACAAAGTTTATTGGTGAACAACAAAGTTTATTGGTGAGCAACAAAGTTTATTGTAAGTCCACTTTAAGCTTAGATAGGCTAATAGGGATTGGACCTCCAGTTTAAAGTGGGATGCGAACTAACTGTACTGTGCCTCCACCTGAAATCGAACCCGGAACCCCTTGATCACAAAGTGGCAGTGTCAGCTACTAATCACCGTAGCGTGTGACGAAATCAGGATACCAATATTTGAATCCTGATTGGCTATCCTGGATACGTGTCGTTGGCTCTGTGCCACCCATTGCCATCGTTGCAATTCACCTCCAATGGCAGAAAAGATATATTCGGCTTGACGACAATAGCCCCTATATCCGCCACCAGGACGAAAATCCTTTGGGTGTCCATGAGAGCAATAATTCCCGCTTTCACCGCCGCCTGCAAAGGCCTCAGGTCAAACAGGATATCCTTTTTAATCCAGACGCTGCCAGTGGACGTTTTGCGGCACCTCGGAAAACATGCCGTGACGAAGGCGACATTTCGGTTCATATTTCTGTAAGGAGACGACACTCAGCATGCCATGTATTTTAAGGTCCCGACCTACCCAAAGACCATAATTCTCAGCACAGGAATTCAAAATATTTCGCCCAAGGCTTCTTTACCTTTTCTCGGGATGGACGCAGAAGACTTGGAATTCCAAAGGACCCCTCGGAAAAGTCAGGTATAGTTAGTTCACAATGCGACCTCTGAATCTGAAACACGGAACACCCAAAGCGTATAGGAAAAATAGTCACTGCACATCACTGAACATCCGAGTATAAAAATGGAATGGTTAGATCCTCGCTAAAATGCAAAACTTTACACACAAAAACTAATCATCTCCGTCTGAGATTAGGTTGATGATTCTACATTACGTTTAAAATTCAACAGTAATTTTATTATATTTCGGCTTTCGTCGAAACGATGACATCACATTTTTCCAACGAGTAGACAGTATTTGAAGTTCGACAACTCGGAATTAAGAATCGCAGAATATATGGAGCTTCCAGACCAAAACGACACGGCTACATACATCACTTGGAAACAACACTTCGAAATAGTTGCAACGTTTGCCGGAGTGACACGACACTTTCGTGTCGCTTGGAGTTGACCACTTTTCTCAGACGGCGTGCTTCGTGTTGCCTCGGTTTGTTGGTAGGGCATGCGTAGTGAACGCTTTTCTACAGACTAGATAGGATAAGGGTCGCTTCGATCGGAAAGTATATATTCTCTGTGTGTGTGTGGGGGGGGGGCGCTTCATAAGTCATTATGAAAACTTATCCAGAGCACTGGGGGGGGGGGAGGGGTAGAGTTGTTAAAGATCCAGGAATTTTAAATAAATTCAATTCCGGTCCAGGAGAGAAAATCGGTAAGAATGGGTTCTGGACCGTAAAGAACCTTTTTATCTGTAAAGTATTTCAATTCGGTCCAGGAACCTTTTTCCAGATCAATTTAAATACGCTCCGGGAACCTTTTCTCTAGATAAAGTTAAATGCAGTCCAGGAACCTTTCTTCCGGATAAATTTAAATTCGGTCCAGGAACCTTTTTGCAATGAAACAATACGCAACTTGGACCGAATTTAAATTGTGCGAGAAAAAAAGGTTCTGTCACTTTTGACTAATTGAGAAGATGACGATGAGTGATGATATGATGAAATTGATGAAGGAACACTCACAAAGAGCACCCATGCCCAGGCCGGGATTTGAATCCGAGACCCCAGGCGTCGTAGCACTCTGTGTTAAACACTCTCCCACTGAGGACAGCAGAGAAAGAGACCATTTTTTTGTGAATTAGTCTTCATCAATGACTTATGAAACACAATCCCTACTCTTCTACAACTGGCTTTCAACTCTACAATCACCGGCCTCTGTGGCGGAGTGAGTTGAGTTACTTTTAAGTCCACTTCATGTACAGGTAGGCTAATCGGGACTGGACCTACAGTTTAAAGTAGGATCCGAACCACAGTGCGATGACAAGGCGCCGTGGCGTGAGTTGTTATCACAGCGCTACTACGCCAAGGGTTCCTGCTTCGAATGACAGCTGGGCATGTGTGTTCTTTGCGAGTATCATCAGTTTCATTACATCATCACATATTCTCATCGTCGCGTTTAGCCAAAAGTGGCAGAAAATCGACGCTAAGTAACAAAAAATAAATCAAATCAATTCGAGAATCTCCAATGTGCCCAGCCTGCTAAAAAGCAGGAAATACTCTCGAAAGCCCATTTCAAACTTTTACAATTTTTGAGCACCATTCGTCAATGAAATGAAAGGATCAAGATATAAACGTGACTGAAGAAGGGAAATAAAGGAAAGAGGTAGACCGTGTCTCTAGCTGCAGGTACAACACATTCGATTAATGCTGAACAGATGCAAGTAGTTCGTGACGCGACTCGCAATTCCCAAGGCAAGCATTTAAGGCCATCACACTCAGAATGTGCCAAAAAAGGAGGAAGGGCGAAGGAGAAGTGGAACCGGGTTTCTTTTTCCAGCAGATGGAGCCATTGTTTTTTCCTCGATCTGACTGGCATCAAATTTCACCGGATTCCGGTGAACAATACTCTGCCCATCGTTTTGTTCAAATTGGGTTACGAACGAGACAAGCGAATGGAGAAAGTGACCGGTCCTTCCGCCATTCTAAACATGCCCTGAACTCTTGTGGTCAGTCACAAACGTGAGAAGGGAGGGAAGAAGAAAGGATAACAAGAGAGAATCAGGTCACTGTCTGACCTTGAATGGAACTTCCAAAAGTGCACGCCTAATTCCCATGAAGGATAGCGAGAACCAGTGCTACTGGAGTAACATCGCAAAATCATATCATCTCCAAGTAGCAAGTGCAGCATGAGGCTCCCGCGTTCTTGTTTGGTTCGGTAGATCCTTGTTTCCATTACCGGCAGGTGCCCAGAATTTCAGCGTCGACCCAGGGTATGAAGGAAACTGGGGAGACACTTCCAAGAAATGCGGTTCTGTTGATTGATCCGGTTTATTTTACTTCGAAGGATGAGTGATATAAAATTGATGAAAGGACGCCCGCCAAAAACGCCCAGGCCGGGATTCGAACACGGGATCCATTTCGTCGTAGCGCGCTGTCTAACTACTTCGCCACGGAAGTAGGCAGGCGGTTATCCTCTTGAATGCACAAAGCATGACGCTGTTCAATATTATGCACTAAAAAGCACTAGTGCATTTCAGGCATCACCATCTTAAAGGAGGGGAGGGAGGAATGTAACTTGTGGCTCTCTCTCTGATGGCACTCAAATGCCAAGCTCTCTTCCACGTAGAACAACCTCGACTGCATTTTTGCAGGCTAACGATGCTCTGTCGCCTGGACCCACAGTCAGCATAATTCTCTACGGGATTTGTGTTGTGTCTCGTCCATGTGTGGCCGACCTCCGCCAAGGGTTCCGGACACGAACCCTGCCCTGGGCATGAATGTCGATCAATTCAACATATCATCAGTTCATCACTCATCCTCATTGTCGCGACTAGCCAAATGTGGCAGAAAAGCGACTTAAAATAGCCTAAAATCATTTAAAGTAACTCTCAAGTTCTGTGTAAATACACCGTCAGAAACAGACCAACAAGGACAAATGCAACTAGGGGCATCTCTGATGATATGAGAAGTGAGTATACACGCATTGCAGTCATATTATTAAGTTCTCTGCTTTCGTAAGGGTCTCATCAATAATTAATTTACTATATTCCTTCGTCTTGTTGCAAATTACGGGGTCACCTATCAGCCAACCCCATTCCCAGCTCTAACCTCAACAGTCTCCTAACGATAGCAACAGAATTTGCATTAAAAGCAACCGTAGCTTAGGGAAAGGAGGCGTGAGACGCACATCCAATACTCAATTTATGCATGCACTGGAGCACTTTCGTGCCCTTCAATTGGGTGGAGATCTCGCGCGTAATTTATAGCATGGAAAGCCCTTTTTGAAAGTAGGTGGGAACATTTTGCTCTGCTTTCCAGTAAAATTTCAAAACTTCGTCCTGTTTACTTTTACTTTCTCCCGTCTTCCTGCGCTTCAATGGTCTTCCTTCCTCTCTGCTGCTGCTCTCCGTGAAAGGAGAACGCGATTTTGCTCATGTGAATGTATAGGAAGATGGAGACTAACGCCCTTTCCATTATCGAAAGAAAATATAAACTACAATTATTCTTTAATTTGATGTTTACATTTATGTAATTACATATTCCTTTCCCTTGTATGTAGCCAAGCAAAAGCGATACACTGTTAGAATCTATCGTAAAAATTATAATAGAAGGTGGGCCAAAAGCCTTACACTTAGTAGGTATGCACTGTACAGTAAATTTATGAGGCATTGCGGATACGAATGGCGAACTCGACATGCGCTCAAATGTTTTTTTTTCATGACATCTGCATGGAGGAAAATACTTAGCCTACATCAAAAATTTGGAAATCACGCATCACGCAGGAAAACTTTTCGTTCTACACTTGCGACTTTTTTTGTTGACTTCGCCCTGTATCTCACAACTTGAAATTCATTTTCCTCAAAATGTACGCTTGTTGACTTTAGCCCTTCGTATCCGCAACGCCTCATATGTGCAATACTGTTTATGCACATTTATTTAACACTTCACTTACTGTACCTTTTTAACACAGTTTAATCTCGTAAGAATACTGGTTTGGAATTATTTTGAAAAAATAGATCAAGAACGTGAAACGAATAGTGAAACAACTATAAGGCTACTTTTGGCCCATCCTGTATGAAAAGCAGGAGGCAAGTGTTTCTTATTTAAAATTTAATACTTTATCATGCGTAAAAACAGATAATTATTATCAATTACAGTCGCGTGCACCATGTTTTTAAAACCGAATCATTTAAAATACATTAATTAGGGTAACAATGCTTCATTTAAAGATTTTTAAAACCCATTTTAGAATTTTTAGAGCCTTCTTTTAGAAACCTAAAAATCCGATGCCTACTTATGAGCACACACTGCTGTCACGACCGCAGGTAAGACTAATCGAAACTGGACTTAAAGTTTAAAGTGGATAATCCGAACCACTATGTGCCTCCGCCGAGCACCGAACCCGGAAACCCTTGTTTACAAGGTGGTGGCATTACCGCTACGTCATTGGGAAGGCACGCAGATACAGACGTTAAACTCAGAAAAGCTATCTTCAACTCTTCAGGGCTATGAGCCAAAATATCTCTGGTCGGAGACCTAATACCCTATCAGATCGCCATACAATAGTGTGATTGATTGATGGTTGAAAAATTGCCGTGGGCGTGTCAGGAACGAGGCTATATGGCTCTCGTTACAAATTGATGGGAACGCCCGCCATCAGAGACGCAGGGATTAGTGGCGTGCCCAAGAGAGGTTGGTGGGGGTTATAACCCAACGTCTTTAGCCCAGTATTCCTAAAAAAGAACGTCAAAGGCAGGAGAAGATGACGAAATGAGGACTAACTACTGATAAAATAGCGACATATTGAGGGCTTTGTTTATAATGTATGCATTTTCGTTTCTACGTCCACGGCTTTGGTTGCAAACGTATAAAAATAAATAAAGATTAACCCCCCTCCCTTCCTTAGGGAAGGTAAACCTCTTGTTAGTGGGTGCTTACGTCATAAGAGCAAGACTCTCCTAAACTTTTAGGTTTCTAGGTTCATGGGTATGCGCAAACTCTAACAGTGCAAGTAGAACATTCCACACGGTTGAGAGATCGGTTAGTTCATATGAACTCTCCAGCCTAACTATTGCCAATTTTCGGGGGAACAGGAATAGGTTTATAAAGTCCTTGCCTTGCTTCATCTCACCCAACAGGTTGGTAGGTGCCGGGGCTTCCTGGATATGAGGCCTGCTCGATAATAGGTTTATAAAGGGTTTGGGCTATGAGTTGATGACTCATTGAGTAAGGACAAACTTTTCCATATATTTACATTCTGTAAAAATATTGGTATATTACAGAGCATGGGTCTAGAGGCCATTTATCTATCTAATACTGAAATATTAATACATACTCTAGTGATTGAACATTACGCCTGCCGATATATTTAGTAAATATTCGGCCACATTCGAGGCTCTTTAGGTACGCTACAAGACCGCAGGGGTACACAAGCGTGACTACTTATCCCATGATCTTTGTCACATACGCCGCTCCTAAGATCCGGAGGGGACGAGGATGGGGGAATCTGGATTTCAGGACTATTTTTAGGAGCCTCAAGGTTACCAGCCAATGAATGTTTGCAATTTGCCAGATGTTGAGAGGAAGATGATACTCCGCGGACAGCGTCCTGTGCATGAGGGGAACCTTCGTTGCGTGAGTCACCCACAGCCTGCCTGCGAATTATCTCTCGCATCCTGGTTGCCGCAGTTTGAACAGCGAAGGGATTATGTTCAGCTCTTTCCTGCAGGAGGAAGAAGTAGAAATATTTTCCCCCACACTTTAGATGCAGGCCGAGCATCACGGGTTTCGAAGCGAAGAGGGGTCGAACCGATCAGTTGACCTGCTTACCCCGGAAATTTACATACTTCATTACAAATTTGAAAAATGCAGAACACATTATTTTGACAGTCAATATCAGAAGAAATAAAGTTAATTAGGATTATGTTGAATACCCAAAGTAAAAATTGTTACTTAGGCAAATCGAGTGTAAAATGCAGAAGCCAGGTCACATACCACCGACTCAACAGTTATTCGAAACTCCCAAAAATGAGATTTATTTACAAACTTTAAACCTCAAATTTTCTCGAACTTTCAGAATTTTCTCGGACAAGGTGTGTAAAACATAATTGCTTCTAACAATATAATACTTTATTATTACTAGGTTATAAGAATTATTCGATTGTTCTCCATCCATTCTAAGAATGAAGTTAATGTAAACAAAAACACCCGACAAACTTTAATCAGCTCTCCTGCAAAGTCAGTGCAGATGGACATACGACAAAATAGTATTTAGCCGGAATATTTTTGGAAGAGGGCCTTACACCGTACTGGAACGGTGTACGAACTTGATTCAACCAGAACTAGCCCACAAGTCATCCATCAACCATGACGTTTCTGCAAAGCATACCCACACGCTGCACATTGGACTTGATTTTCAATCCCTGCGTGCAAATATAAATACAATCAGCTCTCTGCATTTTCTGCCAATCACGGTCAAGGTCTGGAAAACACGGTGCCTGGAGAACACGTGAACTTCCTCCTTCGACGATCAAGGGATTGGAGGGGTCTCATGCGATCCGATCACGCACCATTCGGAGAGGACCTCTGCATCCATCGCACACAGGCACATGCGAACGGGCGTAATTGTTAAATGCACGAACATGTACGAAAATGACGTCACTGCCGCTGACGAAACGGAAAAAAGGTTCATGGTTACATACGCACGCGTGCGGTCGCACACATAAGGCTGCCACCAAAGGTCAGACTCACTGGTGTGCAAGATGTAGAAACAGAAGTCCGCTATGTTCTGGTCGCTTCCGCGCTCAGCATTACGCCAAGAAACAGTAAAGCGGCAGGAAGACAGATGAAAACATTCCCTATTGTACAGAGGAACAATGTAATCGCAATTTTTATTGGTTACAATTACTTTAATTATTTTGTTGATGCTAATCATACCTTAGAGGTCTTTACCAAAACAACTTTTAAACACACACAGAGACGCGCGCGCTATATATAACTCTGAAGAAGTACCACATGTTAATATAAAATCGAGAAAAAAAGTATTCAATTTCCTTAAAACGTTCAGAAAAAATAAACTACGCATTTCACAGACTATTACGTGTAAATCTGTATTACTTTTGCCAATGAAGTGTATCTATTAAAAGACTTTTCACTGAATTATCATTTTAAAACAGATTAGGCTTTAAGTTTCCGGAACATAGCATGGCTCTTTAACTTTAGATTTTTTTAAAGTCATTTCATACAGTTTCGGACAAGCTGGGTTAAATTTGTATTCTTGACCATGTTACGTCAAGTTCAGCTCTTCAGGTTAATCGCAACGACGCGGGTGTTGATGATAACATAAAATCTATGTAGTGAAAAACGCAAAGGTAGACAAAAGACCTGTGCAGGACAAACAGTCAACACGTTCCGTTACACTAGACTGTAAGAATTGTGTCAAATATATATATTTTTCTATTTAAAAAAAAAATAGGAATGACAGTATTTCCACAAACGCATTTATTTTAAAACGCGTGACGTAAATTTAAAATTATTATTTTTGACAGGAATTTCCTATGCTATTAGTGGTGGTGATAGTATCTCCGGTGCAACTAAAGTAAGCCGACACTCGTATGAAATTATACATAACGTTTATAGGTGTGTTTCACTTACGTCACAAACTGTTGCACTGTGGATTCGAGCAGCCATGATTGAGGCCAGTTCTTGTAAGCATACGGAATTCAAGCGGACAGGCGGAAGATAGTACCACAGACATTCGTAATTTAAAACGAACGTACAGTTGGTGCAGACGTAACGAACGCTACGTGGTGGACATTTCCTTGCGAACGTCGCAAACATGACGGCTGCGCGCATCCTGACGTCACATGAAACACCTATAGCTAATAGTTTATATTTGTAAATTTTTAATATAAGTTCTGAAAGAACATTCTTCACAACTACGCTACTGCATCCCACGTGTTCTCACGCAGTGTTCATTGTTTGAACTGGATTCTTAGATTAAGTTTGACAATTTAGCAGGGATTAAAATATAAATATGTCTGCTCGTTTGCCGAGAGCATGGTCAACTTTCGATCTCGACACTGAAGTTCTCATGTTCGAGTTCCGGCCTGGGCATGAGTGTCAAGTACTCGACTTGCCCTCGGGCGGGATGCTTCTCCCAGGTGGGATATCATCCTAGGACAACGAGCATTCTACATCACCAAATCTGCTTCTAAAGTCCTCGACTTCGGTGTTCCTCGGGTGTTTCCTAGCATCCGGCGCGGAGACCGCCTCTCTGGCAGTGACCCTCTGTTGCCGCGTATACCTACGAAGGAACTGGCGGTCACACAACCAATTAGGCCTACTGCTTGGGCAAGAAGCGGTAACGTTAAAATTCCCCCTCTCCACAGCAGCCAGTAGGGAAACAGGATTTTGTCAAAATAACCGTTCTGCGCTACGAATGGATACCGGTTGGTGCGGCGGCTCCATTATAATCATCACTCAACCTCATCGTCCCGATGAAACCAAATCAATCACCTTTCTGCCACTTTCAGGTTTGGTTTGAGTTGGTGTTTTTAAGTCCACTTTATGCACAGTAAAGCTAATCGGGGCTGGACCTACGGTTTAAAGTGGGATCCGAACCACTGCGTCTGTGTGTATCGAACCCGGGACCCCTTGATTACAAGGCAACGACGTTCTGCCACTTTCGGCTAATCGCGAAGATACGATGACATTGAAGGAACACTCGCAAAGAACACCCATATCTAGGCCGGGATTCGAACCCGTAACCTACGGCGCCGTAGCGCGCTGTGCTAACCATTCCGCCACGAAGATCGGCTTGGCAAAAAAAATGACTTCAAATAAGATATAATATACAACATATAAATATGGAGGAGGTTGAAGGTCACCTATCTTCAGCAGGTTAATTCTAACTGGAAATACAAAAACCCAGGCCAAGGTTATCGAAACACACAATCAGCATTCATCCATTCAACTTACAACTGGAAGAGCGATCCCAATTAAGTTTTTCAGCATGGGTTTGTCAAAGCAAAGATTTGGCGAGGGATTACAAGTGTGGTTTACAAAACCTTGAGCGATAAGCGAACTCTTACCAACTACACACTAACTTCCTTGAGAAGGTGGTTGGTTATCACTTCATTACCTAGAACGACCGGTCTGCACGAAGACCTTGCAGCACCATGCGCTCGCCGATAAGGAAGGAAGAAGTGGGTCGGTAATTGCGAGGAAAAGCCTTCTTCCAATATCCCCTCTATCCACAACTTCAGTAACGAAGTTACCACGGAGTAACCAACTTAAGAAGCAGCAGACCTGAGAGAGAACTTAGAAATCCAAAATCACAACGCCATTTTTTCGGGTTTGCGAAATTTTCTGCAAGGTTATGTTTTTAACATCCTAATGGAGGCTATTCCAAGAGTTTAAAAGTGGGATTGGTAAGACTGAAGTATGACTCAATGGGAATATAACTCCGGACCACTTGATTACAAAGCGAAACATTAAACAAGCATTTTTGGGGGGGGGGGGGCAGGGGGGGCGAACATCCATATCGGCAACCCTGAGTTTCTAAGAATACCTTACAAAAATACACACAAAATGTTGTTTATGTCGTATTTATACCTGCCCGACCCTGTGGCCGAGTGGTTAGCACATCGCGCTGCGACGCCAAGGGTCCCGGGTTCGAATCCCGGTCGGGCTTGGTTGTTTGTGAATGTCCATTCATCAATTTCATCATTTCATCACTCATCCCCATCTTCGCAAATTAGCCAAGAGGCACAAAACGCGAAGTAAAATAAACTAAATCAACTCAACAACTCGTATTTATACCTTTTAGGTTAATCGTGATGATGAAAATGATTGATGACTATTTTTACTTAGCGTCGCTTTTCTGCCACTCGTTACTCACCGCGAAGATGTAGATGAGTGATGATATAATTCAAGGGACACTCACAAAGAACCCCCTTGCCCAGGCCGGTATTCGACCCCAGGGTACTTGGAGTCGTAGCGCCCTGTGTTAACCACTCCACCACGGAGGTCGGCAGAATGGATGAGGAACTGATAAAATCATGACGGGATAACAAACTAATGCACCAATACCTTCACCCAGGGTTCGAACCTGGAACCTCTGGCATCGTAGCGCGTTACGCTGACCACTCTATCACGTAGACCGTTTCACAAACGTCCAGTAACATTTCAATTTCTAACAAAAAAAAATCCTTCGATCCATTTTATATCTCAAATCCAATATCACTAAGGAACAACTATACCTGTCTGAACACAACGTAATGCCAGAAAGGGTTTATGCAACATGTAAAATACCTCGGCAATGCACGTAGCGAATCTTCAATATCATAAGTAGTAATATAATTTTGGCAATTAATAAACGCATTTCGGTAATAAATGAAAACGCCGGTTTGTGTTTTCAAGTTTCCCTCAAGAAAATGAATGCAAATATCCTTATAAATAAATCATGACTCAAAGTCTAGGTTAAGTCTACGTTATGCTCAGATAACCAAACCTGCAGTTTAAGTATAGAATCGGAACCACTGCTCAATGCGCCTCCACTGGGGATTCAAGATTACAACGAAAAACCTAATAACAGCCGTACTCGCAGGCGACTCATATATGCACAAAAGAATACAGCTTGTAACCTAAACCAATCCCAAAAGATCGAGTATTGGACAGATCTGGCAAGAGTTCAATAGAGACTCATTTTAACGTTCCTTTTTTCCCCCTGATCCGATATCTCAACTTTATGGAACTTCTTTCGCGAAAACTGGCAAAGCTGTGCGTGAGGTAAACAACCCTGGGGAATTAAGTGATAACATATATCTTCTGAGAGATGACGGCGCGTTACCACATGTCAGCTTCTCCAATCTCGATAAACAACGTCCCTCCCATGGTCCCTTCTGAATTTAGCAACAACTTTTTGTCCTGTAGACGCTGCAGCTGCGACTTGCGAGTAGCGAAATCGGGGAAAATACAGAATTGTTTATTAGGGACGAAAGGGGTAGGAATTCATAACTAATTTTATGGATTCGTGTAATGAAGATTTAGTGAAAAATCCAATACTGGACTCCAGGGAATCGGGTGGGAAAATTCAAACCTTGATTCGAGAATCAGACCAGTTTTCTGTTTTTTATATAGGTTATTTTACGCCACTTTTCTAGGGGTGTCAACAATGAAATACGTACAATAAGCACATATCAATGACTTACCCAGGACTGGAGGATCACTGGTATAGTCGAGAATCATGTACAAAAAAATTAAATCTTTGAATCGAGATTCAGGAGGGGAAAAATAGTCCTGAATTCGAGAATCAGATGGGAAAAATACAATCTTGGGAGTCTCGAATCGGATGAAAATTCAATCCAGAATTATTATTATTGACAGTAATGTGCCTCCGCTTTGGCATCAGCTAATAAAATAAGGGTATTATATAATACAAATTATCTGGTGCAAATCCAACCCAGAATCGGAAATCAATTGAAATCCAATCAAGAAACGGGAATTGAAAGAAAATCCAATACAGAAACGGGAATTTAATCTAAATCCACCCCCGGAACACGGAAATTTGGTGTAAATTCAATTCTGGACTTATATGGGATAACTGCATGAGCTTTGCCTTGTTCTCTCAAACTTACGTTTACACAATGCATTAGGAGAGGAAAAGAGCATTATTAAGAGACACGAGAGAGAACTTATCTTTATGGCCCATCGATAAGCATCACAGCTGCATCAGTAAATCGAACACAACTAATCCCGCAAGACCTTTAGGTATTTCGTTAATCAGAGCGTACTTCACGAATGTAAGCATATGTATTAATAAACTTGTGATATATAGCTATGTCATTCATTAAATACCTTGCATGCCAATCAGCAATGTCATATGTACCTCATTATCGCGATAATACCCGCTGAAAAAAGTGTTGTGGAGGTTGAGACTACCGATATTAGATGTCTGTCCATATCTCTATAGATGATAATAAGTGATATACAGATAATATAGTTAACCTACTGACGGCCACGTAACATTAAATAGAGTAGGGCCGCCCGTAGTGGTAGTAAGTCGTCGCCTTGTAATCAACAGAAATCTGATTCGATACCTGGTGGAGCAACAGGGGTTCGGATCTCACTTTAAACTGTAGGTCCAGTCCCGATTAGGATCCCTGTTGATAAAGTGAACTTAAAAACCAGACTCAAACATTAAATATAATTATTACCGTATGTGCTTTGCTAACTTTTTAGAACTGTTTCATCCTGAGACTTGCATTCAGTAACTTTTAAGCAAATCATGACATATATTTATCACGGATATTTCTCTGCTTTGTCATCTCACAAGTTTGAACAGGACACGTGTTTCATGGAAGATGAGTACTATACGTACTACTCTCTTATCACGTGTTGTCTCACTGTCTGGCACAATAATTTTCCGAGAACCTGTCACTATTTGCATTACGGACTTGTAGTCACAAAGTACACAGAACTGTTGTCTCAGAGCTCAGACTGGAGCTTCCCTTTCCCTTTGAAGAATATAGAGCACAAGGAAGATAAATTTAGGTTCAACAATTAACAGTGAAGAAGCTTCAACAGTGTTTGTAGTTTTGTATTTATTATTTTGCTCTAGCCAGCTTCCACTTTGGAATGGTTAGAGTATCGCGATGCCAAGTCAGGGAAATTCCTGTTAAGGCATGAATCTTTCAATAACTCATTATTCATCTTCAGTCGTTCGATTAGCCTACAGAGCAAAGATACACTATCCGAAATACAAATTTTACATATACACACACGTCTCTCTCATTAGGGGGCAGATTAATTGGTGTGGATACATCGGTAAATTGCTATTTTTACCGATCAAATGTTTCTATTAATAGCCAATATTTCATCAATTTTAGTTGTTTTTTTTAGATTATGTAAAGGTACGCCATCCTTTGGTAATTTTTCATACAGACTCAACCTTCACGTAAAATTACACAGTCGCTCCTGTGGGCGATCGCGTTCAGAGAAAGATTGGCGATCTCGCCGCAGGCAGTCCCAGGTTCGAGTCCTGGTGTGCGAGTTTCCTTGAACTCCCCTTCATCAATTTAATTTAATCTGCTTCCATCTTCATCGTCGCGATTAGCCAGAGAGGTAGAAAAGCGAAGTAACAAAAATTATTTAATTTCTGTCTGCTAATGACACTCGCAAACATCACAAGAAAGGGAATAATCAAAAAATTATTACACAAATTGTTTCAAATTGTTTGCGCACAATGATCATCGTGAATTGGAGGAGAATATAGGTCTATACCAAATGCAATGGCCTCCCCAAATGCAATGGCCTCCCCAATAACTGACTGAAGTCGTGCACCACGATGTCCCCGTAAATCCATCTTCTTGTGAACTTGTTTCACCAGGAAATGTGTAAATAATCACTTAAATGTGACGCTTATACGTACTTACAAAAATCGCAACGATAAGCAAGGAAAAAATAAATAACACCCACTCTTAAAAAAGAAAGAAAAAAATCTTGTCGAACAAAGCCGCAACAAAACGTCCCAACGGAACTGTTCAAGGCGAGTAACAACGCGACACGCCAGAATGCATCCGCTACACCCGTGATTTACAAAACAGAGAACAATAAGTGTTGGGCCATTGGCTGGAAATAACTCTGCGAAAATGCCTCTCAAAAGGTCCACCTGTAATTTGTATGGTAACGACCCACCCAACCATATCCTGTCTCGGTCTACCGCAGAGCTGAAAGACACAATGCTAACAGCGTGGTCGTAATGGTAAGCACTTCTCGCGCTACTCAGTCAATATTAACGCAATTTATTATTCAAAGGATTTATGACACTCCCACTGTTTACTTGCGCTCATGCGAACAACAGATATGGTTATAGAAATGGTATTTTTCATGTGAACAAGAGATATGGTTATAGAAATGGTATTTTTCATTCATAAACTCCATTGCTTGATATCTATCATATATCCGACGTTTGGTCCCTACTAGCAACATTCAAGTGATCTTTTTCGTACCTAAGACATTGTGGGTATGAGTACTTTGTTGTCCAACATTATTTATATGTAGAAGGTCGTATAATTATTTAAAAATCTACAGATGTGACATATTAGACGCAATATTTCCAAAAAATATCTGTTTGCGGACTTTTACGACTTTGAAAAGTGACTGACTGAATTATAGTTTTAAGTCCACTTCATGCACAGCAAGGTACTGGCCCTACAGTTTAAAGTTGGACCCGAATCACTATGTGCCTCCACTGGGTATCGAACCCTGGATCCCTTGATTACAAGGCGACTACATTACCACTACGCAATTACAAATTCTGCCACCGCCGTAAAGTTAGGTAAAACACATAACGTCATGCAGGGAAGAGAGTATTTTTTTTTTATCATTTCCGGTGACTGTACATATGTAGTACCAAATTCGAACCAGGTTCAAACGGTTCGGACCACAAAACGTTAGCAATTGCAGGCTGGAAATTATAAGGTTTAAACTATTTTGAAAAGTCCATTATGTTCGAATTCTACAAAGCAATCTGTGCAGGTTAGTAGAAGAATGATATATGTTGATTCAAGTTAAGCCACAAACATTTTCTTCCGTAGATACTGACAGGTCATGCTCAAAATCTTAATTCATATGCCTTCATATTTCACACGATTCGAGACTAACTATCTGCTTGAAAACACCAACATTACAAAATAACAAATACATGCTCCCCTGCGCTGCAAACGGCAGAAAGCCTCTGCTTACTTTAATGTGATGAGTGATGACACTTACCCAAGGATATTAGGATGGGAGAGTTGATTCATTAGCTGCACCTCCCGCAACATGTTTGGCCGATTCGACCTGAGCAAGTTCATTTTCAGCACCATCACCTGGCCCGTTGTTCGATGGGTCACCTGTAAAGACAAGGGTTTACGAGTTAGTACAATATTGTGTATACATGCGAAAATATCTAACACAATTGATAACTTATGTACGGGTAGAGGGGTTGATTTTAACAACAAGCCATTTTAGAAACTCCAGAAGTTTGAAGCATAAAAGCCAAGACGAGAACCAAGTGCACATATCGCCGGCTAAATACCGCTTGGTCGTATGTCCATCTGCACTAACCCTTCAGGAGAGCTGATTGAAGTTGGGTTTATATACATTTATATTCTGTACATTTTGAATACACTGCACCATTTGCGCAAATATTTTATTATTGTTGATAATTCACACCACTTAGCATCCAATACATTGCTTTGCAACGTGACACATTAACATGTACGGATAATGTCATCGACTCACTTCCGACGAAAAGCTGAGTACGACAAAACAGCATTCAGCCGGCGATATGGAGGATGGAGGTATGGGCAAGTATGAACGATGAACATCCATTACAAAAGCCTTGTAAACACCAAACCCCAGTGATCTTCAGCGAGTGAAAATAGTGATTATGCATCAAAGAAATGAAAATTCCCTTCAAACAGTTCGCTGTTGTCACGTAACTAAAGCAAGCACAAACTAATTTTATTATTCTCAAGGCTTCCTTAATGCCTATTTACCCTTTATTCCGAATAAACAAGTCTCGTTGCATCATTTCCGGTTATTATTCTACTGCATCCATCATGAATTTTAGTTGTTGTTATTTAGCGTCGCTTTTCTTAAACTTTTGGCTAATCGCGGCAATGAGCACTGATTAAATTGATGAAGGGACACTCACATTCGCCATTCGAATTCGGGAACTTCGGTTTACCACTTACCGACTCAGCCACATACCCGCCTACATGTCATTTACTATTCGTTAACTTTTTCGTACTCGATAAGAATATTTGATACAAAATATTAAAAATGCCGTATATGGAAACAAAAACTAAACTTGATCAAACTGTAAACTTCAATTGTTACCGGTAACCAGGGTGGTATTTGAAAGGGGCATGAAGGTTACTTTGCTAATTTTTTGCTCTTGGGGCGGGGGAAACAAGTATAATTGTTATATAATAAGCAAATGATTCAAGAGCCTATTGGAATTTTTTCCTGTATTTTTTAACGCACTGTTGGTAACACAGTAAGTTGTACTCAAAAGTCTTTTGACCGAACTTGATTGGAACCGGAGCTGAACTTCACTTCTATCCTGAAGATGAGTGACGTTAGCTGTTAAAAGCTTCGAAATCCTTCCAGAACTCACCCGGTCGATAGCCCAAGAGAATCATTCATCGCTAGGAAAGCTTCAAGACTTACTTAGAATGGTTAGTATCTCCATATACCTCACACCATAGTAATAAACAATTAATTGAGATAAAAGACTTGTGTACTAAGAAATAACCTTCCTAAATTCATAAAAAAATTACTTTGCTTCTTAAAATTAACTATTTTCAGTATTCAAACCAGAAACAAATTATTCTAAGACTGATTTATCCACACACCCAACCACTCCAAGATTTTCCCCAAATCCTTCAATAAATGTAGTATTTCATCACTGTGTGGAAAGACAGGAGGTTAATTGATGCAATTCAGAACGTAAACTACTGAACAGTATCTTAAAAAGATGATTCCAGCAGCAAGAAATCTGAATCCAATAAATATTCCAACTGCCATGGAATACGTGTGCGCCTACACCAAACTACAATTTCAGAAGAACCATTAAAAATCTTCAAAGCAAAAGTTCAAAGTAAACTGTGCCACATTTCACACAAAACTGCACATAGACAAATATATCCACATAATATCACCCAAGAGACTTGCATTAACAGTGCACACTAATTGCAGAGAGTTTCGCTTCTGACAGGAATGTCTTTGTACCATACTTTCATATCTTAAAGCACGGCTACCTTCATTATAGAGCATGAATTCAACTTTCAGTGTTCTTCAAGAAAGCCAACGGTTTTCCAAGTAAACTGCAAGTAATTGTACGCTCTGTTAATGATGTGTGCAGAAAGCACTACGTTCCAAGATGTTTTTCTTCATCTGTATTTTTTTCACACGGCTCGGCCTCTTTACGGATCGCACAGTAGGTACTATAGGGGCGCGCGTATGTTACATACTCTACAACTTTACAGTATGTATGTAACCCACTTACTTGCTGTTTTAGTAATTTAATTAAAGTTCGTGGCACGACAGGTGCTTTGAAATTAAAGTCGTGCCAAGAGATGACTGCATATCGAACCTGGATTTCCCGCACTAGAGGCAAAATTGTTGACATTTCAGCTAAGCAAGAGTTCTCATTTAATTGACAGTGTGTAAAAATTATGTTTGTTGCAATTGCATCGCAAATAAATTTTAAGTCAACTACATGCGCAGGTACGCTTATCTAGACTGGGCCTACAGTGCGGTCGAAACCAACATTGTCGGACTGTGTAGTGGAGTGAACGCAGGTTTGAACCTTGGTTAAGGCATCAATTTCAGCCTCATCGCCGCGATTAACTCAAGAGGTGGAAAAGCGACGTAAATTAACAGAGAGAGATAGATAGAATCTACCGGTGGTGCTTGACTCCAACAGGAAAATAGAACCGCAGACCCCCTTAGCCACTACAATATCGGGGGTACCTATGTGCAGTATATTCTATGCTACAATCGCTGAAACGAAGAAGGATAAATCTAGAGATGACTTTCGAAAATATAATGTGGAATATAATAAGAATGTAATTATCTGGAATCCGCACTTATTTCGGCAAATATTTAATATGGATACGCATACACGAAAGAAAAAATATATAATTGCAATCTTATTGAATCAAACTTGTACTCTCGAATTTACTTGACCAGAGAGGCATAAAACTATTTGTTCATAATTGTGTGCAAGCGTCATTCTTCGCAAAGAAACAAGAGAGCCAATGTAAGCCGAGTCATTGATAAGTTAGTGAATCTAGATATTAGTTAAGGTATGGTCATTGGAATGCACATTGACACTACAAAAATATGCAACCGGGTTGCTATCAAAAGTGGATTTAACACCTTAATTGGGTAACGCAACACGAACGTTAAAGGTCTCTATACTTGGTATTGCTTGACAGCCAATGGTGTAACAAGACACCAAACAACGCCAATTCTTCATTAAGACCAAAAGCAGTGGCAACGCAGTTGCATGGGTTTTAGAGTATAGCAGTTGTTCCCAAAGATGCTGGCTTACAAGGGCGCCGCGAAATGTTTCAATATTTTCACTGAAATTACACATATTCCAAATATGTGCTTAATTAGTACTTGTGACACGGAGAAGGACAATCGAGCAGGAGCTGCTGCAACAAGAAAAGACGTGGTTGGAGGTCAAAAGTTTAGCGAAGAATCGGACAAGATGGAAATGCTTCACGGAGGCCCTATGCTCCACCAGGAGCGATAGGAAATAATATTTTATATATATATATATATATAAATACATGTAAAATATATATCTGAATTTGAAATATGCGTTTATTTTGTAACTTAAGGCAAGTAACCTAACCACACTAACTGAGCGTTGCAAGTGTTAGATAGGCCTACATTCTGACTTGCGCGCTGCGGAAAAGTTTTGAAACACTAAGGGTGCCTTGAAACGAAAACTTTTGGGAACCCCTGGAGTATAGAATCCTCGACTGCAGTGCGTCATGGTAACTACTAGATCACGAAGACCTGCTCTAAAGTGCAATACGCGTTCTTGCTAAAGTTTCATCTAGGCGAGAAAAGCACTTCACCGGGATATAAGTAAACTATACAATGCCTACCAAGACAGCAAAGATAATCGATCTTCATGTTATCTCAGCTCATCTTTTAGTTTCCCTTTCACTGGATTATACCGGCACATGTTCGCCTTGCTAAGCAATTTGCTCTAGTTCCCTTCAAGCTTTCTACACTTGTTTACCGGATAATGTTTTTAGGAAATGCAAAGTTCTGGACTACAGGAAGATGTACTGGTATTTTATTAGCATGCTGCTAAAGTATTTTAACGCTTTCTCCTTTCATCCAGGAAGAAAATGTTATTACAAATTAGAATTCATTCATCCGTTACGACGTTCTCTAAATCTAATTCTGATCCTTTCTAGTCGATACCTCACATCCGTTGACAGCATTACGGAATGCGATGAAACTCAACTGCTGATGATAATTCCTTTCTCAATAACAATGATTTGATTTTTATTTAATGTCGCTTTTCTTCCTATTTTGACTAATCGCGACGTGGAGGATGAGCGATATAATGAAACTGATGGACATTTGCAAAAAACACCGATGCCCAAGCCAGGATTCGAACCCGGGACCCATGTTGTCGTAGGGCCCATAATAATGAAAATCCTCTTTCAACACATTACTTTACATGCGAGTAAGGTAGAACTATGAGTGCTGGCGCTGCTGTTGTGAAAAAGAGAGTTGATGTCACTTTATGCACAGAATCTAGTCAGGAATCTATCTGCAGTTTAACGAAAATTCAGATTCGTGAAATTTGGCGTTTCCATCAGGGATTGAACTTGTGAACCATTAATTACAAGCTACTGCGATTATAAGCTTTCAACGAGGCCCTTAAATTCGAGAACGTCTGATACGGTAATACCCATACGAGCAACACAGCTTACATGATTGGGGGGGATAAATAATAAGTACTATTTTGGAGAATGAGACACGTAATTAAGAATAAAATGAATTTGATTGATTGATATAGTTTATTTAACGTCGTCTTTCTGCCATTTCTGGATAATCGCGATGATGGGGGGGGGGGGGGGTTGGATGGTGATAAGATGATATGTATGGAGGGGCCATCACAAACACATAAGGGCAGCACAAAACACAAGCCCCACAGAGCTTGTGGCTCGAGGCGCCAGAGCTTCTTTAGTCTCAAATTGGAGGTTGACATTTGGATGCTACCCCTGCTCTACCGTCTGAATTCGCGAAACAAGTTAACATAACCATTACTGGAAACAGCACATGAAATTTATCAAAATGTCAAATCTGTAGTTTCTGTTCAAGATATTTCGTAATTTGTTTTCGTTTGTTTAAAACAATAGTTCCACCTCAGTAAAATTATATATAAACAATGGTTTTTGAACTTGGGACCTACCGTTCTGTTTGCTCAAATAACAAAAGCTCTAAGTTATAGCAGAGATAAATTGTGAGTGGTGGGGGAATCATTATGAATCAAAAAGCTAATTTGGCAAATGAAGCTCGACATACTGCAGTGCAGTCTTCCTGCAGTATACGAGGCGGTGCCAAAACCCGAATGTTATATTTTTAGCAAACAGCTTTTACCTTGTCCTTTAGCTTGAATATCACGGTGGCAATTGCCTTCCACCGATGCTACCTTTCTAGCATTGCTAACGATGCAATTTTTTCGCACGAACTTTTGCGCAGGTTTTCTCTCCGACCGTTCTCGACGGGACTTGCAATAAATTCGACTTTCGGCCAACTTGATGCAAGTGTCCCGTGACCTTCTTGGCACCTTGCAGGGTTCAACGAAGTTTTCAAATTTTATTATGCACCAACGTCTTGAAAAGGAATACCTGCATCCCTACGCATTAGGAAAAGTGATATTCCTTGTACTTCTACCAAAATAACGACAAATTACAGTATTATTTCACCAACAAACATTATCTTACATGGCTACGAAACATTCAACTTTGGCGTAATTTAGAACACACTAGACTTTTAGAGAACTTGAAATCCAATCCAGTGTACGGTATATGTATATATATGTGTGTGTGTGTGTGAGAGAGAGAGAGAGAGAGAGAGAGAGAGAGAGAGAGAGAGAGAGAATCAAAATTTTTGGGTATTTTGCACCCTTCAAAATACACGAGGAAAAATTCCGATACCTAGAATCTTTACTTAGTTTTAAAAGAGGTGAACGAGTCACTTGAGAAGGGTTTATACACAATATAAAGTGTGTAATTCTAAGAATTAAATTTAAAGTGTTGTTAAGAGTTCCACCGGGCAAACGGTGTTAAGCATTAGCGTTATCTGTGTAGAGACTGCTGAAAGCTTTTATCGCTGACCTGCACGCAATCGATACCATCCTGCAGATATTCGCTTCTCCTCTTTTCAACAGAACTTTGCCAGTCTCACTGTTGGGTGACTTCTTCGACTTCCCGTCTGAAAATGACGTCACGCTTGCTTCGTCGGGTGCATTTCAGCCAACCAACCACAAACCGCAGTGTGCCTTCTCCTGTGTGGTCCACGGTCTACACACATCTTTCTGCCCGTCGGTAGTGCGAAGCAGCAGCGTTCGCAGTTCTCCACCTTGCACTCGCATCTGCTCGATACCAGTGCATTCAACAAACTTTTGGGGGGCATCTCTTATCCATAATTAGGTAATTTCACGATTTTTTTTTCGGACGCCCTGTATTTACTAGTATAATTTATATGTTTTACTTCGGTTTTCCGACACTTTTGGCTATTCGCGAAGATGAGGATGAATGGTGGTACGATGAAATGCATGAATGGACAAACAAAAACAGACACGTATCTAGAAATATATATTTCGGCAGAGGGGGTTCAAACCAAGTGTCTCAGGAATAATAATGTTTAAATTAAAATTATATGAAATACTAATTAAAATATATAAGTTAATATTATATTGCTATTACACTAATAGGTAAAACGATGGCATCATAATACAGTGCGTTTCTAAAGTCCCCCGAACTCTGACTTTAAAAATTCATTGTTGAGCAACAATGCAATTCTTTTTAGAAACTGTTGCTTGTGATTGTTTGTTGGTGTTGTTGGAAGATACAAATCAACACTAGACGACAATGAACACAACGATGCATGCGCAGTAGGTAGCAAGAATGAAAGCCAGATGTCCAGTTGAAAACGCACACGAATTCAGTTCACCATGAGTCTTACACGGGAGCAGAGGGTTGCTAATTTCATACGAACGCCGTATAGAGATCATTCATAGGAGATATCCCAACGTTCCTTTACCTGGAAAAACAACAGTGTATGATTTAATAAAAAAAAGTTTCGTGAAACAGGAAACGTTGCAGATAAGCCAAGGAGCGGACGACCATCAATTTTCACAGAAGACTTTCTTGTGGATGTTGGTGAAAAATTCCAGAAATCCCCTAGGAAGTCTCTGAGGCGGCTTTCACAAGAGGTAGAAAAATCTTTGTCATCTTGTCACAGGGCTGCAAAACGTCTGAAGTTCCGAGCATACAAGGTGCGAGTAGTTCAAGAGCTACGCCCGTTGGATTTCGAGAAACGCAGAAATTATTCTCAGTGGTTCAACAGATTTACGCGGAACAATGTGGTCAACAAACTGAACAAAACATTTTTCAGTGATGAAGCCTGGTTCCATTTGTGTGGATACGTGAATAGTCAGAATACACGGATATGGGTTACAGAAAATCCTCATGCATTACATGAAGTTCCACTTCATTCTGAAAAAGTGGGAGTAAGGTGCGCAATTTCAAGGACAAGAATTGTGGGTCCAATTTTTTTTCAATACGACTGTTGATTTAGAAGTGTATGGTAACATCATCACTCAATTTGAAGCCTTGCTTGAGGAAGACGAACGTTACTGTTGGTTCCAAAAGGATGGAGCAACGAGCCATACATCAAATGAGTCAATGGAGATGCTCACACATTTCTTTGGGGATCGATTGATATCGAAAAATTTGTGGCCGCCTCGCTCGCCAGACTTAATCCCTCCAGACTTTCATTTGTGCGGCTATCTTAAGAACATAGTGTACAAAAACAATCCAAGGACAATCCAGGACCTCAGGAGAATATAACCAGGTGAGCGACATCTCGGTCACAACACTGCACAAAGTGGTGGAGTATATGTGCCTAGAAGTTGATGGTAAACATTTTCAACATCTTCTCTAAATGTTAAACTTTGTTGTTCAACCTTATGTAAGAAAAAACTGTAGTCACATGTAAATATTTTCATGTTATAATAATTGAAATGTGAAGTTTTTATAATTGTTTATCATTTTCTTCAATTGGAGTTCGGGGACTTTAGAAACGCACTGTAATCGAGATATGACAGCTCGTATTCATTATCTACCTTACCTGTAATTAAGATCGGCATAATTTGTACAAAAACAAGCATCCTGGCAAAGAGATTTATGTCAAATAGATGAAGAATTGAATATTTATTGCATAGCAAAAAATAATATTAGACCCAGTTGGCGAAATGTAAAGTTCCGGATTAATATTTTAAGCATATTATCAGAAATATTAGTGTGCAAGCATAAATCCTTGACAGTGTCTTTCAAAACCCGTATGGTCCCAATATAATCCTTGCCTTCCAATAAGTTCAGAGGATTATACAGGGCGTGAGTCCAGACGACAGAGCCTCGTTAATCTGCAAATGGCAGTCCAGGGTGCACTAGGTGGAAGGGAGGTTCACATTTGAGTACCCTCAGAAAGGGGAAGTATTTACGAAACCAAGAAAGAGTGCGGCAGCAGCAGGGGATGCAAATGACTATATTAACCGCTCAGTATTCCTTTCGCTTTACCAGGCTTCAAGTAAGCACGCCTTCGCAAGGAAGCGGTGGGCGTTAGCAAGTTGAAAGTGGGCATGCAAAACTGACGCTACAAATTACGCCTTGTCACGCTAAATTCGAGGTTTTCATATTACTAAAAGACGAGCATGTTAACTAAAGTCATGAGAGAAAGGGCTTTTAAAATATTACATAACCGTGCCACACACGGGGCAACGGTCACTTGCATGCAGTCAATTCTGAGCTAATGGATGAGCTTGTTAACCTTTCTGGCACGGGAGGAGACAAGCGACTGCTGAAGATTAAAGCGACGAAAGACTTGACTCTACGCTTCAGTTACCTCTTTTCATTTAACAATACTACAAGTGTAGGCGTTATACAATTATACTTTAGGTTAAAGCACTCATCCGAAAATGTATGTACCAACCTGTTGTCCATCCAGACATAGAGAGATCAATTTGGAATCTACTTAAAAGCAATAATGCCTCGAAAGGCAGAAAACAGCGGCGATGGGACAATGTGCCGACCACGCATCAACCAATAAAAAGAAGCTTAGCACTCAAAGAGATGTCAGCATTTATTTATGTAGTTTCTCTTGTTTGCTAGGGGCGGCAAAGTGGTTGGCAAAGCGCGCAACGACCCCAGAGGATACGAATCCCAGCCTAAGCATTGGAGTACTTTGCGAGTCAATTTCATTATTCATTATCATCTTCGAGATTTGCCGAAAGTGGCACAAAAGCGAAGTAAAATAAAACAAATCAATGAATCATTTGCTGGGGTGCTCCAGCGCAAGCCCCGGCCCAAGCCCCTTTGGCTTCGCTTCTGTCAAGTTCTCAGTACAGAGCGGAAACATCACACAAACTTGCATAATACCTTCAGCATATCAACATACAAAATTTGCAGTGGCAAAACCGCTAGCTCTAACGACCAACTAATTGTTCGTTAAAAAACAAAAACAACTTGCAATGGTATTGAATTAACTCTATATCGCTGCACGGTTGGTTATTCGTGCAGTAGAATTCGTAACAAGCCATCTATCTCTGCCTTATCATTGCTGACCTCCGTCTTGACTCCTTGGTTCCCACGTCTCTTGGACGAGCATGTGGGATAATGTGCACCTGACAATACCGCCGAAACCAGTTCATTGCATAATCTCAGAGTTGGGAAGGGGAGATTGACGAAACAAACTAGACAGAAAAGAGGAGTGACATCACCAGAAAACGCGTCCACGTGCCGTCAGTTCAATAGGTGGTAATGCCAGAATGTCTTGTGAAATCAGAATCAATTGTTTCTCATCTTATTATTCTATGACTGCCCAGGCACTAAGGGCAAAGATATAAGGCAACAGCCGTACACAATCTACACACAAGTCTTCTTACTTTCGTGCACAAAGCCATGATGACGTTTATTTCCAAAAGCGAAAGGGGGGGGGGGGGGTGAACGCTAGACTGCCAGGCTTCGAGGTGATTGGGAAAAGGGGATGGATGTTACAGCTAGTTTGATTTTTTGTTATTTAGCATCCATTTTATGTCACTTTTGGTAAATCGCGACGACGAGGATGCGAGGATATGATGGAACTGATGAAAGGATACTCACACAAATAACACCTATGCCCAGGCTAGGATTCCATACAATCCACCCGATTCTCAGATAGGCTTATCAGGACTCGACCTACAATTTCAAGTGGGTTCTGAACTAATGTGTAATTAGTAGGGCTCGGTACTTTATGTCCTATAAAACTGTAAAATATGTCATAAAAATTGAAAACTATGTCACGAAAAATTAAAATGTCAGAAAAAGGCAGAAATATTCCCAGTAAAACCAAAAATATGCACAAAAGTACTTTCGAATTTCTCATCATACGGCATGTCAGTAGTCAGGGAAGATTCACTACGGTGAAAGGGGGGGGGGGTGAGGTTTTAAATGGTCAGAATCCCTTTAACCGAAGAATGGAGTTTGAAAATATTGAAAATATCGTGAGGTTCACTGCAATTATCTAAGTTTCATTCATCTCAGATTTACACCTGTGTGGAAACTAAATCATAATTGGCAGCTCGCTACAACTCTGGCAAATCTATACAATCAATTCACAAACACAACTTTTAGGCAGATTTTGATGTTTCGCCGTGTCTGAATGCTGCAATATTGAAGATTTCTTCAAATATCCTTCCCCCTGTTTCACAAAACTTGCAAAAAAGGTAAAGAAATGAGAACAATTGAAACTTGTTTACATCCTGCCCGGTGATTCTCGTGCCGTGAAAGAGAACATTTTCCCTCAAGAATGTTCGCACGGCTATCAATTGTCAGCAGGATATTGTTCTGTACAAGTTGGTAAGAAAAGGTAGCATCTGCTTTTAATTTCTTCGTTCGTAACCTTATCCTGCCATCGATAATATTAACTAGTTGCGCTATACGAAGAATAAATTATAAAATAACATTATATGCAAGACAATTACGAAATTATACAGAAATATGCCTTATTACGAGAAAATTACAGAAATATGTTATAAAAACGCGAAATTGGTAAAATATGTCAAAATATGCCTTATCAAGTTCGAGTATTTCGTTTGATTTTCATCAGGTATGTAAAGATCTCATCCCAGTATTCAATCTGATGTCAAATAAAAAATGTTATAACTAGACCTCGGATTTTAAGTTTTTTACCTATATTTTCCTTTGCAGATAAATAAAAAATAACCAAGTTATGTCGACGTTCCATTAAAAAACGTAACAACTGACAGATTTATAGTGCCTAAAATAACCTATTTTGCTTGTTAGAGCCTATTTTAGGTTTATGTGCCTAAATTAAACCTGTTATTTATATATATATATTAGGTTTTAAAGGATTTTTATGTCTCAGAGGTATTTACTCGGTTTGGTGAAGTAATTCAATGACTGGCGTGTTTGAAACATGTTTTCCGATCTACGATGTTATTACCTGCACACAGAGCCGGCAATTAGAGGTAGCAGTTCCCTCCGCACTATCAACTGTTAATGCTTAAGCCTTGTCTACTAAGAGAAAGTAAACTGTCCTGTAAACTATACAAATGAAAATTTGGTTAGAAAATTAATATTTTGTTGTTACATATATCGACTAAATTTCTTACGGTTCCTGTGATTTTTTTAAACGATTGTATCGAATTAGTATTTTTAAGGAACTTTGTTCCATTTTAAGTTTTTGGAACCTACTTCAGGATTTTTCGAACCTAATTTAAGGTTGTTAGAACCTATTTTAGGATTTTTGGAGCCTATTTTATGAACCTAAAAGAACACTTTCTAAAGCCTAAAAATCCGAGGTCTAGTTATAACGAAGTCCCGGGCTCTAGTAATTACCTTCTACCGAGAAAGGACCCAGAACTCCTTAATTACAAGGCTACCGAGTTAGCCACTGTACTCTGGAGGAGCTTCTATGCAGTCAAAACACAGAACCTTCTCTCTCCAAAAAGACCGAGAGAAACTTATGCAATGTCACTTGATTACTATCCGGAAAAGGTATTCTGCTATCATTCAGAAGACAACTTCAATGCAGGCAGGGATGATGTTGAGGTCATGAGCTCAGAGGTGGGGTATGCTTACCGCAACAATCTGCCCGATCTAGTCCTCCCAGCATGCATGAGAACGAGGGAACAAAATACCTCCAGCAACCCTTACAAAGAACAACTCTTCATGTGAGCGCAGTAATGATATCCATCTGACGGCACTAAATTTTGACGTAGATTATGTTAATATGAGCACGCTCACGGCAGACAATAACCTTCTTTCTCAATGGCACATGCTGCATTACATGATAAGGATGAACGACCTGCTTCAAGGTCTCTTACCTTGCCGAAGAAGAAATTCGGACATTGCGAAGCGCAAATCATCCATGCATCGCACACATGGTTCCTGGCCAGTACACTATGAGAAGCTATGCCAACAGGAAATAGATTCCAGTCTTATGTGTCATGGAAAGTCTGCGACGGCTATACTCACCTTAAGCACATTCAGTGGAGGTATTGGTTCTATCTCGTATCAAAACATACTAAGATATTCAAGTAACAGCCGACCTCCGTGGCAGAGTGGTTAGCACAGCGTGCTACGACGGCAAGGGTCCCGACTTCGAATTCAGGTCTGGGGCATGGGTGTTCTTTGTGATTGTCTTTTCATCAGGTGGGATTCGTATCTACGACCCCTGGCGTCGTGGCGCGCCGCGATAACCACTTCGTCACGGAGGTCGGCTATGCCGCCTTGGAAACTACTACAAATCTAAGAGGAATTTGTAGTAAAGATCACAGGTCTCTCGTAGGCTCGATCCCCACCACAGCCAAAAATAAATTGTTCGCCTGAAGACCAGAGAAAGGATACACTAACTCACTCTCACTCTCTCGTTTGCGTTTTTGTATCAAGTCCACTTTATGCACTTATATATGCTAATCGGAACTGAGCCTACAGTTTAAACTGGGATCCGAAGCACTATCTCCCTCGGGTATCGAACCAGAGACCCCTTGATTACAAGGCGACGACGTTACCAGGTACTCTCTCTCGAACCATAATGTTAAAAAAGGGATAATGATTGATGAATTTGCTTTATTTTACTTCGCTTTTTGTGCTACTTTTAGCTAATTTGCGAAGATGGGCACGAGTGATGACATGATGAAATTGATGAATACACACTCACAAACATCCATGCCCAGGCCGGGATTCAAACCCAGGACCCCTAGCGTCCTAGCGCGATGTGCTAACCACTCCGGCAAGGGGGCCGGCTAGAAAAGGGATAAGTAGTAGAACCAACAGACAATGGATAATATGAGTCTCCTTCGGTGTAGTAGTAACGTCGTCGCTGACAGACATGGTGATTCGGATCCCATGTCGAAACCGTGTATCCAATCTCGATTAACCAACCTGTGCATAAAGTGGTCTTCAAAAGACTGTCCAACACTGCATGCTGAACCCAAAATGGTTAAAACAAAAGGTTAAAACCTGAAGTAACAGTTGGGCTGAAAAGTTCGTAGGCTAACATAGTAAAAAATATTTTTTTGACAAAATTCGATTTTATTATTCAATATAGTTGCCTTTGAGGGCGATACAACGATTATAGCGGTCATACAATTTTTCGATGCCATTTTTATAGTACGATTTCTCTTTAGCCTCAAAATAGGCCTCAGTTTCGGCGATTACCTCTTCATCAGTGCTAAATTTCTTTCCAGCGAGCATTCGTTTAAGGTCTGCAAACAGGAAAAAGTCACTGGGGGCCAGATCTGGAGAATATGGTGGATGGGGAAGCAATTCGTAGTCTAATTCATATAATTTTGCCATCGTTTTCATTGATTTGTGACACGGTGCATTGTCTTGATGAAACAACACTTTTTTCTTCTTCAAATGGGGCCGTTTTTTCGTGATTTCATCCTTTAAACGCTCCAACAACGCTATGTAATAATCGCTGTTGATGGTCTGGCCCTTTTTGAGGTAATCGATGAATATAATACCATGCGCATCCCAGAATACTGATGCCATAACCATGCCAGCCGACTGTTGCGTCTTTCCACGCTTTGGATTCGGTTCATCACGTGCAGTCCACTCGGCTGACTGTCGATTGGACTCTGGAGTGTAGTTATGGAGCCATGTTTCATCCATTGTAATATATCGACGGAAAAATTCGTGTTTATTACGGTTGAATATCGCTAAACATTGCTCCGAATCATCAAAACGTTGTTGCTTTTGATCGATTGTGAGCACGCGCGGCACCCATTTTGCACACAGCTTTCGCATGTTCAAATATTCATGCACAATATGTCCAACACGTTCCTTTGATATTTTTAAAGTCTCAGCTATCTCGATCAACTTCACTTTACGATCATTTAAAATTATTTTGTGGACTTTTTTGATGTTTTCGTCGGTAACAGCCTCTTTGGGGCGTCCACTGCGTGCATCGTCTTCGATGCTCATTTCGCCTCGTTTAAATTTAGCAAACCACTTCTCAACGGTTGATTTTCCTGGTGCAGAGTCCGAATAATGTTTATCAAGCCAAGCCTTGGCTTCAACAGTATTTCTTTTCGCCAAAAAGCAATGCTTTATTAACACACGAAATTCTTTTTTATCCATTTTTTCACAATAACAAAAGCTGCTTCACTCACAATGCTATATCTCACGAACTAATTATCCGGCAGCTGTGAAATTTATACACGTATCTTTTGAAGGTTAGTACTAAGTTAAAATCACATGGATTTAATTCTAGTAACGCCATCTATGAGTCAGCCTATGAACTTTTCAGCCCAACTGTTATGAATAAAGGTATGAGGCGATGCCCGCCTCAGAAGTGCACCAACCCCTCTTCTGGCTCTGCTGTGTTGTTTTTCCTACTTTCCCATTCCACCGAGAGCTTAATCAACTGACAAATTCCCGGCACCAAGAGTGTGAAAAAGGAACACGCTAAACACTCCAAAGGAATCGCTAGTGCGCTCCAACCTCTAGACAAAGCATTCATTAGATTCCCACGTAACACACTTCTCGACGGCCAAGCAGTGCAGCGTGAAGGGAAGCCGATTCAGCAGCTTATCGGCAGGATATGTTGGCTAAGTACCGGCACTGGTAGCACACTTTCAACACCCAGCTCAAGTAGGAGCCATGAGGAGGGTTAGTGATTTCACAAAACGCCATATACCTCCCCTCTTTTTTATTTCCATTATCCCCATTTACTCACGCAAACAGATTTTCTGTCTAGTGGTTCAGTGCGTAGATTCCTAGCATTTGTCACTAAACGCAGGCCATGAAATGAGGCGGGTGGCAGAAGTTCGCGCTGTTGCCACGTCGGAGCACAACCCCATGTGTTCAGAGGTTTAAGAGAATGAAAGATCTCGTCGAGTTGGTATTTGTAATCCATGTGACAGTATTTGCTCGAAAGGTCAGAGATGACGCAAAAGTGTCCCGGAGAGAGGTCGGTCTGACGCTCGAACTAGGTAACGCAGCACGGTTGACATTGCCACACAGCGCGCAGGAACATGCGACTTTTGTCTCGCTTTGCTCTTTCCACATGTGGCACCAGCGCAATTCTACCTAGTCGCCTATTCCCATAGCCGTGCGTTTAATTGTTTTCAGCTCTGTACCGTGTTCGTGATGTTGGGGAGTCCATGACGTGGTTCCGAACAGGTTCCGTGCCACCGACATTCCCGGGTTCGAATCCCGTCCTGGGAGTGTCGCTTTATCAATTTCCTCTGATGACTCATGCTCTTCGTCGCGTTAGCCAAAAGTGGAGAAATACAAATAGATTATGTGGTATCCTAGATACGTTTTCTATGCCTACGGGGGCTTTCGGACCGAAGCGACACGTCTCTCTTGAAAACTAACCTTCAGAAGAAAATGGAACATTTCAAACAGAAGCGACAGGAAAAGTTGTACGTGTTGCTCGGATTGAACAGTTTTCTCCATGGTGTACATTGTGTCACACATGAGCGATAAATACGTACTTCCTCATAGACTGAAGGGGCCAGTATCGCTTGTCCCTTCAGTCTGAAAGCTCCCTCATAAGTGGTACTACTACCACCAAAAATCTCATCTCCTAAATCTACCTCCGAGATTGATAATGTATGGATCCTAACGTTCACAACCTACCTCATACATTAGTACCGATCAAATCCTCGAACACCATACGAAAATTAGTATTTGGGGTAAAAAATATATATATATATTATCTAGTTTTCTTGTTTGGTGGGTGACAAGCCCTTCTCTAATATCGTCACTATGTCCAAATTTTTCACAAATTGGAATAATCCATTGATTACATCAGGCAAAAGGTGACACGTGCGTATCTCTTTTCTTCAGACAGCCCTCGCTCTCCCCACAGATAAAATAGAACCATCGCCTCACTTTTGACTATGAGTTGAGCGAAAGTCCGGCACATTACTTATGTATATCCAACGTTAAGTGGAGACCTGTGTTTTCGGAGATCGTATCTCCCTCCAGTTCGAAACTTCGCACTTCCGCGACTGCCACCAAGTTGGCTTGTGACTGGCGGACGTCGAAATGCTTTTTATGCATACTCGGAATTTAAAAAAAAAAAGTTGCGCCTTACATCAGCTACAGGAGAAGCTTTGATGTTTAATTCTGTATGCATTTGTACGATTCTGATTTTACGTCGATTTCTACTTCTTAGAGCTAATCGCGACGGTGAAGATGAATAATTAGTTTTAATTGATGAGGAGACACAAAGGAAAGCCAAAGATTCCAACTTGGAACGTCCGATGGCGAGATCGTGAGGCCACTATACAATACGTTCTGTCTTGCACTCGTATTTTATTAAACTATCATCTGCACTGTAGAGATTTCAGCGAAAAATGCAGGCTCGGCCAGGACTCGAACCCGGGTCTCTGGAATACCGTGCCATTGCTCTACCAAGTCAGGTAAAACAGCAGGCTTGGTCGGTAGCTCAATTGGTAGAGCTACGGTATGCCAGAGACCCGGGTTCCAGTCCTGATCAAGCCTGCATTTCTAGCTGAAATTTGTATATTGTACACTCCTGTTCACAAAGTGGTACACTTTGTATGGTTGTACAGTTGAACTGAATTGTTGTTTAAGTTCAATTTCTGAACAGATAGGTTAATCGAAACTAGACCTATAGTTTAAAGTGGGATCTGGACCACTGTGCAATGTGCCTCCACCCGGTATCGAGCCCATTGATTACAAGGCGACGTCGTTACCACTACGCCATTGGGGAGGCCTCATTTTGAATAGTTGTAGAACATGCCACTTTATCTCAACAGAAGAGTACGTACATCTTCTGTGTGTGCCACCTGTTAAGGTATCATCTTCATTGTCGAAAATTAACAAAGAGGTAGAAAAGCTGGGTTAAATACCAAGCGAATTACAATTTCCATTCTGTTACAGCTAGCAAAGTTTTCCCAAAGTCATTTCACCTCCTTTCTACTCTTGGTGCATAAACATTCGCTCTGCCGCCACTAAAACTAGCAGAACTACCTAATCTACGACATCACCGGATAACTTCCACCTAATTAAGGACAATAGGACACTTGCAGAGCATAAAAGCGGAAGGGGAATCCCGATGTGAAACTAATGTTGACATTAATACTTAACCTACAAATTTAACACAATGCGATCGCTGCTGCTCACGTAATAATGACCTGGCAATATTAAGAACAAGATAATCAACGGTTCCGTCTGCAACATAAGAGTGGTAACAATGACCGCTTCTATTTCTCTTCAGAATTTAATGAATCCGAAATGGCTGTTAAAGGAGAGGGAGAAAAAGACAGAAGATAGGAGAGAACTGAGCAGAAAACAAGAGATAGAGAAGGTGAAAAGAAAGACGTGAGAAGGAAAACAGAGATAAGATTCGGGGGAAAGAGAGAACGAAAAGGTAGAATAAAATGGAGAGAGAGAGAGAAGGTAGAATGAAATGGAGAGAGAGAGAAGGTAGAATGAAATGGAGAGAGAGAGAAGGTAGAATGAAATGGAGAGAGAGAGAAGGTAGAATGAAATGGAGAGAGAGAGAAGGTAGAATGAAATGGAGAGAGAGAGGAGGTAGAATGAAATGGAGAGAGAGAGGAGGTAGAATGAAATGGAGAGAGAGAGAGAAGGTAGAATGAAATGGAGAGAGAGAGAGAAGGTAGAATGAAATGGAGAGAGAGAGAGAAGGTAGAATGAAATGGAGAGAGAGAGAGAAGGTAGAATGAAATGGAGAGAGAGAGAGAAGGTAGAATGAAATGGAGAGAGAGAGAAGGTAGAATGAAATGGAGAGAGAGAGAAGGTAGAATGAAATGGAGAGAGGGAAGGTAGAATGAAATGGGGAGAGAGGGAAGGTAGAATGAAATGGAGAGAGAGAAGGTAGAATGAAATGGAGAGAGAGAAGGTAGAATGAAATGGAGAGAGAGAGAGAGAAGGTAGAATGAAATGGAGAGAGAGAGAGAAGGTAGAATGAAATGGAGAGAGAGAGAGGGTAGAATGAAATGGAGAGAGAGAGAGAGAAGGTAGAATGAAATGGAGAGAGAGAGAGAGAAGGTAGAATGAAATGGAGAGAGAGAGAGAGAAGGTAGAATGAAATGGAGAGAGAGAGAGAGAAGGTAGAATGAAATGGAGAGAGAGAGAGAAGGTAGAATGAAATGGAGAGAGAGAGAGAAGGTAGAATGAAATGGAGAGAGAGAGAAGGTAGAATGAAATGGAGAGAGAGAGAGAAGGTAGAATGAAATGGAGAGAGAGAGAGAGAGAGAAGGTAGAATGAAATGGAGAGAGAGAGAGAGAAGGTAGAATGAAATTGAGAGAGAGAGAGAAAAGGTAGAATGAAATTGAGAGAGAGAGAGAAAAGGTAGAATGAAATTGAGAGAGAGAGAGAAAAGGTAGAATGAAATTGAGAGAGAGAAGGTAGAATGAAATGGAGAGGGAGTAGGTAGAAGGAGAGGAAGTAGGTAAAAGCAGAGGGAGTAGGTAGGAGAGGGGGTAGGTAGAAGGAAAGGTAGTAAGTAGAAGGTAGAAAGAAGGAAAGGTAGGTAGTAGGTAGAAGGAAAGGAGAAAGGGAGAAGGTAGAAGGAAAGAGTAAGATTAAACAAAAAGAGAGATAGGTAGAAGGAAAAAGGAAGCGAAGTGAGAATGAAAAGAGAAAGTGAGAAGGTAGAAGGAAAGAGAAATAGGGAAAAGGAAGGAAAGAATACGAGAGCTAAATACGTGAAAAATAAAAACTTTGCAACCGTATTACATATCCCACGCCTTTCCAGCCCGCAAAGTTGAGTGCTTTTGCAAAATCCCACGACTCTTTCTACTAGTAGGTTAATTTCCAACCTCCAGGTTTTCCAGGTTAGTGGAAACACTGCAGGCTGTTCATCGACTTAATCATGATTCATGCGTCCCCTCCTGCAGACCGAGCTTGCTTTAGAAATAATAATCCAACCCAACAACCGATTCAATGATCATGTCTTTCCGATCGCGTGCCACGATTACACGCAAAAGGAAAGCCAGAAGCAGGTAAGTGCGCGAGCTGGACAAAAAGTGCGGCTGCCACCGCTCCAGGCTAATGAAAAGGAGACCGTAGCATCTGGCAAAGAGCAAGACGTCGGCGAACCTGTGTAGGATGTGCTAGAACGCCATTCTCCGACTCGGGAGCTAATAATAGCCCTTCGTAAATAGCTTAGGAGAGAGAGACTGTGTGTTAGTGTGTGTAAGGAGCAGAAAGAGGCGATGTTATGCCCATCGATTGGATGGAGAGCACGGGATGCCAGATTTACTAGCAAAGCTATTCCATTCAGCTTAGCTTCATAAATCTGTTTCGCAGGGATGAGAGATAATATCTAGGTTACAGAAAACCTCATCTACAACAAAAAGTTTCACCTTCGTTACATTGATTGTGATTGAATTAAGCTATTTTACTTCGCCTTTCTGCCACTTTGGCTAATCGCGACGATGAGGATTGGCGATTATACGAAGAGAAACTCATGAACACCCATGTCCAGGCCGGGATTCTAACCCCTGGGGCCAATGGCGTCGTAGTTCGCTGTGCTAACCACTCCGCCACGGAGGTCGGCAAAGCATTAAGATGTAAAGTGAACGGAGAGACAAAACTAAAATAAATTCAGGCACCAGCCCCTTCTCCCAGGTTTTTTTTTTTTTTTTACGGACCAAGGAAGCCATGAATCCAACCAAGATAAAGCTACACATTTTGAAACATTACCTTAAAAGATTTATTTTGTTAATTAATACAAGGTTGGATTAAAAATTAATAATTCTTGCCCCAGAGTAGGCTTCCCCAACAGCATAAATAACTGTGCAATATATTCTAATATATGGCCGAATCTACCACATTGTTGCAGATTTTAAAATTCCGCTAGCAACACTGCAAAAAATATAGTGGTATGTTTATTATTCTGATTTAATGATACACATGACAGAAAATACACAAACATTAAAAAATTCTACTGTACTCGTTATTTAAAAAAGTAATGGAAATTTCCTTAACTGAACTTTAATTAGTAGAAAAAATATTTAGAACTGGATTTGAAAATTCAGGCGCCAGGTGGAAAGTTTCACGCGCACTGTATTTTTCTACCCCTGGTAAAGTGTATTCATTGTCTACATGGACATTAGAAAATCTTGTAAATGAAAGAGGACTCAGGGGGGCCTGGCGTAGTTTCAGGCCTATCTCAGAAACAATTTCGAAGAACTCCACAGATATTCGGAAGAAAATTTCTAGAAACTTCCCCACAAGCACAATACATATCAAGTATTGTGCTTTACCTTGGCGCACACGACGAAAGGTTCTGACAGCACGGAATGCCCTAGTGCGAGTCCTTGTCGAGCCTGCCTTTTCCGCTGAAATTTCTGCGTAGTGCATCTCCTGCATGTGCCAAAACGAAAGATAATTTGATCTCTACACTGCCTGGAAGAAACTTGGCGCCGTCGAAGTCAACAGTGTTTCAAAGGCAACTTATCTCATTACGGTAGCACTGACAGAGATAATTCAGCACATAATATAACAAAGCGACGGTGAAAATGAGGCGAAACCATGACTGGCTCGGCAGCTCCCTTGATACAGCAATGGCACGGTATGCCGGGACTCTGGTTCGAGTCCTGGTCGAGCTTGCATATTCGTGTGGTCTTGAGTCGTCGTCGTTTCCCCATTTGTAATAGAAAATAGGTTTAGAGCGTCACGAAACTACACCAACTATCTTGCCAACAGAGCATATAATCGCCACGGTTATTCTCCTTATTGAAGGAGAAGCGGGGAGGGGCAGGATGGGCTACGTCTACACAAAACAGAGGTTGGTAACCGGTTTTTGGATAAGAAAATATTTGACTTAATACACTGACATGTACAACATTCTGTACTTAATTTCAAACTTCCACTTGCCACTCTGGCCTCCTCCCAAAATTCTTTCAACGCCGATGGAATCTCAAACGATATAGTAAAACCTCGTTAATCCGGACTCCGATAAGCCAGACTTTGCTTAATCCGGACAGGGGGGGGGGGGAAAGCATGGTTTTACATGTGGCTAGAAGTCAACAATCGCATTCGTCATATTGCTCCGTAACGGCTTTACATTTTACTGTATTGTATAGTGTATTTAGACCTATGCCCTTTAAATACACCATAATAAACGTGTTTTGTGGCTATAAACGGAGTTTTAATGCACTTTCTACCGTTATTTTAAGAAAAAATATAAATATGCTGACCAAGGCAGTAATTTATTTTATTAAAAACATAAACTAAACGTAACGTTTCAACCTTCTAGCAAGGTCTTCATCAGACTCTGTATCAAGTACAAAGTCAGCATATTTATATTTTTTCATAATAATGGAAACAAGGCTTAGTGGTGTTATCGTTATTTTAAGTTATTTCAGTTAATCCGGACTTTCGTTAAACCAGTCAATTTACCCCCCCCCCCCCCACATTAGTCCGGATTAACGAGGTTTTTACTGTATTTTAAATAATAGCGTGGTTCTTAGAAAATTCCTATCATGTTTCTATATTATTTTAAAGATGTGTGTATTTTGATGTGACAATTGTGTAACAGCGTTCAAAATAGAAAATACCTTTCGATTTTTGAACGTTTACTTACTTTATATCTATGGAGTAAACTTATTTTTATTATTTTCTGTGTTGTTTTAATTGATGTATACTGTACTTTCATATTGTGCAAAATTGTATGAAAGTGTTGTAAATACGAGAAATTTACACTTCTGCAGTAAATATCAAGTTACAGTTGCAAATAGTTTTCAATGTGCTTATACATCCTATTTTGATGATCACATAAAAACCCTCCCCGGAAAATAATGCCATTAACTTGTACATTATCTTGCTGCTTTTTAAGACGGTATTATTGTAGATAAGATAATCAATATTCTAGAATGTATTAATTCCACGAGAAAATATAGGTGTAGTAAAATAAGGATGGGAAAAAGGTCAGAAAATTTACCATTTAATACAGCATTAAAACAATACCAAGAATACATAGAGAACCAGAAAAACGTACGCCCTACGCATTTCTGTAGTGTATTTAGAATGCAGCTAGGAAATTTACTACCAGCAATATGGCTTTCTTACGCGTGAAAAGTACGTGAAATATACGGGACACTTCTGGGAAGACGGCTGTGACATACAGTACGATGCTCTCCTTCCTCGGTTGGAATGTAGTTCTCGTGACAAGATGAAAAAAAAAATCCATGCACATCACTGCTTCACGCTTCCAATTTCCGCACTGTGTGTTAAGCACAATGGCAGAAACTTGTTAACGACGTAATAAGCTTTCCTAGAGCTCGTACGATGCATGTGATACCCATGCTTTAAAAATCTAAACCCAACTTTTCATTGCCTGTCATTCCTACTAGAACATGCGCTATCTGCCACGTACATTGTATCCCCTTATAAACAACCAACGTGTGGCACCTTGGTTAAGAAAGCAGCATACCAGCACGAAAACGCGGCTTACTGTCACTTTGTGCTGTATTTTATAAAATACTAGCTGATTACCCGGCGTTGCCCGGGTATTTATTTATCCCAATGTTCTATTAAACAGGAAAATAATGAATTCTAACTATAGTGTAAAATGTAACTAATTTTATTTCATCATGAATGTCACCAATTAGCTTAGAGACTCCGAAAACTATGGATTCGACACTAATCTAGGTCATTTGTGGCATTTTATTTTTCACCCCTCTCACCCCAAATGCCGATAGGTGATGAACTTGGGAGTTGAACGGTATTGGGAGCGACTCCGAAAACTATGGATTCCATACTAATATCGGGCGTTTTCGCAACACAGTCATATCAGCCTGAATGTTAGACAACCCGAGAAACACTATCGTTGTGAGGGATTGCATAGAGTCACGGATGTATGTCTGTGTGGAATTTAATATCGGTCGTTTTCGATTATTTTTACATGTCCCACCTTCCCACCCCTAGGGGTGCCAGGGGTGTCTTTACCCCCAAAGTATTATTTCCAGATTGCAAGTGATACGTGTACCAACTTTGGTTGAAACTGATCCAGGCGTTCGAGAGTCATGCCGGAACAAACATACATACACTCCCACACACATACATCCATCTTTATACGAGGCGCTTCCAGAAAGTAAGTTTCCCTATTTTTTTAAAAAAAAACAACAACACAATTTCAGGAACCAATTTATTGGCAACAGGTACAGCAAAGGTTCAGCTATTTTTCAACATAGCAACCACCAGAATTGAGACACTTGTCGTATCGTGGTATCAACTTTTGGATCCCACTGTCGTAGAACTCTGCCGCCTGTGAATGGAACCAGCGTGTGACAGACGTCTTCAGCTCTTCGTCGTTGCCAAAACGATCACCGTAGGACAGGAATTTCTTGAGCGTCTGTTTGAATTTCTTCTTGACCGGAGATCTACTATGCCGCCAATGCATTGACTGCTGCTTGGTTTCCGGGGTGAAGTGCGAAATCCACGTCTCATCGCCCGTGACGATCCTGTCGAGGAAATCATCGCCGTCATCATGGTACCGTTGCAGGAATGTCAGTGCTGCTCCTGAACGTTTCATTTTGTGTTCGGGTGTCAGGTTTTTCGGCACCCACCTGCCACACAATTTTTCGAACAGCAGGCGCTGCGTGACAATCTCATGCAACACGGATCGCGATATCTGCGGAAAAAGGCTACTCAACTCCGTAATCGTGAAGCGACGGTTCTCTACGATGCGCTGCCGCACCAGCTCATCAGTGATGAGGGACGGACGCCCACTGCGCTCTTCATCATGGACACTTTGACGACCTTCCGAAAACTGCCGACACCAGCGACGCACCATCTGCTTACTCATAATGTTCGGCCCATAGACCTCATAAGCTGACGATGAATGTCAATTGGCGCAATGATTTGTGCATTCATGAACTTTATCACCGACCGAACCTCGCATGCGGCGGGAGAAAGAATACGAGCTTCCATTTCGGACCACTGCTGCCTCGCTACTGGCGCCGGGCGGGATCTGTCCGCCTGGCATATGATTGATACGTCTTAGCTCTGCTGCGCATGCGCAATTTACACGGCTCATTATGTTTACTTTCACGGGAAAAAAATTGGGAAACTTACTTTCTGGATGCGCCTCTTATATATAGATAGATAGAAGATTATGCTTTATCATTGGACAAAATTATGGTTTTGTTACTACGTTTGAAGGAGGGATGCCACAAAATCTAGATAAATTATCCGATATCCGTTTCGGATGCAACAGATAATTCGGATATCTGAATAATCCGAATATCCGAAATTATAGGAATATAGGAAATTATCAGATACCCGGATAAAATATTATCCGGATTTGACCATCCCTACTTTGAAGTTTCCTTTCATGCAGTTAATACCACAGGGAATTTGAAATAAGTTATTTTGAATACTTAATCATATTAAATATGAGTAGTGCTATTGGGGCGTTTCAAAGTAGTACTTAGTAGGTATGGTCTTTTTTTACCAATTGAATATCACTTTTTGACATACTTTGACAATTTTTTGTCGATGTTTTAGCGTTTAGCGATGTTTTAGTACAAATTTTCACTATACTCATTTTTCCCCCACTCGTACTTGGTAGGTATATCATGATGTTACGTGATACAACTTAACCTATCCTTTTTTTACGATTATTTAATTTTTTTACGATCCTAAGTGATATAACTTAACCTATCATTTTTTTTTATTTATGCACTGTTTGAACGTTATTATTTGAGGATCATATTTTGTAGGTATTTTTTTTTATCAATCGAATATAAGTTTTTGACATATTTTGACAATTTTTTGTCGATGTTATAGCGTTTAGCGATGTTTTAGTACAAATTTTCACTGCACTCATTTTTCCCCCATTTGTACTTGGTAGGTATATCACGATGTTACGTGATATAACTTAACCTATCTTTTTTTTTTACGATTTTTTTAATTTTCTTACGATCCTAAGTGATATAACTTAACCTATCATTTTTTTTATTTACGCACCGAACTAACCTACAAGGGGGACTCCGTTTGTTTTAATATTTCAGTATTATAAGGTTTTCACAAATTTTATATAACCTAAAATGTGTTGGATGTTGATTTTTAGTATGTGGCAATTTTTTATGAATTTTAAAACTGTTCCGTCACCCTCTCGTTCTTCACGTCGTGGACGAAGGACTTCTCTGCAATCAGGATGACGCTGCATAGAGTATCGGCAGGCAGCGCGTCGTGGAACTCGCAAACACCCACTCTACAAAAATTCTACTATATGATCTTTCACTGGCTAAGCTAACCTACAAATAGGAATTGGCAGCACTGACTTATAAACCCACTGGGTCTTCTTGGCATGTTTTTTCATGATGTGTTGCCAGGCTATTGCGCATCTTGGCGTATACAATGTATATATTTTGAGAGGGGGGGTTATAGCTTTTTATGCTGTACGAATACTAAAAACTTGACAGTGACAACCAACAGAGTAAATAAACCTACATGCAGAAACTAACAACACTAGTTTCTGACAGTGAATTTGAAATAAAATATTAAACAAAATACATGAGTAAGCACTGTGATTACAAATAATACCAGTGTTATTACACATTCATTCTTATTTTTCGAAGTTGAATGGAAGCACGTGTTTTTTACGCTCTCGTAATACTGACCTTGCCCCAGTGATTTTAAATTGCTTCCATCCGGTTTTTTTTTCCGTGTTATTTCCGCGCGCACGCAACATTCGCTTTCAATAGTTTAATGAAACACAGAAGGAGTGTTAGTTTAGCAGGTTTTGAGTTTACAATTTATTAAATTAAACAATAATTTATGTAAGAATATACTTGTACTTACCGAACACAAAATAATAAAAGCACATGTGAATCTTTGCGTGTGTTCATGTTATATGACGACTGAGTAAAAAATAATGTTAACTCCCCGAAAGATAAAAGTTCCTGGTTCGACATCAGATGCATGCAAATTTTATGTTTTGCTCTCCAAAATCTTGATTTTTATGTTTGTGCTATTTGTCATACAGCAGAGGAGAAGAGGGGAGAGGGGAGGGGAGGGGGTACTATTAGCGCCATCTATTAGCAAACAATAGAAATAAAAAAGTAGCGTCAAACTTTTTCAACACCCAAAAATTTTAAACGTCCTTGTTTAGTAATACGATCTAGCTGAAGATGTTTGAAGGAGTACTCTTAGTCGACGAAGCTAATTGCTAGGGCCCATATATTGCTAAAATGTTCTTTAATTTACATACTTCTCATACCGCCATATGTTGTTCTAGTTGACTTCTTCCAAAAAAATGCTAATTAGCGAGAGTTAATTAAGCAAGGCAAGTAAAAGAAGCAAATAGGACAATATGTGGCGGCGTAGAAATATGTAAAAATTCGACTCGATTCGAATTAAAATTGGAGGATATTTTGCATTTTTTTCCTATAATGTACAAAACATTTACCGTACATAATTTTTTCTATTTACAACAGTATAAAATAAGAGAAATGTGTGACAATATCCATATTAATTAGGAAGGTGTGTTGTATGCTAGGTTAGATGGAAAAAGAGAGCTCTACAAAAACTAACGCTCTTGACAATATTGAACGCCCCGTGAAAATTATATATAAATAAGGCATAAGCGTATTATCTGCTTTCATGTCAGATTTTCCCGACCTGTGAGCTGTAGTGTTTAGGGGACAAGCGACGCCCTCAAATATGATACCGTTGACAATATTGAACGCCCCGTGAAAATTATATATAAATAAGGCATAAGCGTATTATCTGCTTTCATGTCAGATTTTCCCGACCTGTGAGCTGTAGTGTTTAGGCGACAAGCGACGTGCTCTAATATGATACCGTTGACAATATTGTACGCCCCGTGAAAATTCTATATAAATAAGGCATAAGCGTATTATCTGCTTTCATGCCAGATTTTCCCGACCTGTGAGCTGTAGTGTTTAGGCGACAAGCGACGCGCTCTAATATAATACCGTTGACAATATTGAACGCCCCGTGAAAATTATATATAAATAAGGCATAAGCGTATTATCTGCTTTCATGTCAGATTTTCCCGACCTGTGAGCTGTAGTGTTTAGGCGACAAGCGACGCGCTCTAATATAATACCGTTGACAATATTGAACGCCCCGTGAAAATTATATATAAATAAGGCATAAGCGTATTATCTGCTTTCATGTCAGATTTTCCCGACCTGTGAGCTGTAGTGTTTAGGCGACAAGCGACGCGCTCTAATATGATACCGTTGACAATATTGAACGCCCCGTGAAAATTATATATAAATAAGGCATAAGCGTATTATCTGCTTTCATGTCAGATTTTCCCGACCTGTGAGCTGTAGTGTTTAGGTGACAAGCGACGCGCTCTAATATAATACCGTTGACAATATTGTACGCCCCGTGAAAATTATATATAAATAAGGCATAAGCGTATTATCTGCTTTCATGCCAGATTTTCCCGACCTGTGAGCTGTAGTGTTTAGGGGACAAGCGACGTGTTCAAATATGATACCGTTGACAATATTGTACGCCCCGAGAAAATTCTATATAAATAAGGCATAAGCGTATTATCTGCTTTCATGTCAGATTTTCCCGACCTGTGAGCTGTAGTGTTTAGGTGACAAGCGACGCGCTCTAATATGATACCGTTGACAATATTGTACGCCCCGTGAAAATTATATATAAATAAGGCATAAGCGTATTATCTGCTTTCATGCCAGATTTTCCCGACCTGTGAGCTGTAGTGTTTAGGCGACAAGCGACGTGCTCTAATATAATACCGTTGACAATATTGAACGCCCGAGAAAATTCTATATAAAATAACATACCTGAAAATTATATTTACAGTAGATTCATTTTTTGAGTTTTGTAATTACCCCAAGAAATTCTATATAAAATAACATACCTGAAAATTGTATTTACAGTAGATTGAATTCTTGAGTTTTTGTATTCGCACACAAGAAATTCTATATAAATAACATACCTGAAATTCTATTTACAGTAGATTGAATTTTTGAGTTTTGTAATCACTCCAAGAAATTCTATATAAAATAACATACCTGAAAATTGTGTCGCTATATACTAGACTTTTTGATTTCTGTGATTTTGGAGAAAGCAATGGCATCCACCACCAGTTTCAATCGTAAAAATGATAAAACTGAATGTGTTACTTGTGGGAAGCTAATCTCAAGGAACAATTTATCGGTACACAGGGCAAGATGTAGCGAAACAGGTTCGAGAATTAATCGTTCCTTGCCTTCTAAGCCTTGTGCTCGATGCGGAAAGATGATTAGCATTACAAATTTAAGTAAACATCTCAAAATTTGCAAACCATCGACCGGACAAGCAACATCGAAAAGGAAAATCGATAATTCAGAAACGGAAGCTTCCACTTCCAAACAAGTTAAATTATCTGATGAACGCAAACCAATTAGATCTGCATTCAACCGTCATATTCAGGATTTCTTTTTTACTTCGGAACCAGGCTGCGACATTCTTAGTTTCTTGCGTGAAACAAAAACATCCGTGATAAATATTCTAAAAAATAAATTGGAAAATAATTCCATAAAAGTATACGTTGATCTATTTTCCGAATACGAAAAAGTCGATGGTACAACAAGTATTTTTTATCATCGTACAAAAAACCAGGCTCTTCATTTGGCGGACGTCGAAAATTTGGACGAATTTTATTCTGATCTTTCCAACGAGCTGGTTAACAAACATGACGATTTCGAGGCTAAAGGGTCGGGATGGTCTCTGTGTGGAAGTCCTCACACGTTAAGCGTTTACGTGAACCGATTCTCGCCTCTTCGCGCTTCCAGCTACGTTCCTCTTCCACCGAACATTCAACACAAGAGGGCTGTGTTAAATATACAGAACAGCGATAACAAGTGTTTTCTCTGGTGTGTGTTGGCTGCACTGCATCCTGTTCATTGGTCAAATAATCCAGAACAGGTTTCTCATTACAAACAATACGAGACCGACTTTCAAAGTGTAATGTCTGGCATCGAATACCCGGTGACATTGTCGGATATAACAAAGTTCGAAAATCGTACAGGAAAACGCATCGCTATTAATGTGTATTCCTTCACGTCAGATAAATATCTCGTGCACCCTGTCAGGATAAGCGATATCGACGATGACGATGCTTGTGTAATAAATCTCCTTCTAATTTCCAACGAGGATGTTCATCACTATACGCTAATTCGTTCACTATCACGTTTGGTCAGAAGTCAAACTACCAAGCATGAACATTGCATCGAAGTTTGCCCGAGATGCCTAACCACGTTCGACGATCGTGACCGACGTGATCATCAAAATCTTCATAGTCGTCAAATTGCTCTGGAGAAACTTGCCGAACATAAAATTTATTGCGGCGACAACAGACCGGCTAGAATGTTGATGCCCGAAACGAACGAAGTCGAAGAATTCAAAATGCACAAGGCATTGTTGGAACATCCCGCAATCATCGTCGCAGATTTTGAGTCTTTCCTGAAACCACTCTCCTACTGCGAACCGGATCCTGAAATTTCCTCCACAACGCCGTACCAGCTTCATCAACCTAATAGTTTCGGCTATGTTGTTGTGCGACGTGATAAAATAAATGAAGCATATATATACCGCGGGCCAAATGTAATCGAACACTTCCTGGAAAAAATGGTGGAGGAGGTTGAGGTAATTGGTAGCGTACTGCTTACATCAAAACCGATGGTACCTTTAACTGAAAATGAACTTCAAAATTACAATTCCACTGAGGTGTGTCCGGTATGTGATCAAAGTTTCACTGATGAGAACAAAAAAATATTCCACCACGATCATTTCAGCGGAAACTACATAGGTGGAATTTGCAACACGTGCAATCTTAAAATCCAGAAACCTAAATTCATCCCCATATTCTTTCACAACGGAAGCGGATATGATTTTCACCACCTGGTGAGACATCTTGGCTACGATCCGAAACGTATAGGTGTCTTGGCCGAGAATGAAGAACGCTACATTAGTCTCAGCAAGCAAGTGTCGATTCCGGGAACGAAAAATACAATCGAGATGCGCTTTCTGGATTCGTATAGATTTCTCTCTGCAAGTCTGGATGCTTTAGCGAACAAACTCACCGACGATCAATTTAAAATAACTAGAGCTAGTTTTCCCAACGTAGACATAGAACTCGTTAGACGTAAAGGAGTTTATCCTTACGAATATGTTAGTGATGGTTCTAAATTTAACGACGACGCTCTTCCACTTCCAAGAGAATTTTACAGCAGACTCAGAGAGAAAGGAATCGCGGAAGAAGAATACCAACACGCGCAACTCATGTGGGAGAAATTAGAATGTAGGACACTCGGAGACTACCACGACGCATACTTAAAACTGGACGTGACGATACTCGCGGATGTTTTTCAAGCGTTCAGGAAAACGGCAACGAATATTTATAAATTAGATCCAGCGTATTTCTACAGTCTACCGGGATTAGCGTGGTCGGCAATGTTATTCCAGACAAAGGTCAAGCTGGAACTGATATCGGACGTTGACATGTTACTTTTCATCGAAAGAGGGATACGAGGTGGAATGGTGCAATGCGTACAGAGACATGCGAAAGCTAATAACGTACACATGAAAGAAGATTACGATTCAAATCGAGCATCGAATTACATCTTCTACGCTGATGTTAATAATCTCTACGGACATGCCATGGTTCAGAAACTTCCTTACGGGGGATTCGAATGGTTAGATCCCACTTCGATAGACATTATTCATTTCGACGATAGCGAGTGTGGTTTCTTCGCAGAGGTAGATCTCCAATTCTCCGACCACCAGCACGACACGTTTTCGGATTTGCCTCCGACTCCCGAAATCAAATGTCCACCCGACTCGGTTCAAGACAAGCTTTTGTTAACATTGGACCCTAAACAGAGATACGTCGTCCACTACAAGAATCTCCGGTTTTTGATTGGGAAGGGTGTTCAGATAGTAAATGTTAGAAGAATACTAAAGTTTAAACATTCCACGTGGTTAAGACCTTACATAGAAACTAACACACAACATAGAACAGCTGCCACTTCCGATTTAGACAAGGACTTCTTTAAATTAATGAACAATGCGGTGTACGGAAAGACCATGGAGAATGTTAGAAAGCACGTAGACGTGAAATTAATTTCCGATAAGAATAAATGTCGGAAGTGGATAGCCGATCCTAGATTTAAGTCGAGAAAAATTTACAACGAGAATTTGGCACTTTTCAATCTACATATAAAATTGATGAAATTCAGAAAACCAATTTACGTTGGCGCAACGGTTCTCGACTTGTCGAAACTTTACATGTTCGAATTTCATTACGACGTGATGAAACCCTTCTACAATGATAAAATATCACTTTTGTACACGGACACCGACAGCTTCATTTACAGCATACAAACACCTAACCTATACGAAGACATAAAAAATCCTTCCATGCTTGAGTATTTCGATACTTCTGCGTACCCTCAACCTAACAGATTTGGAATTCCATCCCTCAACAAAAAAGTCCTAGGTAAGCTGAAAGATGAATGTAACGGTGATATTATTGTCGAGTTCGCGGGTTTGCGTTCGAAGATGTATGCTATGAGAACAGAGAGTAGTGTCACGAAGAAAGCAAAAGGTGTGGGCAAAAATACGGTGGAGAACAAACTCACCTTCCACGATTACATCGATTGCCTTTACTCACAATCGACGATACTAAGCATAGAACAAAGAATCCAGAGCGTCAACCATATCATCAGCACAAACAAAGTTAGAAAAATTGCCCTGGATCCCAACGACGATAAGAGGTGCGTCCTCGAGTGTGGTATTCACACATTGCCTTGGGGACATCGTCGTTTAGAAATAAATAAGAATTGCGCACAGTGCAAATAATTAGCACTCACCACCACACACAACAATTTTCACTAACTCAAAAAAAAAAAACATTTTGTTACTCAGTAAAAAAAACACTTTGACTCTCATTACAAAATAAAACTTTGACCGTATCCTTAAATAACCAGCATGCCTATGAATTTGTTCGGTTTCAAAAAACAGATCATTATGGAAACCATACCAGATCATGAAGTCTTACCTTCCGTGTTACCTAAACTCAACGGTCTGTTGATCATTCACCTCAACAGCATTTGGACGAAACTGAATGACGATGTGGGCAAGATGTTTTATGTTTTTAATAACAATTTACATTTCTACGAAATTCCAATCGACGGGAAACTTCAAATCACCGTGAATCCGGAAAACGCAGGCGAAATCAAAATTTCTACCGGCAAGAACATTTTTCGAATCAAGCACGACAAGATGCTTTCTAACATTACGTACGATGTGTCTGCAGGAGATTATTTTTACATAGAACTCCTCGGAGATTACGACAAACTTATTCCTCTCTTCGTAGAATTACGAATCGTCTATCCTATTATAAATAACCGTTAACCAAAAATGCCTAACGACATTTTCGGCAACACCAAGCGTGTAGACCACGCAGAAGAGATTCTCATGTTGGACATTCGAGTTAAGAAGTTGAGGACCGATTTGATCGCTTTGCAGGAGACCTTAAACAAAAGTTTAGAGTCGGAAATCGCTACGCTCCAAACGCAATGTCTCGACCCCATTCTGAAAATCGATTCCGAACTGAAAACGCTCATAAAAAATTATGTCGACGTACCTTCTTACGACAACGTTCAAAATATACAGTTGAGCGTGGATTCGCTTCAAAATGATTTGGCCAAATTACAGCAATTTCAATCGAAAAATGAAGATTTGGAAAAATTGAAACTCGAAATCGAAGAACGAACTTCCGCAATAGAAAAGAATTTCTCTGAACTTCAAACCGTCGTGAACGATATTGATGTAGAACGCTTGCATGTCGTCGTTTCCAAATTACAAGAAGAATTCACCAGCACGTTGGAAGAAATTAAATCCAAGTTGCAGACTTTGGAAGATACAATGACGAACCTACCATCGTCGGACGAACTGCAGGTCATCGGTAAAAGCGTCGCGAACATAAAAATTCAATTGGAGGCCTATCGAGATTTCGAACACATTCAAACCACCATCGCTACGTTTCAGGCGTCCTTGGAATTGATCAACGAAGAAATTAAAAATATTCACGCTGAAGCGAGAGCGTTGACGAGCATTCAAGACACGTTGAGCGCGGTTCAGCAGAAGATCGAATATTTAGAAAATTTGAACGTCGAAACGAATCTCGCTCATTTTCATCACGTACTCGACAACATACAGGGTGACTTGGAATCGTTACGGACGAGCGTGCCTTCGAGCGAAGATTTGGAAAAATTGAAAACGGCGGTGACGGCACTATCCGATTCGAGCGACATCAAAAGTTCATTGAGCGATCTCGAGAGTAAAGTGGCCAATCTCCCCACCTCCAAAGAATTGCACGCTTTGAAAAGAAACATATCTCGAATGCTGAAACGACTAGAAACGGAAACGGCGAACGTGGAACAGATTCGAGACGAAATTAGTTCGCTGGTGTCGACGCTGCCCACTTCGCAGAGCGTCGCCGACCTTCACACGCAGTTTACAGAGATGCGAAGGATCGTGAACGATCTTACCGAGAAGAGCTCGAAATTGAATCAAGTCGAGAACCTTCAGAACATTGTCGTCAACATCAGAGATCAAGTTGGAGTGCTGGAATCCACGCAGGAATCGACGCTGGCTTCTTTCGGTGCCAAGTTGCAAGAACTCAACGAAAACTACAAGCAGTTGAACGTGGAAGTGAAAATCAAACCGTCGTTTTCTGCCGTAACGGATACCATAGTCGAGCATTTGCTGCCCATCGAAAATAAACTCGGACAAGTTCACAGTAATCTGCTCGGCGTCGACACTAAATTCGCTAAACTGCATTCTCTGCAAGCCATCGAAATCAACAGCGTACCCAATCAACAAAGAATCTCCACGTTCGTCGAAGGTAACAAACTGTACATGTTGCATCCTTATCATCCGTACTACAAGTTTCTCCTCGATGGCACGATTCAGATAAACGAATTTTCGTACTGGTCTCACGGTAGAAAAGCTAGCGTTCCCACCATGACTTTGATATCGAATCGTGGTGTGCAGAAAGCAGGAAACATTCCTCTGGCACGTTGGAACGAAACGCGCAACATATATGAAATACACGAAGACGAAGATCTCACCGTTTTCGACGTGAGTGCCGGCGATAAGCTGATCATTCAAAACACGAGCGAAGTGCCACCCTCTTTGAATCCCATCACGCTTGTGCTTCTCTTGAAACGTAATCTCTAAGAAAATGTCTAGGCAAGCCATCGTCGAAGAATTGCATAAACCTGCACGCCGCAACTACGAACGTTTGGCTGTGGTAACCAAGGGCATCGACGACCTCTGGCAAAGCGACCTCGTGGAGATGAGTAGCGGCAATTTGAAAAACGTACATAAATTGAACAAGAGCAACAAGTACCTCCTCACCGTCATAGACACGTTTTCGAAATTCGCATGGGCTCTACCTTTGAAGGCGAAAACGGGAACGTGCGTCACGGAAGCATTCAAATTAATTTTTCGCGAAAGCGGCGGCAGACGACCACGGTTTCTGCAAACGGACAACGGTAAAGAATTTTACAACGCCGTATTCCAAAAGTTTATTCAAAAACACAAGATTCGACATTATTCGACTTTCAGTCACGTCAAAGCCAGCATCGTGGAAAGATTCAATCGAACCTTGAAAACACACATGTGGAAACGATTCACGCTTCGGGGAAATTACAAATGGGTCGACATCCTGCCGGAACTCGTCGACACCTATAATGAAACGGTACACAGAACGATAGGCATGAAGCCAGCCGACGTTACCAAGTCCGACGAGCAGCGTTTAATTTCTACCGTTTACTGTCCAAAGTACACACCCACGACAAAAAAAGCTAAATACAAAATTGGAGACCAGGTGAGGATCAGCAAATTCAAACGCACCTTCGAGAAGGGCTTCACAAAAAATTGGAGCACGGAACTCTTTACGGTGGTTCGAGTTCTACCTGGAAACCGACACACGTATATAATAAAAGATAGTAGCGGCGAGATTTTGAAAGGAAGATTTTACGAAGAGGAACTCTCTAAAACAAAACACCCCGACACGTACCTCATCGAGAAAGTATTGCGTAGGAAAGGTGACAAACTTTTGGTCAAATGGCTGGGACTTCCGGAAAAGAGTTGGATCGACGCGAACGAAGTGATCTTGTGAGTACGTGGAACGTGGTGAAGCGTCTACCGGATCCGGAAAGTCAAACAAAGAAAAAGAACGGCGAGTTGCTTCCCGACAGCATCCGCTGTCTGATCGTAGGTCCTTCGGGGTGTGGGAAAACGACACTGCTCGTGGACAATTTTCTCCTCGCACCGAATTGGTTAGATTGGAAGAACAGGCACCTGTACGTGTTCTCGAAAAGTTTGGAGCAATCCAAATACCAGCAACTGATGAAACTGTACGATGGTCTGGACATTGCAACGTTTGCCTCGGAAATAAAACCACTCGACGATTGTCGTGAAAATTCAGTCGTTGTGTTCGACGACGCCATCCTGGAAAATCAAAATGAAATTCGCAACTTTTTCACGCAAGGTCGTCACAAAGGAATGGATTGTTTTTACCTAGCTCAAACGTTTTCCAAAATTCCAAAACAGTTAGTGCGCGACAACGCCAATTTCATATGTTTGTTTCGTCAAGATCACACCAACCTCAAGCATGCGTACGATGACTACGTAGGCGGAGACATGAACTACAATCAATTTTCGGAAGGCTGCTGCTCTACTTGCTGGAACGGTGACGATTTCGGATTCGCGACGATCGACATGACGAGGAAACCCAACGACGGAAAATACAGAAACAAAATCAACGACTTTCTAAACGTTGCAACGTTGTGAGAAACAACGTATATAAATAACGTCATGACGAAACGAAAAATCGAAGACGAAAATCTCAAGTTGCGAAAATACCTCGCGAAACGCTTCAAAGGTTGGAAATCCGAGAATCGCGGATTCTACGAAGAGAAGAAACGTCAGGATCAACCCGTGATCGATGCCATCAGCGGTCTAGGTAAAGAAATTAAAAGTGTCACGGAACAAAATAAAAATTTGATTAATGAACTCGTACCGCTCGCAGCTAAAAGTTACGCCGTACCCACGCCTATTTCGAGCATTCCTTCGACGCCGTTCGAACTGAAGGATGCACCGGCACGACGTCGAGCCATAGGTAGCACGTCGTCGTCTTCGGATAAAATCGAGTTGGGACCTTTGGCACGAGACTACCTGAGCACGGGGAAATTCGACAAGGATGAAGTGTTCGGATTGTATCCCAGCATGGAAACCAGCGAAGGCGGCGGTGTGGTGTGGAAGATTGGGAAATCGAAGGTGACCTTCGAAGGCAACGACATTAAAGTCAATTTAGGCGACAAGGATAGTTGGAACAGGTATCCGGGTACGGTGGGACTGTGGGAACTCGTCGCCAAAAAGCAGCCGAAAGATTACACCGACGAAGATTACCAAAGTTACAAGGAAATTCTGATCATGACGGATGCCTTGTACCAGAACAACGACGCCTCGCAGAATAGGGTGAAATCGAGCAGCGGCGAGAAGTACAGGAATCTCATCAAACCGATTTGGAACCAGGTCAAAACAGGCAGCGGCGTCAAACGCTACAACACGTTACCCAAAGAATTCGTTTGGGTGGACGACGTTAGGAAACTCGTGGACCGATTGTTGGTGATAGCCGGCGAAGAGAATGCAGGCAACCGTAATTTCTACAATGAGAAGGTTGGCATCGTGGACATGATCAGCACGAAACTTTCCAACTTCATCGTGAACGACGACAAGGGCATAGGTTACCTGATCAAAATCATCAACACGCTGCCTCCGAAATTTTGGAACGTGGCCGAAGGAAAGGGACTCGTGAACGACATCATCAACAAGTTACCTTTCGAGATGCATTTACCTGGCTACCAGTACTGCGGGCCGGGTACCAAACTCGAGAAAAGATTGGAGAGAGGAGACAAGGGTGTGAATCCGTTGGACGCGGCATGCAAAGATCACGACATTGCCTACAACACCACGCAGACGGATCTGGACGCACGTCACGAAGCAGACAAAAAATTGGAACATGCAGCTTTCGAAAGGTTCGTGAGCAGAGACGCATCGCTGGGTGAACGGGTCGCCGCACTGGGTACCACCATCGCCATGAACACGAAACAAAAATTGGGGTGGGGTATATAAATAACATACCGTAAAAAAAACTTGATATATAAATAACACACATCGTAAAAAAATAATTTTTGGTATATATAAATAACACACATAGTGAAAAAAAGCAATTAAATTTCTCTCTAACACTCTGACAACTGAAAAAATGAGCGATCTCCAAGCATTAAAACAAATGCTAAATTTGTCAGTCGAGTATGTAAAAATTCAGGAATTGGAAGTCGACAAACCTTACACGATAACTTCCGGTTCAATTGTTTCTACCCAGTATGGTCCCAAGGTACGCCTGTTGCTCAACGCACAATACAGTCTATTTTTACCAGATCGATACGCTAACATGTTATCCGACGAGAAGCTATCTATTTTAATCGAGAACAAAACTCGAATCGTATACAAGGGGACAAAGGAACTTCTTGGCAAGAAAACGAAGCACGTAATAGAATTTGTGTAACGACTGCGAGGCCTTGAAAATATATAAATAACATACCGTAAAAAAACTACACAAAAAAAATCTCAGAATATATATATAAATAACATACCGTGAAAATAACACATAGAGCATCAACATGAAGCCCAAGGGTGTCGTGTACCAGATACCATACTCCAATCTTAAAAATCTAGGTGCCCTCGATGGGTTACTCACCAAGAAACAACGTGAGAAGAAACGTTCTTGCTTGTCGAAAGGACATGGAATGAAATTGCTGCTCAGCACACCTCAATTGAAAAGATTGCAGCGTTCGCGGAAACAGCAAAAGGTCGGAGGTTTCATATTCAGCATCCCGGCCATCCTGGCAGCATTGGGGGCCGTTGGAAGTTTGGCCGGCGGAAGTGCCGCCATCGCGAAAACCGTCATCGACTCGAAGAAGAACAAGGCGGAATTGGAAGAACAGAAACGCCACAACCTGGCCATGGAGAAGAAGGGGAAGGGCGTGATGAAAAAATTTAAAAAAAAGAAACAGAAGCACTCACCAACCGAGACATTGAATCTCTGATCGGACCGTTACGAATCAAACACTTCAGAGGAGTTTTCATGTCCGACTCGTTACCTTCAAGCGTTAAAAAAAGAGAATGCGGAGTAGTCAACTTGGACGGTCAAGAAAATCCAGGCACGCATTGGATATGTTACCACAAAAATGATGATAAAGCATTCGTTTTCGATTCTTTCGGAGGTGTTCCACCTACAAATTTAATTCATTATCTGAAAACGAACAAAACCTCCATATACTACAACGACGAACGCATTCAAGATTTCGGAGACGTGAACTGCGGTCATCTCTGCCTCTCCGTGCTCGCGTTTCTCTCTAAAATAAATAACCCTACGATCGAGGATTTCCAGAAAGCATTGTGGAACCTCAAACAGCATCACTAGGATGGGCGTGTTCCATCTCACGAGCGAATCTTCGATCTTGAAACTCACGCTGCACGACGACATCGTCTATCCTAAATCCGTGGCTCTGCGTGCATTCTACAGCATGTACCTCATACCTAACGTCACCCAGCACAACAACAAAATTAGCGTCGGAAGCGAACACATCGTCGTCACGCCAGGACAATACAATCTTTCCACTTTGCAAGCTCAATTACCCAAAGGCACATACCTTTCTCAAAATTCGGTCACGCACAGAGTGGAAATCCTATCCGCGACGGAGACCGTGGACCTGGGCACCATAGGAGAACTTTTAGGTTTCGAGAACGACACCAAACTCGAAGCTGGCATCAAGCACGTAGCAACCAACATTCCTAAATTCTTGGCCATAGAGACTCTGAACGTACACTGTAACGTGGCCGAAGGTATGATCACGAAATCTTCGGATGGATTGTTAGGAAGTCACAAGCAGACGGGAATCATAGCCACTTTCAAACCAAGTTCCGAGTTCATGGAACCGATCATCTACACGCCCTCTTCGCCGATCTATTTTCCAGTATGTCGCAACCGCATAGACGACATAGAGTTGGTGGTGACGAACGAGAAAGGAGACGTGGTGGATTTCGCAGGTGCCACTACGACGGCCATCGTGGAGATCAACGTATAATAAATAACCATACATGTAAAATGGAGCAAATCGAAAGTTACGAATTGCAATCTTTCCCTCCCAACCGTCGCACGTTCGCCAATCTCAACGAGGCAAACAGGGAGATCGAATACGACGTGGACGTAGGCGACGGGTTTATTCATCCTCACAGAGCGGACCTCTACCTTCAATTCGACGTGGTGAAGAAAGAAAGCGGAGACGCGTTTCCCGCAGCAGCAAACTTGATACTCGTGGACAACTTCGTGCCCCACCTGTTCTCGCAGGTGGAGGTAAGGAAACACAACACCGTCATCGACAGAATAGATTATCCAGGCATCACGTCGACGGCAGTGGGAACGTTGAAATTATCCAAAACGGACGCAGCATACTACCAGGCCGGGGGATTCGAAGCCGGAACCAAAATATCGACGAAAAGTCACACGGTGCTCTTTCCCATGCGTCTGCTGCCAGGTTTCTTCTCAGATTACAAGGAGATCATGTGGAAGGGAGGACTGAGGATCACGTTTCGAAGAGCAGCCAACGACAACGACGCACTGATGCGATACGCTACTTTGGGTCCGGACGGCACCACGCCGATAGCCAACACTTTACCCGAAGCAGCAAAATGCGTCATCCGAAGCATGGAATTGAGAATGCCGGTGGTAGAATACGAAACAAACTACGCCCTCAAGTACAAAGCGGAGATCTTGAAAAGTCCGCAGGTGTCAATTCACTTTCACGGTTACCAGTGCGTGCAGAAGATGGCGTCGGGAAGTCACATGGAATTCGACGTAACAACGCAGTTCAACAACATACAGTTCGACATGCCAGATTTCGTCGTGGTGCTTTTTCAGACCGGGAGGGACAAGAATCAGGAAAAAGATTCCAGCAAGTTCGACGACTGCAAGATCAAGAACGTTTATCTGAAGAACGGTAGGAACGAAGTGTTCCCGCGCGAGAATTACAACCTCGACGTGACCAAAAACGATTACCTCAAACTTTACGAAGCTTACACGGCTTACAAACGCGTGACCGAGGGAAGCGTGGACATGTATTACACGCCCAGCGAATTCAAAGCACGGAGACCCATGACCGTCATCAACACATCTAAGAGAAGGCAGGTGGTGATCAACGATCGCACCAACATCAAGATCGTCTGCGAGTTCCACGACGCGCTGCCTGCCGATACTCTATGCAGCGTCATCCTGATTGCAGAGAAGTCCTTCGTCCACGACGTGAAGAACGAGAGGGTGACGGAACAGTTTTAAAATTCATAAAAAATTGCCACATACTAAAAATCAACATCCAACACATTTTAGGTTATATAAAATTTGTGAAAACCTTATAATACTGAAATATTAAAACAAACGGAGTCCCCCTTGTAGGTTAGTTCGGTGCGTAAATAAAAAAAATGATAGGTTAAGTTATATCACTTAGGATCGTAAGAAAATTAAAAAAATCGTAAAAAAAAAAGATAGGTTAAGTTATATCACGTAACATCGTGATATACCTACCAAGTACAAATGGGGGAAAAATGAGTGCAGTGAAAATTTGTACTAAAACATCGCTAAACGCTATAACATCGACAAAAAATTGTCAAAATATGTCAAAAACTTATATTCGATTGATAAAAAAAAAATACCTACAAAATATGATCCTCAAATAATAACGTTCAAACAGTGCATAAATAAAAAAAAATGATAGGTTAAGTTATATCACTTAGGATCGTAAAAAAATTAAATAATCGTAAAAAAAGGATAGGTTAAGTTGTATCACGTAACATCATGATATACCTACCAAGTACGAGTGGGGGAAAAATGAGTATAGTGAAAATTTGTACTAAAACATCGCTAAACGCTAAAACATCGACAAAAAATTGTCAAAGTATGTCAAAAAGTGATATTCAATTGGTAAAAAAAGACCATACCTACTAAGTACTACTTTGAAACGCCCCAATAGCACTACTAATATGATTATTTTTTTAAAAAATAGATAATTTAATTTAGATTGATAGTACTGTATTTGTGTTCTTGTTATTTAGCATCGCTTGTCTGACACTCTTTGGCTAAAGGCGACGATAAGGATGAATGGTACTCACAAAACACCCATGCCGGGACCCGAACCTGGGAACTTTGGTGGCGGTTGACTGTCTAATTTGCTATATTTTACTTCCATTTTCTGCCCCTTTTGGCTAATCGCGATGCAATGATTTGAAATTTATGAAAGGACAATAAATAAAGGCCGCGGTGGGTCAGTCGGTAACGCGTCTGACTACTATGCGATCCCCGGCCGGTTCAAATCAGGGAACTTTTCTAACGTTGGAAGCGGCCCCGGCGCCCACCCAGCGTCGAATGACATGGGTACCTGGGGGAAACCCTGGGGGGTAAAGGCGGTCAGGGGCGTGATGCTGATCACATCACCCCCACTCACGACCGGATCAAGAAAGTGTGGAGCGTTACCCCCACACCCACAAAATGCTTTCGCTTTCATGGCGTGGTCCTAAGCACAGGGAGGCACTTTACCTTGTTTTTACCTTTTCAATAACAAACACATATGGCCAGGCCATAACACAAGCCCCACATGAAAATAGTATAACTGAGCGTCCAGGCGCCAGAGCCTCGGTAGTCTGCAAAATGCAACAGGGTTGAATTACCAGGGGGAGGGGTTAAAATGTCTGAGGACAGAGCTGGCTTCCGATAACAGATAACCAATTAATACAGAAAACAAAAACACGCACGTTTTTCTTATATCCAAAATAAACACTATTTTCCAACTAATCTTAATTTTCTTGTTTAGTTTTCATTGTAATTGAAGTCAAGCCTGAGATGAGATTTTTACGTTTCCAAAAGTCCTGTCATCAAATTATAGTCAATAAAATTGTGTTTTTATCTTCCGTAATTATAGTATATAGGATGGTACATAATTTTTCAAATTGTCCTTTACTAAAATTCAGATTTTCGGTCATGAGGATTGAAGTAGAGCAACAAGGAAAACATATTTGGGAACAAACACGTCCATCTCCCTTCAAGATCGTGTGGGAATTACTGATACACATTCTTAGATCTACACTTTCTCCACGAAGAAAAAGTTAGATGTGTGCCGTGATGAGAACAAAGATATCTGATTAATAAAGTGCAAAAAAGAGCGATTTTTATCGGAGTGACAACTCTATCGGTTTTATCTCTCACTTTCCAAAACGTGGGAACATATTATGGAAGGTGAAAGTGCTTCACGCGTTAACAAAATTCTCAAATTTTATTAAAACATATCAATTCATCTACAGGATAGAAATTTATAAAGCAGAGTTTATGAAAAAGAGAGTGAAGCAGTTACAGTGTATATCGCAGTCATTGAGAATTAAAAATAAAATCAAACAAAAAATCAGGCTTCCAAAAACTTTAAAAAAAATGACACTATGATCTTTATTTATATAACAAGCATCTGCTCCGTTGCACTTCAGGATCATTAATCATAGTGTAACCGAAAACAGTCATGTTAATTTAGTTTAATAAATTACTGCCCTCAGCAGAGGTAAAACCTGCAATTACAGATGAGCATACATAGATACACACATACACGTATATCATCTACATGTGTATATGTGTGTGTGAGAGAGATATAATTTTCCAAGTATCTGTAATTGTACAAACAACCCACTTCGAAAATTATCTGCCTGAAACCCAGCTGCAAAGAGTCCATGAATGTCTGCTGTATTTTGGATTTTGGGTTTTCGTTTTAAGTCCACTTTATGCACAGATAGGCTAATCGAGACTTGGCCTACAGTTTGAAGTGTGTTCGGAACCACGATGTGCCACCACCTGCTATCGAACCTGAAACATCTTAATTACAAAGTGACGCCATTGTCACTATGCCATCGGGTAGGCACTGATGTATATTTGCTAATTTGCGTCGCTAATAGTTTCTTTTTCTTGCAATAGTCGCGACGTTCAGAGTGGATGATGAACGCTTAGAGAAAATGGATGTGCTGTTCAACACGTGTAGGTACTCGAATCAAGAACCTTTGGATGCGAACACAGAAGGCGAAAATAGGCTCGTGTTATTCCCAAGTTGGCTCTCTCCACTAATCCAATCGGACGAGAGGGGTAGGTTGATCTTAGTCCAAGTATTGAAAATTAATTTCGAATCCAAAGAAATGTCCTTCCCACAAGGGAAAAAAAACTCGCAAGAAGATTATATACGTATATTAGGCTTGAACCGACACTTGAAAATTGTAACAAATAAAATTTGTTCAAAATATTAATATTAATGTGCGAGTATTTTTCTTAATTTCGTAATAAGCATACATTTACCAGAACTTTGCTCTAAAATATTTAAAAAAATTACGTCCAAATATTAAAATACATGTTTTGTAACCACAAAATATAGTTGTTTGTTTTCACATAGTATTGTTGCAAAATCAATGGAAACTTGGATTTTGCATAACCTCAGGGTTAATTAGACTCCGCGAAAGGGCCGCGCGGCATTTTTGCGAACCCTGCGAGCGATCGAAACGCCGGAAAAGTATCGACTGGTATCAGTAAATCCAGCCGATACCGATACATCGGCATCGGCTCAGCCTACTTTTTATATATGTATTAGGATTTCCGACATTGTAACACTCTACCCATGACAAAATTTTCTCTCATCTTCCATGCTACACAAGAGGACGGACAAAACAAAATCCAACGGAACACAACCCTAGCAGTTTTTGTTATCACAATCCGATATGACTTTCTCTGGGAAATCCGAGAAGCGTAACATCCTCGAATGCAATGACGTGACGCAATCTCTCACCATCGTGAAAAATTCCTAACCGAGATACGGACAAGCGCTAGTGGAGCATGTCACGCTTGGAATACAGGTTGTTCAATCAGGAATGCATCTTAAAATATTCATTCACGGCTACCTTCGCTTCAAGACGCATGATCGACAATCACATTCATTCAGGACGAATCTGAAAAGCTAATGCAACCTCGATCGTGCAAGGAAATCCACGCTTCAATGCTCTTTCTTGCTTCCTGCCATGTGAGTGTTGGAATAGCTAAGGAAGGGCGAAAGCCCATCCGTTCATTCTAATTGCTATAATTTACCTTAGCAGCAATGTAACACGTTCTACAGCCGAAGGCTTGCATATTGAAAGACGTCTTCAGGAGTTCTGAATACAGGTCAAGATCAGTTTTTTGACGTTGCATATTTTGCATCTCCCAGTTGATGAAGGTTGAACTACAAGTAGCTATTCAAACCCTCTGTTCTTAGAGTAGCACGTACGCTACGAAATCCGAAGGTCGGCAGGGGTGTAAGGGGTTATCAATCCCTATACCATAATTTAAACATATTCCCAATTTATTAATATTATATTGTGTGTTTTAATATTTGTCTTATTTTTAATCGTTAAATTGATATTTGAAGGGCGCGGGTGTAAAACATGGTAAGTGACATTTTGGTCATTTTTGAGTTACAAAGTAAAATATGTCATCCTTCAATTTTCGAGTGAAATTGCCATGTCATACAATTTGCATTGGACTCTGTGAAACCTTCTGCAATTGGTAAACACAACACGAAAACAATTTATCTACAGTATAGCTTCTATAATAGCCTTTTTTTCTTAATAAACTCAGAAATGACCAAAATGTCACCATGTTTTACACCCGAGCTCTTCATTTATTATATGAATTATTAATAGAGTTTAAGTGCAGTATATCCAAAGGAATGCGAATGGAAACAACAAGACGTCTCTCCTATATGTGCACTTCAAGAAGCAGGGACATTACCCCACCCAGCACTTAAGGTAGTATGTAAATAAGAGTCAATAGGTAAAAAGAACTAAGAAAATTAAAAGGGCATCAGCCTTGGAAATTCTCAAGATCTCAGAATACTTGGCCTGGGCTGTTACATAGATGCCAGGCTTATAAAGGACTGACTAGTTGGGTGAGAGGGTGAGCTAGTGTGAGTGGCGAGAGGTGGTTGGAAGATTGTAAGGGGTGACCTTCGGGTAAGGTACTCAAAATTCAAACTCACTTCCCCGATAGCTACTGTTTACAGGCCAACGAAGCTCTGGCGCCTGGATCCACGACTAGGATAATCCTCGTTGGACTCGTGTTGTCCTGTGTTTGTCGTTGTGTGTGCTGAGTGCCCCTTTAAGCCTCTGATATTAATAGGTACGGAGATTTTAACCTCAGAGAGAATAAAGCTTTAGTTGTTCGTAGTATATGACTAACTAACCCGCTAGCTTTCTTAAACCCGAAGGTTCATGGCTGCAGCAACACAAGCCTTCCATCTGTCCCTATCCTGAGAAAGATCTATATACTCTTTTCCATCCCTACCAATTTCCTTTAGGTCCATCTCAACGTTATCCCTCCATCTTCGTCTTGATCTTCCTACTGGTCTCTTACCATCAGGTTTCCCAACAAGAATCCTGTAAACTCTTCTTTCCTCTCCCATTCGTGCCACATGGCCTGCTCACCTAAGTCTTCTTGATTTAATCATTCTAATAACATCTGGACATGAATAAAAAATTATGTACTTCTAAATTATGTAACCTTCTCCACTTACATGTCTCCTCATCCCTTTTAGGCCCAAATATTTTCCTAAGGATCTTATTTTCAAATACTCTCAATTTATGTTCCTCTTTCAACGTAAGGGACCCAGTTTCACATCAAGTATATGACAATATTAGTTTTAGCAATTGATTTGAGAAGTTGTAACAGATATTTGTACTGTTCTATTAAGGTCGTGTTTTTTTAAAATTTTCTTTTAGTTAAGAGGCTTATCCGTGCATAATGTGCCGGGGAAAAATAGCCTATGTTCTGATATGCCCATATCAGAATCAATCAACCAAACGAAGGTCAGCAATGATCTCACGTTATATATATATAGGGCTAATATTTTCGTGACTTTCCATATTTTCTTCTTTGTTGGTAAGGGTAACATCTTCCTGAAATATATCGATTACAAATCGCCGACGTTACGACAAGGCGGTAGGAGGCCCCTGTTAGGTTTTGGCAATGCAGCGCAAACAAGTCGTCGTCTTCGTGCTAAAGCACCTTTCTTGATGGGTTCAAGGGTCAACACCTTCTCTTTCTAACCTACTGCAAAGGTGGCAAATGTTCATTCGCAGGGACATGTCTACGCTTTCGCCGAACATAGAACACGTCGTGACTCCCAGGCCGGTTTCATACGAAAGTGACAAGTGGCACATGTCTTAGAACAAAATTATCAACTCCAACCTTTCACCATAGCGGTCTCGACTGTTTCGTCTTCAAACGACGCTTGTCAACCTGTCTCAACAAAGACTCATCATTTCGAAAAACCGCTGCGACATTTCAAAATTCTGAAAAATTTAATCTGTTCAGAATTCCTTCTAGACAATTCAAGCGAATGTTGTTTTCTGTCTGTATATTTATGAACAGCATTCATACTCTCTTGTCCTATGTTTTGCTCGTTTCTGTAGCAGTGCCATTCCGACGATATTGAAATACAGTAAAACCTCGTTAATCCGGACCCCGATAAGGCGGACTTCGCTTAATCCGGACAGGCAAAGCCCCCCCCCCAAAAAAAAAGCAGAATGGAAAGTTTTAAATGTGGCTAGAAGTCAACAAAGAGAACTTCCCAAAGAAAAGGCAGTCAACCACTGATGAAATTCTGTTTCTCACAGACTTTGTATTGTATAGTGTATTTAGGCCTATGCCCTTTAAAACACTATAATAAATGTGTTTTGTTGCTATAAACGGAGTTTTAATGCACTTTCTACTGTTCTTTTAGGTTATTTCAGTTAATCCGGACTTTAGTTAAACCCGTCCGGATTAACGAAGTTTTACTGTAAATGATACCTGGTGCGAAACTGTCACTAAACTTACACGGCAACAATAGGAACGATCATCGTGCAGCGCCAACTTGCGGGGAATGCAATCGCCGACAAACGCACTGCAACCGGACCTTGCACAACCTGTCCTGCAGGGCAAGAACACCACTTTCATCTCCTTCGAGTAGGATTTCCATGTCGAGTGGACGCTGATGCCTCCTCTCAGAGAATGCACCACCATCATCGAGGAAAATGCCGTTCCAAGGCAATCGAGTTCGATGTACTCTATTTCATCTCGAGAGGCGAGTGCAACGCACGTTGCAGTACTCATAAATACATAGCAGATCTCAAGGCCACACGAATTATAAATAGAATCAGCCTCTTGCAGTTTATCAATTAAATGCTGTCGCCCTCTATGCCACTGACAGTATTGTATTTCGAAATTGAGATCCTGAGCACGTGTGTATACAGTGCGTGCCATTTCATGCATAGGCTAATTACAAATGGGCCTACAGTTCAAAATTTGATTTGTTCGAGTTTTGTTTTTAAGTCCATTTTATGCACACGAAGACTAATCGGGTCTGGACTTACAGTTTAAAGTGGAATCCGAATCACTTGTGCCTCCAACCTGGAACACCTCGATTACAAGGCGACAACGGAACGAACCACTGAGGCATCGAGGAGGGCCTACAGTTGTAAAAAGTTCAATCCAGTATTTCTCATCGCTTTGAAAAGACTATGACAGCCTGTAGGGATGCTACATATAAGACAATAAACCACAAAATACGAACCAGTCTACGTCACACGTCTAAAATTTTCTTTACTAGGTATTTAATTGCAACGTAATAAGAATGTTGTAAGCAAAGTATGTAGATAGAATCGTAATAACAATCTGTCAATACGATTACCAACTCTTAAATTTCAGAGTTCTATAATTGTGAAGGCAATGTCTGGAATTGATTGATTGATTTAAGTTTATTTAACGTAACTTTTATGCCTCATTTGGCTAATCGCGACGATGAGGATGAATTGAGATAAGAAAAATGGATGGACAACCATAAATATATATGAACGACAACACAAACCGCACACAGAATTATACTGGCGCCAGAGCCTCGTTGGCCTACCGGAGTGCACCACGTGGAAAGGAAATTGACTTTTGGGTGCCTTGAACGAAAGTCACTCCTTACACCCCGGAAAGTCCTGGAATCTGCTTTTGAGTACGACTCAATATAAACAGCATAACACTCGGAACTCACTTCGTCTACAACCAGAGAAACTCTTCAATATTCGTCGCCAGTAAAGCTTCACGACATATTTTACAAATCTTTAAGTTCAAAGCAAACATTGAAAAACACGCTGAAAAAATAAATATAGATGCCTTTGTCTTCCGGGGGGCAGTTCACAAGGTCTCATACTGAACAAAACTCAAGAGGAAAACAAACTGACCTATTTCAACAACAGACCCGGTGCAAAACAGGGACCATAAGTATGCCTCGTGTCGAAGCTGGCAAAAGGCAAATTTTTCGTGTCTCCACGGAAGGTATGTATAAAAAGAAATATTTTCCGACCTGCATCTGTCAAGTGTCCTCCAAGGCAAATTCTCAAAATCCTTACTTCCCAAGGAGAGTTTGCTCGACTTTTCTCTTAAGCCAAACAGAGGGTTCTGTCATCACCGGTTCAACATCTTGAATTTTGTTTCTTAGGAATTTGGCACAACCCAACGTTGACTCGGGCTTGCCCTATGCGACGTGGTAACGTCGTCGCCTTGTATGTTTCGATTCCGGAACATAATGGTTCGGATCGCACTTTGAACTGTAGGTCCAGTGCACTATTAGCCTGTCTGTATATAAAGTGCACTTAAAAACTAAATCCAATTTCCATGGTGTCTACACCGATATACCTCCGTGGATGTTGATTTCGTAACGTCAGTTACTCCAATACGTGGCGACTACCTCTTTAGCATTCGTAAACACGAAGGTTCACTGCCGCGTCAACAATAAGTTTTGCACATCTCCCTATCCCGGGCAATCATATGTAAAAAAATAAGAATTAAAAAAGAGAAGAAGAAGCTAAACCAAACTCCATGGTGCGACAGTCCTTTGAGGTGCCAGGGCCTGCCAAGTGTATTTTCATTGGGTGGCACGTGGTCAGCGCATCGGGTTTCATCGCCGCTGTTTTCTGGCCTTCGAGCAAGTGGCGGCAGTAATTCATATGCAAAATGGAAAGTAAATACGTGTAGGAATGTGAAATTATAATGGGGAGAAAAGTAGGTCTGAGCCGATACCACTGGTATCGGTATCGGAAAGTATCGGTTGGGATTCATCTACCGATACCAGCCGATACTTTTCCGCCGTATTGGTCTTTCAAGGGGTCCGCAAATATGCCACGCGACATTTTCGCGGAGTCTAATTATCCTGAAAATCATGCAAAATTCAAAGTTCATTTTTATTTTGCACATTTTGCAGAGAAAACTGTATTTTTTTATTACATAACATCTCTGATATATTTCTTGAATATTCTAAAGCAAATTTTTGGTAAATTCATGAACATAATTGGATAATAATATTTACACACCAATATTGATCAATATTTTGAACAAATTTTAATTATTACAATTTTAAAGTGTCGGTATCGGTGGGAATCGGTAAGAGTATCGGGATCGGCATCGGCTCAGCCCTAGAAAAAACTTTAATAGTGGGTCGTTGTGACCTCGTCCTGTCAGAAACGTTACAGAAAAACCATCCTACCTTAGCGGATACTGCGTAGGGAACTAGTGTGGAAACTAAAGAAGGTGAAAAGATAAAAGGGCATTGGTCCTACAAGCAATACCAATAAACCATTCCAGTAAAATACAGGGACTACAAATCTTTCAGAACGGCCTCGAAGTGGAACGAAAATGTTCAGTGAGGAACAAGGTGAATAAAGAGACGATAGAAACTTTGGAGAAAAGAAGAGACAGACGACCAGAAGGAGAATAATACGGAATTGGAAAGGACCGATCGAAACGACAGTATACGAGCAGGTAAAGGCTCGCATCGGACTGGGAATTCAACAAACGTAGAAAAGCAGAACGAACCCAGCTACCTGAACAAAATGCATCGTAGCGGATTGGTGCTTGCGGAAGCAGGAACGAAAGTTCGAGTTTGCCTAATGGAAGGATTCATTAACGACGCAATAAACAAATATTTACTACAAAGACAGGAGGAGCAACAGTGGTGCCTTCATATGAGTTTCACGGAAGCTGTACGCTTCCCTATTTGTATGTTATCATACGAGGCAAAGAGTTAGTGATTCTCAATTTAACTTCACTCGTAGCCGCCCTCGGAAAGCCTTTATCTCTAATGTAATGAGTCTGTTGCAAATACTGCGCTTCATTCTTGCAATAAGCAAATCTTCGCAATGCAGCTTCCGGCAAAATGGCACAACATTAATGCAGTCCAAGGTACTTCCTCAATGAGAAAACATTGTGATGGAGAGAAAGCGAGTGGTTTACTGTACAGTTCTTGCATTTTCTACTTATTTTTGTTATTTATCGTCGCTTTGCTGTCACTTTTGGCTAATCGAGTGGATGATATGAATAAATGAACTGTTTTATTTTACTTTGGTTGTCTTTGAGGGCAATCTTACTTCAAATAATCTATTCAATCATTATTAGCAAATAGATATGTGAACTAGGAACACGCAGTCTAACAGGGTGTCTACCGAAATAACAAATCCAAAATTCTTGACTTTTTCATAACTTTTTCTTGACCTTTTTCCCCTTTCTCTTCCAACATTTATTTAATCGCCTCCTACTTAGGTATAGTTAAGAAAATAGATATTGTTATTCAATTATTTTATTTTTTATGACAAACACTTACCACAAGGCCGGATAAGATGAAAACTGAAGCTGTACATTAAGAAAGAGATTTAGGCTTGTTATAATTATTAATGCATGCAAAAATTAATGCTTCAGACTTCATCTTTACAAAACTTCACAAATGCAAGAATGGAATTCTTATGAAACAAAGTGAACAAATCTTGAACTCAACTTAATACAATTCTAGATTTCCAAATATTAAATATTATCTCAATCCCAGGTATATAAAAATGTAGATTCACTACAGTGTAAAAAATAGCAAAAATTCTTGACCATGATCATAATTTCTTGACTGGTTGACACCTTGTCTAAGCAATAAAATACCAAAAGCATTACCTTCAAAAAAACGAGTTAAGGAGGGGGAAAATAAGATACTTCGTGTTCAAACTGATTCGTCGCCTTTAAGGACGGTGGACCAGTATAGACTGCCATTCCAACGATCTCCAGAGACAAAAATAACATCGAACCTATATCGCATGGGGATAAGCTGTCTGACTGTAACAACCAAGCGTCTCAATGGCCTTGGGCCTTACGAATGGCAATCCGCCAAAAGGCTACAAACACCTTGTCAAATTGAAATACATGTAGATGCGGTAGGAGAAGAGATAGAACTGAACTTGAACTGGACGGGGGGGGGGGGGGTTCAATATTTATAATCATGGAACTCAAATCAGTTCCGAATTAGGTATTCAATATCTAATAGTTGATTATTCTCAACGGGGGTTCGAAATTAAATAAGGTTATACATGGAAAAATAATGATGCCAACATGTGACAGTTGATGATGCCACGCCATATTTCGTAACGCAACTGGCAAACATCTGACAAGTTATTGCATCGCAACAACTCTAAAGTCGTTTTCACGTTCAGAAGACACAATGGGCTCTTATGGGCAATGCTTTTCTTATGGGAAATACGAGCGCGCTGTTGTCAAATTTCTGGATTTACAAATTTAGCTTAAGTAAAATCGGTACCTGCAGTTTTGCAGGAAATTTTGTAGAGAATACGATGGTGAACACAAAAAACTGGTAACTTGCTTACATAATTTTAGATAAATTAAAAACGCAAATTTTCTGTGAAAACACAATTTTTACATTGTTTTCATTCCTAACGTTGAAACATGCCGTAAAATTGAAGCATTCATTATTAAAAAAATTGACACTGTTTTTTAATTGTTATACGTGACGGTGGAACTCAGAATTTATCAATACTTTAAAGCATATTTGCATTAAAAAATATTCAAATAAAGTATGTGGAGATTTTTTATATTCGTGCAGTAGAAAATGTCGTCGCTGGCCATTTTTTGTTCTGTAATTCCAAGTAAAAACTTCCAGCGACAAAGTTGTGGAGAAAATAATGAAATTATTTTTTATAACCACTCAAAGGTTCCCAGAAATATTACTTCCATGCATTTGGAGTTTCTTTTTAACCCGAACCGCGCGCGAAGTAAGGAGACGTTGTCTGGCCATCTTGAACTGGCTCACCGCAGCATTCCGGCTAATCACCACCAAGTTTTCGAGTTGTTATTTTATTTCCATTCAGTAAAAATATGAACTTCATGCAGTTTGTTATAATAGAATTGAAATTACTTAAATTTAATAATTGACAATTATTTCCAATGCTGCTGTTGTGAGCAACATTAGTGCTGTCGCAAATACACGTTGTTTTTGTTTACATTACTGTCGACATTAATACTGAAATGAAGATCACCTTTCAGTTTCCAACGTACACATAAATTCATAGACACCATATTAACCTTTGAAAGGCTTTCCAACACGTGACAAAATATGGGGCTTCAAGATAGAAATATGACATGCCTTGTTTGAGTCATTCACGTCTTATCAGTTCACGTGGGCCATAACTCATTTGTTTGTTTGGGTTGCAACTTGAATCTAACCCATGTGCCAGGTTCCCCTTACTTGAGTGAGAGATCTGCTTTGGTCTGTTTAGACTTTTTTCCTATCTCGAAAAAGTGTTTTCAGTTGTGTGAGCGCTCAGTGATTTTTACTTTTTTAAGTGATTTCTGAAGTGTCATATTCGTGCATTACACTCGCGTGTGTAGTGATCGCAATGGATCATAGTAAAAAGGGTAACTGTAACGTTCACAGTATAATATTAATATTTACATATAATTATCATTATATATACAAAATATGTAACACCTTCATTGTGAAGGAAGGTCATCATTTCCCGGCGACATGAGCTAGCGCTGTATTGGTAACACTGTGCGGTTTCTCCATAAGCGCCGTTGTGTCTTCTGAACGTGAAAACGACTTTAGAATCGATCACCGAAAGTTAGAAACTTGCTTTTGTTAAAGTCTAACGTGAGATCAAAATCACGAAATTTATTTTCTTCTAATTATTAGCAACGCAAGTTATTTGTTTTGATGCTGATTTTAATACAAAGAATTGCTTGCTGTATTATAAAAGAACCAACGCCAACATTACAAGTGAACAGAGAAAAAAGTTTGTTTCAACAACTAAAAATATAGTTTTTCGTGACCATATGCGTGTTTAAATAGGCGACAAGTAAATCATTAGTCGCCAGAAACAAATTGTTTCACTAATCGTGCACTTTTGCTTACAGTTAACAAAACATTTAGTCAAAATTATCAAATTTGTTAAAGGCTACCAAAATTATTGATTGGGGTTACAAACCTTTTTTGTTGATCCAAACAAATTCATTCTTTCAGTGTTCACGAACAAACATGTTTCTTAATTTTCCAATTTTGAAGAAAAACGATGCGAAGTATCATTTTCATTTTCCTTCTTTATCATTTGTATAGTAGATTATGCAGCATATAGTCACACACAAGAAGTCATGATTGTCTTATTATTTCTGGCTACCTCAACGATAAGGACCCTTGACACTTTGAATTTTTAGCCAACAGTCCTGCTCGAATTTACAAGCATCATGATTAGACCAGTGTGCAGCGATAGCCCAAAATCTCATTACTACGCACCTGCGTGTAGTGCGGAGGGAATGTCCATTTGCCCTGAGAGGTATCAAACTAACATGTGGCATAGGCGGAATAAACGTTTTCTTTCACTGTTATTACCCACGTGTTTCCACTATTAAAATCCCAACCCTCGTACAGCTTAAGTCTTCATTAGAACGCCAGTTCGGTATCTTTGACATAGCCGTATCTGGTTTCGAGCCAGCGCCTTTGTTTCTGAAAAGTGCTGTTGTCACTTTTACCTGCAGTGTTTACACATACATTCATTCACTGCGACGTTGTACTCGCAAGGTCTCCACATTCTATTAAAAAAGCACAACACAATAACACAACCTAGTAAAGATAACGCAACCGCATTTAAGAAATCTGTAAACGAAACTGAATTGGCAACATCTCATTTACTCCACGTGGAATTAACAAGTACTGCCAGCTTTTGGACGGACGCTATTGGTGGGAAAGGTTTTGAGGGGAGGATTTACTGCGCTCCACGTGAACTTGACATAATGGTTGTCAGAGGGGAAAACTTATCTTTCGGAACTTTGTATGAAATAAAGTGGCATTCTGAGGAGGACTGAAACTATACTAGATCTCCACATCTGGGCAGACAAATGGTTCCAGAGAGGGACGCAACAGACAATGAACGAAGATGCATTAAGCCGGCCAGTTCTGAAGCGAGTTGCGTGCCATACATTACTATCAGTCCCGTTCCGTAACGCCGCATGCAGGAAGTTCGCTGACCTAATCACGGTGTATTATTGCACAGATCACATGATAGAGCCACCACGGTGCTGTTACCTATCAGTGAAAGTGACAGCCTTCCCCAACTTCCGCATCAACATTAGGCAAAGAATTCAGAATATCAAGAAGGAAGGTGATGCATAAACTCTCCTGTCCTGAACAGGAATTAGACATATTAATCAGTAGAGCCCGAAAGTTTGGCAAAAATGTCTTTTCCCTCTACATTTAATGATATTAGATATATATATATATATATATATATATATGATGACGCTCTTTTTTCATTTTGCCTATTTTGTGCCCTACTACATATTTTTAATTGTAATGCCTTCTTTCACATTTTCAATTAAATTTTAGAATGGTTTAAACCAACTCTTCCAAATATGATTAAATTGGTTTATTTTTCTGCCAATTCTGGCTAATGTCGATGCGTGATGATAGAATAAAACTGATGAAGAGACAGTCACAAAGAACATCTATGCCCAATCTGGGATTAGAATCCTGGACCCCTGGCGTCGTAACGCGCTGTGCTCCCTTCCAACTTTGCAACAAGGGTAAATTCCTTTAATAAAGGTGTCACAGAATGTTAGGCTTAGCGTGTTTTGTACGATTCCTTGACACGGATAGTAATCCAATACGTGGAAGTGAAGGAAATTTCGAGAAATCATATATCCAGCTGAAGATGCAGCAAATCTTCAAAACTCGCTAATCTCATATACTTTCACCAGATTTCTTTGCACGCGAAAACTAATTTCTGAAAGAGACCAGAAAAGAAAGGAGGGATTAATCCATTAATACGTGCAACAGAGGAATTACAAGAGAATCAGCCACTTTCTCCTCACGTCTCGTTAAGATGAGCGCGTGTCTCTCAGCATCCCTGCGAGGATCGTTCAGCAGACTTCGACGCAGCGGCCGATTGACCCGTGACAACCAAACACGGCACAAAACACGCTATCGTGCCACACTTCCGCTCTTCGGCACAGGATGTTGGCGGAGCGATGCGTCACGCAATGATCAAAGGGACATTGTGCGTATACGAAGCAATGGAAATAAACACGGCGTGTTCGCTTGCAAGGTTACTTTGAACCAGATAAACCTTAACTTCGACAAAACTCGGGATGCAGCTAGTGTGTGGGGAAAGTGCCTTGGGGCGCTTTCAAATCGAAGTATTTAAATTATTTTTCAGTTGCATAAGAACGGCAAACATGCAACACGGCACACATTCCTTCTTTCGCAAAAGTGTTACAAAAATACTTAGCAAGACGTACTCTGTCCTAAATGCATGCGTTTATGCAACTATTGCCAAACGTGGTAGTTTCCACATTCAAGGGTGTTGAGTACGATTAAAGGAACTTACAAAATTCAGAACAGAGAAAAACCACAAAGGGAGACTCCTTGCTCAAATAACAGACTTTAGTACTCACGTACGCTTTGGAAACTTGAGGACCTGGACAATAATTATAATCTAGCGACTAGAAACAATTAATATGGTAAATGCTGTTTTTTGTACGTTGTTCCTTTTCTTTGGAAATGCTTCTCTTCAAGTCTGTGGAAGGCACGTGAAATCTGTTCCAATCAACAGACGCTCCACACAAGTAGACACTGTGCGAATTAAGCTTCCTGCTTTGGGGGAGGATACCCACTCAGTGGCGTATTTGCGATTTCATTTTGGGATGTATGCAAATTTGTGTTACCCGTCAGTAAACTAAACTATTGCCCTGCAGTTCTAAGCATATTAGAACAGTGGTTCTAATCTAGGCCCTTAAACCTTATGATAACACTTAGACGTAATTTACATTCTAAGAAGACCCAAACTATACACAAAATCTAGTAACTTGCCCAATTATCTATTGCTAAGTTGAAACTTAACGTCATCTTAACCTGCAAAGTTTCTTGTTCACATTTTAATACATTATTCCATGAAAACAAAAGTGAAAAACATGTGTCACATCGGTGAGGTTGGTCAGTTTCAGAATGGTGTATTTCTTTAATCCACAAGGCTGCATACTTTTCGGCAGGGAAATTTTTGATGACTGGACCATTAATGGACACGAATGTTTTTTTTTTTCAATTGTGAATGTTACGCAGTTAGAAATGGTATACTACATGCTTTCAATTCAATTTTCTTTGAGGGGGATAAAACATCCCTGACAGGGGAAAAAATCTTTTGCTGGGGGTGAAATCCCCGGTATCCTCCCCTTCCCCCCTTCGTTAATTTGCACACTACAACAACGGATTTAATATTTAAAAAATCCAGAGCCGGTTGCGTGCAGCAGTCAAAATTTACTAATTGAAACATTCACGTGGTATTTACTCATATTCGAATACTCTTTTCGGAATGTTAACTGTTTTGGCATTCTCGCAATTAATCGTATCGGATTCCTCTTCTAATTTTCTAATTATAGAATCGCATTTACATTTATGAAACGTGCGAAACAGATAAAAGACAAACTGTTCTATGGAATAAAATTACCTTTTTTTAATGCAACCAAGGCTAGCTACTTTTTGTGGAACAATACCACGCCAATGTTAGGGTAATAATATTGGGAAGATACAGACGACGATACTAACAATGACTACACAGTGGTTGTCACTTTAAACACTCGATTACGTCAAAGGAGATTAATTTGGATTCAGTTCTGACGAAATTGTATTAAGTGTGCAGAACGAAAGCTACACTTAGTGAAACCAGATGGTTTGGTGGATGCGATTCTTTAAAATTGTCTGTAATGTTTCGGTTTCAAGTTAAATTTATGTTCAGATAGGCTAATCGGGAGTGAAATTGGAACTACTCTGCTATGTGCCTCCAAAGATGAGCGAACCCTGAACCACTTGATTACAAGGCGACAACGTTACAACTCCGCCTATCGGTGAAGCCCGTCTCGACATTGAAAGAAAATATCCTAATCTACGTGATGTAGTGAAATCTAGTCGGATTAAACGAAATAATCTGATTCCTTAAATAACATCTGGATTGCACACTTGTTATAAAATACTACATTTATGTTCGTAAGATGCATTCTCTACAACGAAATGTTTTTTTTTAAAAAAAATGCTTCTTACACAAATAACTTGTTTCAATCATTATGGCAGTAAAGTTCAAATCTGTTTAAAAGGCAGGCATGGATGTTCGTTATATCATATCATTCTATCTAAAAACTAGTAGAACAATAATGGATGCTAGCCTCTACAAAATTTGATAATTTTGACTAAATTATTTAGTAATTCTCAACATAATTGGGTTGTAATTGCCTAAAAAAATGGCGATGATGTCTGTCGCGGTCACCATCGGCTATTATTCGGTCATCCAGGAAAAAAAAAATACGATCCCGCTACGTTCATTTCGCAATCACTTTACAGGACTTTTTATTATACTTTTTTTCGTAAGAACTTATTACATATACATTGGTAGGTGGTTAGCTATAACTAAGCACTTGTTTGATGAGAAATTACTCAACTCACATATCTGAAATTCCACCATCACACTCTTAAATGATAATTCAACACCCAAGATCACTCTTCCAAGCAGAGAAACCGCTAGTCTATAAATGGAAGTAATTCACTTGGAAAGAGAACGTGACGTTTTGGTACTTACTATGACCACCTTCCCCGTTATTATTAATCAGTTTTTCTCTGCGAGACTGCTTACCTGTAAAACAAAGAACACGGAGTGAATTTGACATTCAAATAATAAGCATCTGTTATATTCATTTCACGCATTAAACATGCAAATCAAAAACCGACAATAATTCACGGTCTCATAACAAAGTTCAGTAACTGTTACACAACTGACCAAACGTCTTAAAAAAAACAACCTAATAGAGTACTGTATTCTTAAAACATCCCATGAACCATAGCTTATTACGTAATTTGAATAATTTGTTCTTGAAAAGAAAAGAAAAACATGCATCTTATTCATCCAGTTTCTTCAATTTATTGAAATGTTGTTTCAAGTTCACTTTATGCACAGATAGGCTAAACGGGACTGAACTTAACAGTTTAAAGTGGAATTCTCCCACTAGACCCCTTGATTACAAGGACTGGACCTACAGTTTAAACTGGGATCCGAACCACTGCGAAATGTGCCCCCACTGGATATCGAACACGGGATTCCAATTTCTAATTATGCGTTAATGTCCAAATACGAACTAGTTGTTCCAGAGCTCCAGCGTAGCCAAATTGTTAGTGCTCTCGCCTTTGGTGAGATTGGTTTCGGGTTCAATTCCCAGTGGAAGTTCCCAAAATGTCGGTGTTGATCAAGCATCATTGGAGTGTTACTTGAAGAGAAGAAGTGTCTGGCTCCGGTCCTAAAATGCAGAAAACCGCGGCGGTGAGACTCGATACGTAACACAATGGCAAAAACGACTGCCAGGCGCTGGTCCTCACAGGCTGTTGCGCGATTGGAGTTTAATTTCAGGATGATTATTTCAATAAAATAGCAGGTTTCAAGTATTTTTAAATGTTTTCTGTTCGTTCTTTTGGTAGTAACTAGCGTTAAGTTTTGATCACCACTCCGTCTTCAGTTAGAAGAATTATAAACTTCGGGGAACCACACTGACATTCAAGTTAATACGCACAAGTCTACTTAGGAGGAAGCTATGTGGGAATGATAAAAAATTAATAAACCAATGTAAAAAGAGAAGTGCGACAATACAGCTGAAAACAGACCAGTCCACTTCAGGCTTATGCAACGTGGCCACAGAGTTATTGGTTCGTTCCTAAGTGTCGCAGGTTGGTAATCTTTAGTAGCCCATCTCATGGTGTATACGGAAAGATCTGAGCTGTAATAATTCCACAGACTTTCAATGGGATCGTTACTGTACAGTCACGGACACTTGTGGGTTGTAACGATCCTATTGACTTTCATTGGAATTGTTAGAAGCCAGAAGTGTCCGTGACTGTACAAATATACACCACCATCCAAGTCAAAGGTTGGAGAGAGACTTTTAGAGTTATCTAACACCAAGTAAGTGCTTCATATTTTCAATACTCCAATTCACGATGTTACAGAATATCTACATTCCTTCAAGCTAGAGAACAGTTATATCCTTACGAGCAATCTCCACACTGTGATCGATGGTAAGAGAAAGGATTAAGATATCCATAAGATAATAGCGACCCATTGTCCAGTTTCGAAGAAAAGTTCTAATTAATACCCACTAAACGAAATAAAGACGTTAAGATCCAAGTCACAGATAAAGACAGAACGCAATGGGAAAGCTTAACTTCTCGGCCTCGTGTTTAACAATAACTTTTCACCTTCCTCGGAAAAGTAAACGACCTGCTAGTTTTCTAATTTCACCTCCGATACAAACAAGCGATAAAGGCGAAAAAAATTATGCCTCTCTTCCTGAGACTTTCAAAAAGGATTCCAGCTGGTATAAAGGCTTCCCACATAGCTGCGCCGCCATTGCAAATTAGAGCCGCAAATGAGCATTGATACCTGAACCGTGACGATCTACTTTCAGGTCATTCAGTGACCATTACAAAGCCCGTCTGCCATTTAATTATTACAATCCTGAAGCAGGGGAAAAACAGAGAGCATTCATTGTACTTCCTTCGAAACTGGTACGAGATGTTCAGTGAATTAGCTTTTACAATCGCATTCCACAGACCTGTTGCTAAATGCCGTGGTTCGTTTATGAGGACTGATTCAGCGAAGATGTTTAAATGATCCAAGCCAAGACTCGTTATTGTACCTATCCTCCTAGATTCCAAGAAGCTCTTCTTTGTTTCTAGTAAATATACAGCCACCAGTCAACATTCGAAACTCTCAGAACAGAACAAAGAATGCAAAACAAAGACGTTCAAGATTTAGAAATCTTGGCACAATTTGAAGCAAGGGAAGGGGCGAGAGAAAAGTTACACTGGATAAACTTTTAGTTTTCTCCACTCTTTAGTATGTATGTGCTCTACAGTCTAGTACACACACGAGAAAAGGTATCGGTCTCGTTCTGAGTTGTAAATATAGATCTTGTTCTCGTCTCGAGGTTGCGAACTTTCACGGGGGTAGGGTCCATTACGCGAAACAAATGTTGTTAAAGAAATTCTTTGAATAATCTATCTTACTTCATATTGAGGTTGTCTGCAACTTAATTGACATTTAATGAAATAATTAACGTTGCATCAACTTCTAGTATCAACAATATGAAGCATTAAACTGCGGTTTAATGCTCAAGGGTATTGCAGTTTTTGTTTGACGCCTCGTTTCCACGCTACGAAACCTCGAAAAACAAATTTATCCTGAATATAAGAGGAGGAGTCAAATTAATATCTTAACTTGTTTTCTATCTATTAATTTCTGTATGTAAGCTTACACGAGTTTGCTGCATTTTAGCACAGAGGTGTTGCAAATCTATTTTCAAGTCTGAGTTAGTGCCTGTATACCTCAAGGAGAATTCCCTTTGGAATGCATGTGCAGTACCTTATGAGCCACTGGGAAGGCCTTTCCACCCATCTGAGACCATTATCGAAGTTCCTCCTCCATTCGTAAGTTTGCTGGTGTGATAAGCATGGCAGAGATATTGAATTTTCATTTGCATGAATATTACTGCAAGTTTAAGGCTTTCAGAGGCAACAAACTTCTCTTCACTGATGTGCGGATGAGGCGCCATGTGTAAAATGACAGAAATGGCGTTTCGAAGCTGTTGCAGCCTCATGTACATTTCAGCTATATACAGTCTGTCTAATTTTGTCAAACTTTTGCACACTAAATCTCAATCTCGATACCAATTCTAGTTTGTATGTTATTTGGTCCACGTCTGGCGAAGAAAGGTGCCAGCACATACAACCACCCTGGCATCAAATCAGCTTGTATCAAACATAGTAGACTCCGCACCAGTGGCGTACGGGGTTTAAACCCCCCCCTTGAGCTTGTGAAATGTTATGAAAAATGCTGTGGAAAAAAAATAATTAAATGGCCAACTTACCACAGTCAAAGATCTAGGACAATACTATTAGTACTACTACTACTAATAATAATAATAATAATAACAATAATGATAATAATTTGAATTATTATTTCCATGCAGCACGAAGAAAAGCACAGCATTCCAAACACATGCGTCTTTCAGAGAGATAGCCTTGAAAATTAACAAGTATTTTTGAAAATAAAATATAAGAGCAACTATGATTTAAAGGAGAGAAAACTTGTTTTGTATCTCAGTTGCAACAATGTTCAATACACTGCCGTACGCAGGATTTTTTTTCGGGTGGGGCTGGAATAGTAAATGTGGATAGCACATGCCTTCGTTTTGGAGGGCAGGATGCATAATAAAATATTTCGTATTTTTGGAGCTTTTCAGTCTATTAAAATTGTATTCAAAGACAAAAATGGTAATCGGGACTCACTTTAAAAGAGGTTTCGCATTTACACATTTTGATTTTTTAAAGTTCTTAACGGATTTTTATTTGAAAATTCTGATTTTCTCAAAATTTTGGTAGGGGCTGTAACCCCATCAGCCAGCCCTCTACGTTCAATGAAAATGTATTTTTTTGTGTGAACAATGAGAATTAACTAAAGAAAGTTCTTGGTTCGTTGTAAGCGGCTAATGTATAGACAAAGGCTAGGCGGACAAAAACAGTCACCAGTCCACCTTCCCATTGTTTACCGCAGCATGTTTGAATGCCTCTCTTAAAATGTCTCACCTTGTTGACTAGACATGTATTCAAACGACAATAAGCTTAACTATTGTAAAATGTTTTGTTGGCAAGAACATAGAGACAATCCAGATGTGAATTATCGGGGACAATTATGAGGAGAGGAAGCCGGAAAAATTCCAACCAATTCCGGGAATCGAACCCGGATCTCCCGCGTGGTTGTCAGACGCTCTACCGACCAGACTACCGCAGCTCCTTGGATGAGTTCCATACTTTGATTATTTTAATTTATTTTAATATATTTTCTTGTTTTTATGGATTTTCTTCACACTTGAAATGTCTCAGCTCGTTGACCAGACAATTATTTCGTAACAAAGAAACAAAAAAATGCTTCCAGAATTCGATAAAAATCGAATAACTAGAAAGTGATATTGTTCTATTGCTTTCGTAAATACTATATTTACGTAGATCTCTAGTACTTAATAGTAGTAGTGGTGTTAGTAGTATTATTAGTAGTAATTCAGCTAATTAATTAATTATAAGTATTATTAATTAATTGTGATTATTATTATTTAATTAAAGTATAATAAAACAATGGTAATGTGAATTTGGAGAAAGTTTTAGAAATAACCCCCCCCCTTCAGCAGTGGCGTGCCCAGGGGGGGTTGGTGGGGGTTAAAACCCCCCCATTGGTTTCGTAATTTAAAAAAAATTCAAAACAGAAATACATTTTATTTCATAAATCGCTAATATTGTAAAATGTTTACATTTGGCAATGAGAAATGTATTTGCTTCTTCAATTACTTTTGATAATATTGGAGTTGAGTTACAGCAATGCACAAGCATTCATTCATTCCTTAGTCACTGAAAAGAAAGGAGAATTTCCTTCTCAGTATGGTCAAGAAAAGAGCCGTAACCCTTGGAATGCGAACTGAAGGAATCCCTCCTCCCCTTTCTTTCACCCACGATGGCCCTCTTAGGAGAATGACCCTCCCTTTCCTGTTACGACAGTGCTGCTAACTTTCCTTTCCTTTTTTTCCCCTTGTTATACCATTTATGCCAGCAGAGCAAAGTTCTGTGAGATTTGAATCACTACAATTAGTAGGCAAAGTAAGTCGAAATCTTATTTCGCACCTGGATGCATATTTATTTCAAAATATCAATAATTATAATAATAATAATAATAATTGTTGCAGGCAGTAGCGAAGCATGGTTTTACGAAGGAGGCAAGCGATGTTTTGTACAATAGCATGCCGGGAGGAAGGGAGGGGTGAAGGATGCAACAATAGCCCAACTGGCCCAGTCAGTTCATAAACAAAATAAAAGCAATTAATATGCCAAAATATTATACGTTTTACTCTTGTATAAAGGTAAAGGTAAAGTGTTCCCCTGTGCTTAGCACCACGCCATGAAGGCGTATAGGGGGTGTGGGGGTAACTCTTGTGCTCTTTACAAATTAGATATTTTTTTCTCAACCAATTTCCAGCCTTCAGTTTATTGAATTTTCTTGTAACATGTGTGAAAGATCTCACTTGAATTTGTGCGTAAATAATTTAGCAGTTGCCAACACTACTGACACTGACACTACTGGTTGCTGTCAACACTGGTGACGTAATTTGAGCTGGACCAAGCTGGATGCATGGTTCAGACATTCGACCGCCCGGTATCTTTGTCCCAAGTCCTGGTGTTCACTGGGGTTGTAGCGAGTTGCAGTCTGCAAGGTAGCAAGTCGAAGTGGTCGTGTTGTGTGTTACGTTTCTGCGTGTGTAATAGAATTTTGACGTGGAACTAAAGATGGATAGAGAAAAGAGGAGAAATACGTATTAGATTATTTCCAAAAGAAACAAAAAATGGAAGTTGAAGCTTCACCTTCCACAAATAGAACGTCAGAAATGGTCGATTTAAGTTCAGAGGAATTCCATCCGAATTGCGAGAGTGAAACGTGCGAACTTTCAGACTCTTGATATTCAACAAGAAGGCATAACAGAAGATATTGCAAACCTTGTTGCAAAATTATGTCAAGGAACTGTCGAGGTAAGTGACGTTCATTATTTGATAGCAGATATATCCATAGGCGGATTTAGAATTGTTTTTCTGGGAGGCCACAGCATGTGCTGTAAGCATACAATCGTGTGTGTGCAGGGAGGGGGGGTGCCCGCGTGTGTATGTCTGGAAGACGTGTGTAGGATGTCACCAATAAACTTTCGCAGGGCGAGATAACATGAAGATGAACAAGTTCCCTCAATGATTTCAGGGGCCTCACCGATGGTGGTGTAATCAAAGAGGTCCTGGGTTTGATCCCCTGTGAAGGTGCATTGCACAGTGGTACGTATCCCGATTTAAACTTTAAGTCCAGTCCCGATTAACGTATCTGAATATAAAATGGACTTTACAATCATTTACTTTTTGTTTTGTTCACGAACCCTCGAAAAACGATATTACCTATCTTATAGATCCACCAAGGCATTTGAAACCCTGGCGTCGGAGCAGTGGCACGTATTTTCCGAGGTCCCAGAAAACTTGGTGCTACTATACAGTGTATATGTATGCAACCACATTATAAAATCACGGTTGCCATGGAGAGTTTTATTATTTTGTAGGAAAGGGATAAAATTTGTATTACGACACGGGATAGACTAGATAGGCATCCTATTAACTGTAAATATTCCTTACAAATCTTCTGAATATTTCTCTTGTACAAACGCAACAAATACAATAAGTAATATGTGTGTGGAGTAATAAATTCATTTTCTGAAAGCATCTTTTCTGGCATCAGTGGTCGAAGTAGGGGATGCTGCCTCCAGTTAAGAAAGTTTCACAAATCATACCCCCAATTAGAATAATTTGCATATTGAGCATCCTCCACCTACTGTATTGTCTCCATGTTGATCCATACAAGGATGTACCCTCTCGTATCTCCAAAATCGATCAAATATCCCCTCCCTTTTCGGCTACGAATTTCTATTTCGAGCACTGTGTGGCAAGATTTTGTCGGGCTCAGTGACAGATCCTGTGGTGCGGTACTGGGCTTCGGAGGGGAAGGGGGGAGTGGCCCCTTCAACGGTTGGTTTCGCAGTTCCATAACGTTAACATTATACAAAATTCCTCTCCACAGACCTAATATGAAAATGAATATGACACATTAATGACACTGTAGTAGAAAATGTTAATTACTGAAGGGGTTCGTATTTGTTTGTCGACTGTCAAACAAATGTTTTGACCAATAATATAATAATACAATGCCAAAAATGTACACAATATTTAGCAAAATCATCTCCACAACAAGTACAATGTTCATTAAATTGATGTTTTAAATCCACTTTATGCACAGTGAGGCTAATCGGGACTGAACCTAAAGTTTAAAGTGAGATCCGAACCACTATGTGCCTCCACCGGGTATCGAACCCGGGACACCTTGATTACAAGGCGACGACGCTCCCACTGAAATGAGACTGTGGTATCGTCATCTTGCAGCAATGCAAACACGTCCAGTAAATGCTCTTGAAGCAATTGATATGTGCAGTGAAGCAATATTTCCCTGGGTAAACACGTTTGCGCATATTATGTACAATCCCGGTAACAACAACATCAAATGATAAATCATTCTCAACTTTGAGGCGGTTGAAGACCTATCTTCGACATACCATTTGCGAAGAAAGATTAAATGGGTTAGCTGCTCTGAACATTCACCGGGATATAAAAGTTACTTGTGACGACATACTGTCAGAACTCACACAGAAACCTCGATGCCTAAATTTCAGAATTTAAATTGTTGAACTATGGTACCTTATTTATTACTGTCTTTAAGACATCAAGTAGTCTTAATCTCTTTAATGTTGTTACAATGTTGAGTGTACATATTTTTTTGTTTAAAAATTATATTTGAGCAATTAAATATAAAATATTAATAATTTGGAAATATTCAAGCAGGTGCTTTTATATGATGCAATAAAAACATGAAGCATCCATAGCAAATACATTGATTGCGTTCATTGGGGTAAAATCCAAGTATATTAATTATCTAATTTATTACAAGAAATTTGAAATGTGAACTGGAAAATGTATTGGATTCATAACCCGCCCCCCCCTTACGAAAATCCTGGGCACGCGCCTGCCCCCTTGATAAAATCCTGCGTACGTACTGCTCCGCACGGGCCTACCTCGTACCCAAGCATCACAAAAACTTGCCGGCACAATAAAATATGGTTCCTTACAAACGGAATTGTTTCTCGATCCACGTCTGGAGCAAGGTAATTATAAATTTTGGGCTTCCTTTGCAGGCATTGGCGAGGTTATTTTCTGGCAACCACTGACCTACAAAAATAACGCCTCCTTTTTACGATGGCCATCGCCGCGTCGGCAGGAAGTCAAAGGCCAATTCCTCAGCCTGGCATCCTGAGGCACACGTGACCAGCAATGAAAATTCCATTAGTGGGTATGTGGGTCGACACCATGATGAGCAAGCAGACACAATTCCCAAGACAAGCCATGAATGATCGCGCGGCAATTATCAAAGTTCTGCCACAAAACAAACGCAATCTGCGAAAAAAGAAACATCTGGATAAACCAGTCCGTGCTAGCCGCAACATCCATCATAATTTTCGATCAGTTCTCTTCCCGGAGGATGTGGAAACGAGGCTCGAGAAGCACCTGCACGATTAATATAATATCCCTCGATCTGAATTCCACCGCCTGCCTCCAGCTAAAATATGGGAACGCGTTTCCTTTGTTTTAATTCGGAAGTAATAAGTATTCAGTCCTGCTACCTGTGCGCATCCTGATGCTCTGAATTCGCTGGGATATCCCGTACCTGCGCAGAATTGCGAAAGGGCGCTTTATGGTCCGTTTGGCAGGGAAAACGCACGATGGGATGGGCTCTAGACGGAAATTCACACCCAAAACATCCTCATTCTTAACATACTGGGAAATGGTACTATCACGTACGTTGGGCTTCAAGCTCTGTTATCACAAAGCATGACTGGCAGTTATAACAAGAGTCACAAGAATACCATTTGCACAAGAACAATGAACGTATATGTCAATTATTTATTAATAAGTAAGTGAAGAAGGAACTAAACCTAACTATGTTGTGATCTCTGTGTGTTTCCATGGGTGTTCCCAGAAATGTTTGCAGGGGATGGTCAGGTCGTTGATATAAAATTGAATCAAATTATACTTTGATAATATTATTACTTTGATTATGCTTTATTATTACCTTACTGTTAATACTACCTTGTAAACACTTTGCTCATGAAAAATCTTTGAAAATTAGAGGAAAATTTCATTCACGAATATTTTATAAAATCCCTTGTCTCTTCTTTTTAAACTTCTCGAACAGTATGTTGGGAGGTGTTATCGCCACTTTTGGCTAATCGCGACGATTAGAATGAGTGTTGATATAATGAAACTAATGAATGGATACACAAAAAAACACCCATGCCGGATTCGAAGCCTGGACACCTGGCTTCGTAGCGCGCTGTGCAAACCACTCCACTACAGAGGTCGGGTTACATTCATTCTAATGGACGTGATTTAAAAAAAAAAAAAATCTGTTTGGTTGCCGCACTAGGACCAATACAGCGGTGCATATACAAACACTATCACTTTCCCCCTTTGAAAAGCATTTTCCCTTTCGCCCCATCATCTTTAGGGCCTTAAGATGCACGCCCGTGTCAGTAAAAAAAGCTAACTCGTGTCCACTGGAAATCAAATAGTAAATTAACTTTCTCCAAATTAAGCCATTAAGCTAATGAACGACTACTACAAGGCGCTTATGTAGGCCAACGGTCTCCCAAATGACAACACGACATTTATTGAATTGATCACGAAAACAAACACCCATGTATCCTAATGTACATTTGCGCACATTGCTCTGACATTGGTTTCTATCACATACAAAGCATTCCACACCGTCGCAAGTACTCTATACAACACTATTTCTCGTGATAGTTATTTCAACAGCTTTCACAAGAATGTATTCCTACAATCTTCCGAAAGAAATGGATACATCATTGTTCGCGCCCGTGATTTAACAGGAAGCACTCTTCTTGCTTCGGACGCTGTTTGTAGCATTTCCAGGAAGGTTAATGATGCTCTAGGTAGACTAATACATATAATGACTCAATTATACATATATAATGTATTCGTTATATACATACATTATATATATATATATATATATATATATATAAACACACACACACACACACAACTGCAGACAGCCTGCAATACATCTCGCATAGCTTCGCTTCTCTACGCTCACAAACTATTCACACTCTGTTTAGTAGGCACTAGTGTCCTGAAAATATTCTGGCGGCCATCTTGGCTCCAAATGTCCACGGTACGGAATAATCATTTAATACCGAAGAGAATGCAACAAATGTCATCTATCATGGTGTATGTGCGTGCAGAGAAATGATTTGTGATCATGTAAAGTTTATCAGTTTCAGATAATATAATGGATTTTCAACATGCAATCTATAATAGATTATGGAGGAAGATGGCGGTGTGGGATTGAGGTCAAAGTTACTTAAGTAATGAATGGAATCATCGCGTTGAGACATTAATACTTTGGTGGCGGTCGGTTGTGTTAATAGCTGTGACACGATTAATTCGAAAAAAAAAAAGCGTAGAATGACATTAAGCACCAGCTTTCGTGGGATTAGCCAGATCAGCAAAAGTAGTGTTTAGCGAACGATGTCGAATGGTTGGTTAGTTCTACCATTACACGATCTGGGAAGATGAAGGATGGACGACCTCCGCGGCATAGTGGTTAGCACAGCGCTTTACGACGCCAGGTGTCCCGGCTTCGAATCCCGGTCTGGGCACGGGTGTTCTTTCCGAATGTCCCTTCATCAATTTCATCAAGCTTTTTATCACATAACTCCCGAATTAGCGTATAAGAGATATTTCATCCTTTTATCTTTAAGCCTACACGTGTGCAGGTCAAGTGTAATGACGAGCACAGTAGACGACGCAATCTATCCTGAAGTTTCCTCCATACCAACTTGACAAGAAAGCCTTCCTTTGACTCTTGGTGGGAACAAAAATTAGATGAAAACGACATAACGCTTTCTTCCCAGTTCTTTCTGCACAATATTCGGAGATATATATATTTTTTAAGATACACGCATAAGCTTTTTACAGGACAGCTATTCAGGTCGAAAGGAATCAGCCGCCCTACTTCTCGTAACGAGGCAACACGAAGAATCACGTGATCACATGACACAAACCAGGTAAAAATGAATCGATACTGCTCGTGCCGTGTACAGTTCGAATCTAATGTGTCGCGATACCTACACAGGAAACTAATGTATGCCGATGCAAATTATGAGCCTAAAAATTAGGCAATTTTCAGAATATACAAATTATGTCCGAATTCCAGGCACAATCCATTTCCTATATGAAGCCAAAACGAGAAGCCGTAAGAGGAGGTTGAAGTAATCAATAAGAAAATAAATTGTCAATAGACATTTATCGATAGCCGAAACGTGTAGTCTTACCGGATAATATACAGCGTTAGGATAAAACCTCAAGCAATGATGGGAAAGTCTATAGTGTGTTCCGTTCGACAATTTTACAACTAGTTTTACACAAATTCACGTTGATTTTTACTTATTTATATTAATCACGGCTGTGAGGATGAATGATGAAATCCACGAGCCCCTGACGCATACATGTCTATACTAACGTGAGGTTCGAACCTAAACTGAAGAGGTGCAATGCATTCACTCTTTAATAATGACAAAACATAGGATTTATTTCAGGCGAAAAACATTTCTCAGGCCTACTCTGATGCCATTTCTGTAATGTGGTACCTTAGTGGTCCGAGTTTTATCTTAGATATGTCACACTTCTTTCAAGGTTCATTGACAACTAACTAAAAGCGACACTTTTATTAATGACATACTCCAATACACGACAGAAAATACTTCATACTAACTAACACGCTAGCCTTCTTAAACCCGAAGGTTTATGGCTGCAGCAACACAAGCCTTCCATCTGTCCTTATCCTGGGCAATATCAATCCAATCCTTTCCATTCTTACCGACTCCCTTTAGATCCATCTTCATCTAAGCCTTAGTCTTCCTAAAGGTCTCTTAACATCAGGTTTCCCAACAAGAATCCTAAAAACTCCTCTCTCCTCTCCCCTCTCCCATTCGTGCCACATGGCCTGCCATGGCATTTAAAAATGCAATGCAAAATTGTAATGTTTGTCACTGAGCCTTTGATAACTGAAAAGACTCGCACGTTTCTACTGATCCTATGGAACACTCGGTTGTCTCTGGACTATCAAATTGAAGCCGTAAAGTCAAAACGTGGCTAGGGACGGCATAAGTTCAGGAAATGATTTGGGACGGGTTCGACGGTGAAGAAATCATTAACAATAACGGAAAACGATCGGACAAGCACCACAAAGGTTAACGATCGTTCAACAGCTGAGAGCAAGGAACGTTCAAGCCGACTACAAATTGAAAACTCATCGCAGGCAATCCCCCCCGAGGCAGCCCAAAATGTATCAGACTCACGGCCAAACGTGGCAGAGGTGTAGGGAACAGAAACAGCATGACTCCCACGCCCGTTGGTAATTTGTTACCCGAGGATGTAAGAGAAGGATCGCTTGAATATTTGCACTGCACTGCAAAGGCAGTTAGGTACAAGTAGAAAGAGTCAAGCGCAAATGGATCGTACTTTACGCTGTATTCTTCCTGAAATTTTATACGAACATATTCATTTAAGAAACATTAAGCTTTAAGGCTCGGCGTGAATCTTCATGTTTTTGTTTTCGCTGTTGTCTAGATATTCTCAAAAGCTACGTAATCCTATTAAAGTATTGAGAATATCTAGATAGCAGTCAAAGCAAACCAAGATTCAGCGGTTTCTCGAACGGAATGGAAAGGACTCGAAAACAGCTGTCTCTTGTCTGCCAAAGGCCCAGCCGATTGTTAACACAAGTATGATAACATATATTTTTCAATAATATCTTTATATATTGGGATTGAGGGATCACATATTAATCTTGAAATTATGTCTTGATTAGATAACGTTATCTCAATATATTTCACACATCAGATCAAGATTTATATCTCGGTAATGCAGATAACAGGAGATTTTGAACTTTATAGGAACCGATTATGAAATTAACGTTTGATTAGCCTATATTTAATATAAATACCACATAGAGACGTAGGGATGGTGTCGAGACTTGGCACCGTTTTGCTATCGTGACTCCAAATATGAAGCATAAACAAGATATACTACGGATCCCTGCATAAACTTTCACAGCGTGCAGAAGCACCTAAGTTGTTTCGTTTGATGCCTCGTTTCAACGCTACGAACCATCGAAAAACACTATTTATCCTGAATATATATGTAACCACGCAACGTACGTTCACAACTGCCACTAACGGACTGACTTTGGAAATATATATATATATATATATATATATATATATATATATATATATATATATATGTAATCAGGTAGATTGTCCGTTGGGTGTGTCTGAAAAAGTTGCATAGTATACTGGTTTGGGTTTTAATTAGGTAAAATTTTAAATTATCAGACCCAAAAGTCTTGACCGAGACTGTCCCAGTCCCGTCCCAATATTACAACAGGTGTGTCTCGTTCCCGGTGTTGTCTCGTGGCATGTGTGTTACGATGGCAGACATACAAACAATGAATGTTAAATGAAAAAGTCGAGATTATTTGTTGTGCAAATCTTGTTTTTATAGCAAGTTTATTTCCGAAAAGCGGACACTTCTCAATAAGGGACATCAATTGGTATCCGTTATAGAGAAGTTCCAATGTAATAGTAATGACCATATGATAGTTGGAAATACCTATAATGCTGTTGCATGGTTGTCGAGCCAAAAGATCAATGTTCAAAGGATAATATGAGAGAAGAATGAGAACGTAATATTAGTGTGCAAATGCAACGGCTTGTCAGTAAAAGTAACAGCAGCTGCGCACGTACACACACAACAAAAAAAATTTGGACGTTCCTCACCTGGATTCTAGTTTAAAAATGGACCCCGAATGTCAGCTGCCGAATGACGCATATGCTGCACTCATCATATGAGTCATACCACGGCTCACCTTGAGCTGCTCGCTCGCGAAGGCTCAAGCCAAACTTCTACCACCGGAAACTATAAAACCGGTAACATCGATACCCCCTTTCAAACCCTCTTCATAATTTCCTCCGATGACACGTGGACTTTTAGATGCAGCCTCGGGCGACTGGCGGCTCACTACAGGTTCTACTTCCGGCATTGTAAGTCATGTCAGATGCAAGCATGGACCCTTAGGCACGTTTACATAATAATATGCATCATAGAACACGCTATGAGTTGTCTGCGGTTTTTGAGACAGGGTGAAGAGTTACCCTAGGGAGCAATGAGAATTTTATACCATATAGTTTATGCTAGGATGACCAGACGTCCTGATTTTCGCAGGACAGTCTATTTTTTGAGAGTCATGTCCTGCGGTCTGCGATGCTACTCCGAAAAACCAAATATGTTCTATTTTTCAACAGCGTCCTGCGAAATAGCCTGCAAAACAACCAGACGAATTGTTTACCTCTTTGAAACTGTTAGTGCATTTTAAATTCATAGTATTATTAGTTTGCATGACAGAAAAGAGACGTTAAACAACAATCAAATCAAATTAAGAAGAAAGATTAAATTTTGTAATATGTCAAGGCACATGTAAACAGCATGACTTTCCCTTTGATGTGCTCTTTTAGTTATAGCTGCAATTCAGGCCCCCTCCCCGTACGCATCCATGGAAGTCCTGCTTTTTTGTTTCAGAAAATCTGGTCACCCTAGTTTATGCAAAGGGGTGTATTCTGACTAGGTGTGTCTACCCAAAAGAAAAATTACCAAAAAATATTTCGTGAATAAACGCCGCCTGTAACTTCGGCCCATAGCAGCAGATTGGTTAAAATAATTCTAAGGAGAATTCACACCAAAGCGACGAGCAACAGGAGAAACATGTCGCTTGAGGATTTCAACAATCGAACGCAAGGTTGTCCGGCCTGTCATTCCGCTACGATGGGAAACGTTGCTACTGATTGGCTCGTTTCCAAGCTACACGTGTCGCTTGTCGCTTCGGTGTGAATTCTGCCTCAAAGAACACAAATTTTAGGTGAGAAGAAACTATTGAAGTTTATTTATTTATAAAAATGCCTGAAGTCGCACTACAGCTAGTGTTGTCCACGGGACGAGACGGGACAGGCTTTTAAAAATTCGAGACGAGACGAGATTGACCATGTGTCATGAGACAAACGAATATTTTCGAGACGAGACAGCATTTCCACGAGACGAGACAGGCCAAAGTCTCGTCTCGTGGGCAACACTAACTACAGCACATGTGTAGGGGATTATATTATGATTCTTGGGACAAATATATATATATACGATTCTTGGGACAAATATATGTGTTAGACAAAAAATCTTATTTCACGTCGCTTTTGTGTCACGTTTGGCTAATCACGACAATGAGGGTGAATACTGATTAGATCATACAGATGAAGTGACACAAAGAACCTTACCCAAAACTTTAACCATCCAGTAGAAACAGGCGACGTTAAATAGTTTATGCAAGTAGACCTACGCGGGCTTCCAAGTGTGGAAACAGCGATCTATTCCAATGCACTCTGACGAAAACGCGATGTTTATTTGGGCCAGCGAAAATGGACAGAGCGGAGAGTAAAGGACAGATGTTAAGGCACAGCATCCGGGCCATGCGAGGCCTTCCACAAACGATGAACGATATAAACATACGGAGGTATTCTGGAATGAAGGATTCTCGCTTGCATCGGTTCCAGGAAAAACAGGATCATTTATTACCGACCACCATTTCTGGCCCAATTCAATTCTGCGTAATGTACGTGCAATGACAACATCTGTAAGCAATGTCATTCAATTATAATCCATTGGCGTAGATCTGCCAAGAGATGCAAATTAATGGCAGATTATTTGATTAAAAGTTTACTGCAACGTGCGTAAACGAACATGCCTTGCCATCAAGGGGTTCCCGGTTCGATACCAGGTGGAGGCGCATAGTGGTTCGGATCCAACTTTGAACTGTAGGTTCAGTCTCGATTAGGTTATGTGCATGAAGTGGACTCAAAATAAAAATAAAAAATAATAAAAAAAACGTGTCGCTGCCGAAAGCGTCGCCAGAAATGTTGTACGGGGACGGGGTTGAAAAAAAAATAAACAGTTATTATAATAATAATAATAAACATCCTTAATAATAAAATCTTATAACGCCAGATCCGGCAGGGTTGTATTCTTTATTTTTCTAGCATTTCATACCGTTGATATACTGAAACGCAATTGCATTAACTTTTACACACCCCTTTCAAAGGAAATAATTGAAAATATGGAGAAAAGATTACGCTCTGCGACATAAAAAAAAATCATATTTTGAAAACCCACAGAATCATCCAGGATTGGTTTGAACGGCAATATATGAAAAAATGGAAGTTCTGACCTGTTTTTGCATTTTACACTAAAATTCCAGAGTTCGTTCTTGGCTTTGGTTAATTTGCTTGAATACAAATACAGTTTATTTCTGTAATAATAAGTTTTTTTCTGCATGATTTGGACTGATTGATTGAGTTTCGTTATTTTATGTCGCTTATCCTTCCACTTTTGGCTAATCGCAATATGAGAATGAGTGATATCATGAAGACACACTCAGAAAGAACACCAATGTCCACACCGGGATTCGAACCCAGGGCCTCTGGCGTCGTAGTACGCTGGGCTAACCACTCCGCCAAGGTGGTCGGCTTTATGATCTTCTTTACAGGAGGGATTGACTGATTGGTGCGATCACAACCTACCGACGAATTGCTCCCCCACCCCCTCTCTCTCATGTATCAGATTCGCATGTAGCGCCATCAATCAACACTAAGGCTTTACATTAAACCTACATGGCAGATTGTAACACGTCTTGAATTAAAAACTTGCACTCTCTGTAGCCGCTGCAGTAAAAGAAAACTTACTCGCACAACGAGGCATAAAATGTTCTCAAAATGTTGGTGTCTCTGGATGTCCACAATCCTCTGTGCGTGTTTGTGGGTGTTATTCTGGGATTCCACGTAACCAAGAAGCCAAACCTTAATCCCTACATTATGCTATTGAAAGAAAACTTCCAGGCAGTGGAAATTCCACACCAGCACCGGACATTCTTGAGGAATTATCCTCACTCTCGCTTTCTGAAAAGCCGCCTCTCGGAGCGGGAGAAAACGGAAAAGGGGGCCAACCGGTAGTTCAAACGCCTGACTGGGTATCATTCAGCCGAAAAGGAAAAAAAAGTGCGTCTCCAGACAACAAGGAAAATTTTGAAATGCGGACATCTTGGGATTAAAGCACGAGGAGGGTGAATGCCTGTGAAGTCACGACGTAACCGTTCCGAACAATTCTTAGTGTGCCTTTTTTCACCTACTTTACAGATGTGAAAAAAAATCAACATCAAAAGAGCACCTGGTAGGTTTCTATTGAAATCTTTATAAATGCTGAACAAAACCTACCCGTGGAATATTTTGCATGCCTGTCTCACATGCAGCAACAAACCGCTAATAAAACCTTACCAAACCGCATTCAGTTGGAAGTGAATCAAGGCGTCGGTGTTACCTAATCTGAGTATCTCTTGGAAGATATCACCATCATAAACACTTGAAATCCTCCCGTAGAACAGGCATAGAATTTAGTCACCAGAACCTTTTTCTCAGGAGCCATTTTTTTTCTTTTGCAAATATGGTCTGAGAAAGCCATGAATTCAACTAATATAAAGTACACATTTTCAAATATGAAGATTTTTAAAATTCGGCTAGCAACAGTGAAAAAATTTGTAGTGGCACGTTTATTCTGATTTAGTGACACAGTTATACAGAAAACATACAAACATTAAAAAACACATACTGTACTAGTTGCTTTTTAAAAAAGGTAATGGAAATTTGCATAAGCGAACTCTAAATATAAAAAAAATATTTTTGGCGCTGAATTTGAAAATTCAGGCACCGGGTGAAAATTTTCATGCGCCCTGTATTTTTCTACCCATGCCATAGAAGATGAATTATGGAACATCTAGACTCTTAAAATGTCTTTCGGGTTGATGTGCAATTGTTTTTGTTGATTTGTTTTCAAGTACGGAGTTGTGAAAAGTTGTACGTTTTTTATGCCTTAATTTGCTGTTTTATATAAAATAGAACTCGCGTGCATTACAGTGGTTGGTAACATAGCACCTTCACTCTAAACATGGGTTCAAATACTCTCGACGTTCAGAAGAAGATAACTTTACACTAGATGACCTTGAAGTATTAGATATTATAAAAATCTAATCACTAATGCTTTATTTTGATGTCTAGAACTTTAAATTTTACATGCGAATGTCACACACAACACTGGAATGCCCCATATGATGAAGTGGAACTAAGATTCTCGCATATATATGATTCCATGAATGTCTAAATGATGTTATTCGACATTGAATGACGCAACTAAGCAGTTCTACTGACCCCTTCGCTTAGAATCCCTGGAATGAAACTTGTTGGTGGCAATATGTTTAGTCAGGCACTTTCTCTGCAAACAACAAAATATAGTATTTTGATAAACTGCACGATGTAGGTATTCACGGACTCTCATCTGACCAAGGTAGACAAAGGTAATGTTAGGAACTTCAACTTACAACACAAAATTTAGAACTAGATATCCTTAGCTGATCCCCACATATATCCTTGCAATGAATGAGCTTTCAAATATGAATAGGACATTGATCACTAATGTTAATGTAATGTCAGCAAAAGGATGAAAAATGTCCACGGTCGTTGATTGGTTTTATTTGGTTCATTTTATTTCGCTATTTGAGAATGAGTGATGATGATATGATTAAATTGATGAAGGGACGCTCATAAAGAATACCCATGCCCAGGTCGGGATTCGAGCAGTGACATCTGGCGTCGTAGCGCGCAGTGATAACCACTCCGCCAAATGTTGTGTCCGTTTGTCAACTATATCGAGATTTCGGAGCTAAAAAGAGGAGAATATCTTTCCTGTCTGATTTTGCAATTTGGTTGAAACATGCCACTGGTTAAAAGCATGTATATTTGCTAGCACAAATAGTTAATTATCCTAAATGCTTATTTTCATGCCTAAATACGTATTGATTGCTTACCTTGGGAGATTAATAATAATAATAAAAAAAAACGAGCCTACATTATTTGCGTTGTGAATTGAGCGCACAGAATTAACCTGACATATGATACGATAAGTGCACATCTGCATCATCTCATCGGAAAACATTATGCTATGTGTACTAGTTTATCTCTTGTTTACACACAAAACGCCGCACACTAATGGCATTATCTGGAGAGCCATATTTGGTCCAAACTCATACGTGTCCGTATATGGACGTCATTTAGTACAAATTTAACATGTAATATATGAAAATTTGAGTTGAGAGCCACCGCCCGTGATGTAGTGGTTAGCATATAGGTCTTAGGTACGAACCCTGTGCAAGGCATGGAATTTTCACTGTGTTTGTTCATTTTACATAAATTCACAATTCCTACTAATCGTTGCGACCAATGTAGGCAGCGAAGCGAAGCAAAATAGCCCAAATACAAATTAGATTACTAGCATCAGTTCAATATGTTTACTTGGCTTTTTTTCTCCTCTTTACGTCTTTGTATACTTTAAAAAAGCAAGGTCATACATCCGTTGCCTAATAATCGGGAGTTTTAAGTTCGAACCATACCGATGAGCAAATCGACATTAACAAATGAATCAAATCAAAAGTCCATGGCCTTCGTTGAAGACTGTTTACTCTTCAAAACCTACAAATAGAAGTGACGCTGATTGGCTGTCGCAGTCACGTGACTTTCAACTGTGTACCACCCATACGGATCCATTGACCGTCGCATATGTCAAACTAGGTGTAACTCCTTGCGACTTGCATGGACGTCAGGAAGGGGGGGGGGGCAAGGTGGGGCCACCCCCCTGCAAAATGAATGTCCACCTAAAAATTATATATTTCACACATAATTTCATTTCAGTGACAGTTATTTTCGTTGAAGAAACATGATAATTTCAGATTGAAAAAGTGTTTTTTGAGGGGGGCATCACTATTATGGAGACAAATATACGTCCTTTGCCCCCTTGGAAGAAAATACCTTCTTTGCCCCTCCCTGGAAAAAATCCTACGAACGTCCATGGCGACTTGTAATCTACAGGAGTCTACAAACGCAAAACAAAGTACCTTAGTGGTGAAGCAGCAATAGCTAATGTAATTTTATTACTGCAGGCTAGTGTTTTGTTATAACGGAACAAAGTTCAATACACACAAAATAATATGCACGCTGGAACTGGAAGTTACGAGAAACAGAGACAAAATGACATACCACTTTACGCCACGTTAAAAACTAACTGTACATCTTTACGATCTTCAAACTCAACGCATAGGGGAACTGTAATCTCGCAAGCGTTGCTAAAGAGTTCACGAGCATGTAATAGCTAAAACATGGAGAAAGACTGTGTCACCTCCTTAGAAACTGCTTCATATAAACACGGAAAAATATGTTGCATTCATGTTGGAAACAGTTTGGCTACATAAGAGGTGGTGGTGTGTAGGTACGTATTTCCAACTTATAGGTTACAAAAGATAGTAAAAAAGTTGAGTAACTGACGGCCTGCAACTGTCACTTTCCGCTACCCACTGCACACTGTCCCGGGAATCTCTGGAGCAAGCGAACGAAAACAAGTCTCCGCGCAAGTAGGGACTCGAGAGGACTCGACAAATGAACCCGCGAGAGGAGAAAACGCGACTGCAACTACCATCTGTATGCAGCTTCAGCATTGGTTTGCTCTGCCCACTCACTTTCTCCCCTTCTCAACAGTTATGCGCGGACTTGCTCCACAGAGTCCATAACTGGGCAGAGTATAATGTTAAAAAAATGACCAAGACAGTTTTTTAAGGTATTAACAGCCATTATATAGTTAATCCTATTAAGGTTTCAAGATTCACTTTAAAATTTATGGTGCGAGCAACTGCAATTTGTAATCACTATATTTATGAATAAAATATTGAAATCAAATAAAAATGGCAGTCCTGTCAGTTTTTTGTAAATGAAAAGGCAGACTGTTGAATTTTAAAGGTAGAATACTGTAATTTTTCATGTATTTCATGAATACAATCACGATGAAAATATGAAAGAATGAATTACAACACCACATGAGGTCCTTCATCAAAAAGCCACTACTTCGTTTACCAAAGAACCAGCAAACTGAAGAATCAACACGAAATGGCACCACAGGAAAACATGAGTGTAATGAAACTCGAGGGCCATCGCCCATGATATGCCATCTTACCAAACGAACTTTGCACATTTAAATAAATAAGAGCGGAAAATGTTTGAATTTCACATCGAGGTTACCGCACGAGCCAAGACGGATGAATAATGTTTCCCTTCACGAAAAAAAAAAAAATATTGGCGTAAGTTCTGGACAACCGTCCAAAAATACCCAACCCAACATGAGTCGAATACTTCCTGAAGTTTACTGACGTTCTCTTTAGCTCGACATGTTCGCTACGATTCACTTCCCATCGTCTCACAAGGTCTACCTTCTGGGAAATGTTATGACAGTGGTTTCGCTCAAATGTCTATTTATATTCAGAAAATCCCTGTAATGAACAGAGCTTGATTGATACGGGATTTACGAGTGCCAACCTCCAGGTTACCTGTACAAGGTTCTCAGATTGTGGCTATGTAAAATTAATGGCGCCGATACTGAAATGAATGATACAGTGAAAAGATAAGTATACCTAAAATCTCGGGACCAAAAACTAATTACCAAGCCCAAGGTACCCACAGAACGGAAACCCACAAATCGGACTTGATTAGATTGTTGTTATTTAGCGTCGAATTTCTGCCACTTTTAGCTAATCGCGAAGATGAGGATGAGTGATGAAGGGACACTCACAAGGAACACCTATGCCTAGGGATGGATTCGAACCCGGGACACCTGGTCCACAAATTAGAAGGAAAATCTGATATTTATTTATTGAGAAAATTCCAGATACAGCACAGGTGGCCATGTTACACTGAAATTGTCAGCAATGAAAACGCAATAATAATACTAATAAGCAAAAAGATATTAAAAATAATAATTAAAAGTAACAAAAAACACAAAGAGAATGGAAAATTGACAAAAAATAAGCAAAAAATGGCACTATTTGATAATATTTACAAACATTTCTTCTAATAGAAGACCGAAAGGCAAACTCGGAGGAAAATATATCGATTCTTGAAAAAATTACTAGATATGGAATTCCCTACATATTTATTCTTCCTGAAGTCCGTGCCGCCTCAATTTCGTTAACCAACTCCTAGTGTTAGATAAAGACTTTTTTCAGCTAGGATTTTACAAGATATGTCGAGCTGTGGTCAGCACAACAATATGCCAAAATATACATTATGCACAGAAACGATGATCAAAACATAATCTACTTGGAATCGAACCCGGAATCCACAATCACTGTACAGTTGTTTTGATTTCTGTTATTTAGTGTCGCTTTTCTGCAACGTTTGGCTAATCGCGACGATGATGAAGGGACACTCACAAAGAATACCCATGCCCAGGTCTGGATTTGAACCCGGGACCATTGGCGTCGTAGCGCACATTCATAACCAATCCGTTTCGGAGGTCGGCTTAGTTGCTGGTTTTGAAAGACAACTTCATAAGATATATTTCCCCTTGTTATTTACCATCATTTATTTGCGTTGTCTTCTCTGTCCATTAATTTTAAATATGTGCTTTCTTGACACCATAGCTTTACAAGCACCCTAATAGGGAGAAAACAAATTACAAAGTCGATGTATTGGATGCTAAGCTAGCCTTCGTAGAGGTAACCAGATGTCCCACGTTCGAATCCTAGTTAAGGGATAGCCCCCATTGAGTTTCTTCCGTCATCTATTTCGTTAATTCGTATCGTTCCCTTAGGAACTGGGGATCTTGACCCTTCAGCCTCGTCGTCGCGATTAACTTGAGAGAGGTAGGAAAGCGACGTAAATTAATCAAAATAGGAATACAACTGAGGGTCCAAACCATGAATTGCTGAGAGTTCATTTTCTGTTGCTGCATTGCAATAATCTTTTACGGTTGCCAGAAAAATCAGGACCACCTTGACAAGTTTTATTACACATTATTTTAAAAGCACTATATTTGCAGCTATTGCATGATTTATCTCTATAACAACGCTTAGTAAAAAGGTTTTGTCATTGATTATAAAACAAAAATGCTGAAGTACACACTGTCCTCTATTCCCAAAATAAGCCTCCTTGAGGTTTATTTTTGTAACAGGGGGGTTGTGTAATATCTCTCAACACCGGTTGCAACTTCCTCATATCCTCTTTGCCCGCCTGTACTTGAAGGCTGAATGCTAATGAGGGAAAATCGTGAGGTAGTAATAAGAAAGGAAATGCAGCAGAACGTGAGGTGATCGCGTGTGTGTAATGTTCTTAAGGTGGCACGTGAGGTTGCAGGGCTTCTGTGAAAGGCCTTCGGCTGTGCCATCCGATATCAACGTGTTAGCGAAGAAACGGGGGTGAGATGGATCAGTGATGTGTGCAGGAACTGAAGACCTTAATAACGCCTTCAGCTGTACGAATTGGATTTTCATCAAATTTCACTGTAATTACAAACTATAGACGGTATATTGAAAGCTCAGATTTCCTAGCACGTGAGTCGTTCGACAACGTTAAGTAACGAACCGTGACTGAACATGCATTGCGGGTGGAGTCTGGAAGGAGGAGGGGGCATTACCCTTGTCTGGTTCTGGTTTAAGTCCACAAAAGGCTAATTGGGACTGGAAAAGTTGATTCCGAACCACTATGTGCTTCCACCGGGTATCGAACCCGGGACCCCTTACAGGGCGACTACGTTACCAGTACGCCCTCGGGGATGCCCGTGGTGGTCACCCTTTCTTGGAACTTCCGAGGTTCTGAGCTTTCGTTGCACCTTAATTTTGGCAGTTCAAGAATAGGAAAGAAGAAATGTGTCCAGTTTATGGATCCAAATTCTATTTTCCAGCAAATACGGTGTGCTACATTGTCCAAAACAACCGTGTCCTTCAGACACAGCTTTTGGCAGGATTGCGAGATTCCGTAAATGAAAAAAAGAGGATGTTACACTAGTTCCACCATTATATTATAAGAAAGCACTATCAGATATTTTTTGTGTATTCCCTCCCTCACTCAGAGAGAAAAGGATAGAGATAGAGATTTCATTATCTTTCTTTCTCTGTCTTTCTCAAGAGAAAGAGGGAGATAGTCTTTCTGTTTCTCATTCCATTGCTTTTCTTTCTTTCTTCGTTCTCCTATATCTCTCTTCCTTGGCTGCCATCCTTCAGCTAAAAGCGTCGACAATAAAAATTAGCTTATTTTTTCACAGAGCTGAAAAAATACGATTGAGCTGTGACGTTATTACAATTTCAAGTACCAACAATGTAGTATTTCTGCTGACGGAGAAGAAAAATAAATTCAACTGAGTAATCTACGTGTATATCAATAGGACATCTCTCTCTCATTACTTTCGGATGTGTAGAAATTGTTTCCGGTCTTTTGGAACGGTGACGTTACTCATCACTACCCAATGAACATATCGCATTTCAAGGTTTGGACCAATAAGCTGGAAAACTTAAAACAAAGCGGGGAGCTGTCTACCAGAATCGCAGAACACGTCCAGAGCATGTCCCCATAGAAGTGCACAACCATTGTGCAAAACACCATCCTTGTTGTGCTGCTCCAAGAAAGTATACAATTACCTTGCCGTGAACGCCTTTTTGGCTTCGTGTACGCGGTTGCGTTCATTACGTAGCGCTTTGTTGCGTTTACAGAACACGATGTTTTTGTCATCATTCATCAGAGCACGGTCGGCCTGCTCCGCAATTGTATGGGTGTTTGCAATTGTACGATGTGTTTACTTTCTATTGTCTAGCGGTCCTTCTTAATGAGATTACGAAGATATTGTTTGTATTTCCTTCAACGCCTGACCTACAACGCGGGGGAGACACTCGGAGAAATCCACTTTCTCGAGGTATTGTGTGTGTGGGAACACCATGAAAAGAATGGTGGCAAAAGTGACACTCACTTTTGGATCTGTCGTCGATTTCTGCCAATGTGATGTTCGCAGCACTTGCTCCCTTTCGGATGTCTTACGTGCGGATTTGCCAGTCTACTTAAAGCTGGGTCTACACAGCGCTGCTTTCGCTACACTGGGTGGACACACGGGAAGCTACGTTTTGTACGAAACTTGTCAGTTCTGTTAGCGGACACTGTGTCCTGAGAGAGCAGTGATGATTCTGACGATGATTTGCTTTCGTTACTTTCGGTGGGTAAACGAAAGTGGGCACATGACGAATTAGAAAGAGCCACGTTTGGTGAATTTCATCACTTGGTTAAAACAGTAACGTGGTGATATAGTATTTAAAAGACTTCTTTTGAATGAATACAAATCAATTTGATCAAGGGCGCCCGCAGAAACTTTTATTATTAATAGCATTATTTTTTCTATTATTACTGCTATTGTTTTGATTTTTGTTGTTATTATAACTACATTACCATTACTACTACTACTTATGTTTTTTTTTTTAAATTACATACTTTGTAAATCTACACACAATTTGCATAACTGTACACTTAACATTAATTCATGTAGGACAAAAAGCTGTTCTTATAGTTAGATAACCAGTGTCCAATAGACTGTAAGCTTAAATGTAACTCTATTTCAAATAATAATAGTTGCTGTCACAGAAAACAATACTTTTTGTTATAAAATACCTCTACAATTCACCATTCGAATCACATTAACTGTTTCCAGAAATCTCAGGCCCGGGGGGGGGGGGGGGGGGGGCTCCCATGAAATTGAACATCTTTTATCACTCACGCTTAAGTTGTTGCTGCACAACATTCTCTCTTCAGCAGAAAAGCGTTAGGAAAAAGGTTTTCCTTAAACATTAAAAACCTACAGAGTTGTCCAATCCAATCTACTTTTACATTGTATTTTGAATCATATATAAATGTAATATGGAAAAGCATTGGGAATGTGGAGGTTTTCTTTGACTAACTCTCCAACAAAGCCAGTTGAGGAGTTGTTGCACAAAAAGAAAAAACTTTGGGATTTCCCACCGAATTCTTACTTGTATGGCTACATATCGAATCTCAAGACCCATTAAAATTACTTTTCTAAGTCAATTCATGTTTGGTATGTAAATTTCGGAAAATCGTGAAATCCTCTTCAGTCTCCACTTGATCTACTGTTCGTTCTGCGGTCGATTTAATGCTTCAAGCACACATGTTTAATAAATTACCGCATAATTAATGCATTACCGATTTACTCTGCATGAATACGGTATGGTGTTGTTCTCTCGTTTCAGGACAAACAAGATTTCTCACCGAAACATTATACATTAATGTTATGATGCACTTGGTAAGATCTTAAATGGAAAAAACAACATTTGAATTTCTTCTCCTCGGAACGTGCTTCCTTCCAAACCCGTGACCTTGCATGCATTACCTCCTCTTGCGAAATGAAAAAGCGGTGAATACGTAAGCAGTGTTAAGTCATTGTTTGCTTGATTAGGCAGCTTTTGAACCATTTTTCTGCTCGAGCAAGCGTATCAGGTCAAACATGGTTTCTTGGGAAAAGCAATCGTTTCTTATCGCAAAAGTTCATCCAAGGATGGAAGCGTAAATGCACCTTTCGCTTCATAAATTAGTCTTGTTTCATTTGTGTGTAGAGGAGCGGTTCCTAATCACGAGTAGTACGTACAGCTAGGGGGAATGAGTACAACGACAGGACATGCCAGGATTTCATTCAAGGGTGTCAATTACTCTTGGATAACTTCCATTATGTTAAAACACGTTTCCCCGTATATCAATATTAGCTCTCTCTTTTGGCAGAGTGGTTAGGCAAGGAGTCACGGATTCGAATCTCCGCCTGGGCATGGGGTTCTTTGTGAGTGCTCCTTCATCAATTTCATATTAACACTCATCCTCATCTTTGCGATTAGCCAAAAGTTGCCTAAAAGCGAAGTAAAATAAAACGAAAGCAATCAATCAATATGTTTTATGTATATAAACCATATAAGTTAACTCAAAATTAATATCCCTATACTTCTGATTAATTATTGAAGAACATGTGCCCTTTTATGAAAAATAAATTATACAGAACTTAAAAATAAAAATCCAACAGCTTAAACATATAACATAAAATGAAAAAGTATGTTCAAGAAAATCAAATTCTTTATGAATTTCTTAGTTTATGAAAAAACGACACGTATTTTCATGAATTTTTTTTTCAAGCCAAGAAATCTGAGGGGGACTTCCGATAGCGTAGTAGTAACGTTGTCTCACTGTAATCAAGGGGTGCATGGTTCGGTGGAGACACATTGCACAGGGTTATGTATCCCAGTTTTAAAAAGTAGGTCCAGTCCAGACTGGCCTATCTGAATATAAAGTAAACACCAAGAAATCGAACGAAATACCTTGTGATATGTTGAATATTTTCAAGGTTTCTGAAAAGTCTGAATTATTTTTGTAGTTACGCAGTGTTTCTCCGAATGTTTAAATGAATTTTGAATGCATACAAATATGAAAGCGCGACGCAAAACTGGGCATATCAAACACGATGGTCCCTTGCGTGCGAGGTACTCTAGCTTTTCTATGTCTTCCAATCATGTGCCGACGCCCCTTATAAAGCTACGGGGAAGCCGTGTTGATTAATCCCCTAAGGTAACATCTGTTTCAAGTCGCTGAACAAGGCACGCTTCAATAATCATACATTATTTGTTTCACACAGCAGCACTTTTCCCCACAACCGGATCTTTTTTTCCGATTATACAACATTGTAATTATAGCTACTGGAAGGGAGAGCTTCACTGCATGACAATGTTCCAGCGCACAGTTGTATGTAATTATTTTTCGCTGCGTTTTGAACACTGGTTGAAAGAGTTTTATAACCAGCCTTGAGCAGTATTTCGTTGTATTGGACTGCAATCCTTTCTATAGCCAATGCGCCATTCTATCCAGTTGCAGTCTCTTGCCACACCTGCAGCTGTGGGAAGACTGCATGAACCCACAAACGACGGAGTTTCATTTACGCTCTCCAAGGTAAAACAAACTTCCCATTGTTTCCGGCCCCTCTACTTTACAAGCCTTAAATTGCTACGCGAGAGGGATTTAAACAACTCATTACTTTGCACAGGTATGGTTGCCAGTGAGAAAACGGACCACGGAAAACAGCGTGTTGATCGTTTGAGACTAGTTCTTATTTCTGACCGTTAATTTCGTCTATATTATAGCTCTCAACACCTTCTTCTCGCCGGCATAAAATATCTGTCGAAACGCATTATCTACAACCGTCAGCTTAATGTTTCCATCAATTTATTGTTGACAGGGACATTAAAAAAAATCGATGATAATAAAGTTATACAGCCTCTACTAGAAAGTGCATTCCAAAACGTTAAACATAAATCAGGTTTCCACACTTTTCACGTCGTAGAATCAAGAGCAAACATGCTTTTGGATTAAATAAGCTTGCTTCACATCCACTTTACGCTCAGATAGGCTACTCGGAAACTGGCCCTACAGTTTAAAGTGGAATATCTGGTGCAGGTGCGCCACCGGCTAGCTGTCAAAGCTGTGGCTCAAGTCTTGAAATAAAAATATTTTAATATTCACATTCCGTGAATTACGTGATCTCAACAAGGATATATTATCCAATAATATGAAGCTTACATATCTGAGTAACAACAAATTCAAATGTTGCATTGATAAAGTAATAAATTTAGGATTGATTATGCTTCGTATGATTTAAAAATTATAACTAATTGACAGTATAAAATTTTAATAGGAAATATAAAAAATACTTAAGACTGTAATCATCAAAATAATACTAAACAATATTCTTCATTATCAATACACTTATTTTATTTTCACCACGAAATTTGCACATTACGTTTTACATTTGCCGATTTGAACCACTGTGCAATGTGCCTCCACCATGAATCGCACCAGGGGCACTTTCATTGAAGGGCGACAGTGTTGAACAATACACCATCGGAAGGCTCTATAAATAAATTTTATTACCTGAAATACGATGAAGAGAAAGTCAAATATTGTCTGGTTTAATTGCAGATCTTGCACAGATTGGCTAACCAAGACAGGGGTTTTCTAAGCAAGCAGTATCCGAACAGTTCAAACGAGCTCTCACCGATTGACTGATTGGTTTAGGTTATTTTGCGTTGCTTTTATGACAGTTTTGACTAGTCGCGACGATGATGATGAGTGGTGATGTGATGAAGAGACACTCCCAGGCCGAAATTCGAACCCCGGACCTCTGGCGTCGTAATGCTCTGTGCTAACCACTCCGTTACGGAGGTCACTAAATAGCCCTACCCGAGAACTGGACAAGCAATGAAAATGCATCACGTTCCTTGTGCACTGGAGGCACTACATCCAATCCACGATTGCTCACGGAAAATGCATGCCAAGCTGGTGTTATCAGCACAACTCTCCGGCTGACTTCCAGCAGAAACTATCAGAGGAAACTGGGGTGAACCTCGAGAACAAAATGATGGCAACTCGTTTTATCGAGTCAAGTGAAAACCGAAAACATATCACGAACAGATTGCAGTCAAGAGCCTTGTAGTGTCTTACACTAACCACACCGCGGGGGTCTGTTACGTTGACTACTGGTCAGTCATTCAAAAACAGAAGGCTGCTTGCTCCAAGGAAAACGTGTTTTTTCCTTCCATTTTTTGTTTCTTATGCCATGCGGTTGAAGTTCAATAGCACACGTCCAAAGCACGAGCAGCTGGCATTCAGTAACTGACCTACATACACGTCTCCTGGTCTACTCATTCGATCCGATGCAATTTATGGTCTTAAAGGCCAGCATTTTTATGGTCGGATACCATGCCGTGCCATACTGATTGCTATCACTTTTCTCTTGTAGCTTCTGCAGAGAAGAGAAAGCCTGTAGAGCCGAAAAGAAAGATGAAAGCATCTACTAATGCTCTCCTAAAGAAAGGAAGGAAAAAATGAAACATGCAGATGTGTGAACTACATCGTTCACCAGCTGTGAATGAATGAGTTAAAATTTGTTGGGTACGTCGACACATATGGCCATTTTGCGCTCTTCAAACTACACAAGGAAAATTTCCTTTATAAAATAACAAAAGCGTGTAAAAAGCCTAGAGAAAAAATGTGCGAGGTTGTAAAGGGACCTGTACAGAACATACACAATACCTTAAAAAAGGGTAAGGAGACACTTTATTCTACAGTTGTCATGTGTCAGTTGGCACAACGCTGACCGTAAGCAAATCGTAGAATGGCAAAGAACACTCGCAGACCTCCGTGGCGGAGTGGTTAGCACAGCGCACTACGACTCCAGAGGTCCCGCTTCTAATCCTAGCTTGACTATGGGTGTTCCTTGTGAAATGTCCCTTCATCAATTTCGTCATATCATCTCATCCTTATTGTCGCGATGAGCCAAAAAGTGGCAGAAAATTACACTCGATATGCATCCTTACACATAGACAACCGAATTTACACTGAAATATAGCCAACCGTATACCAGTCAAGGATGCAACTAATATAGAGCAAACAATGTTAAGAATGGCAACATTGAACTAATTTCTGTTCCTGAACTCAATTTTCTCGCGTCGACTGGATCACTATATTAGGAAATAATCCGGTTACGACTCCATTATTACATGAATTATATCCTAACCTTGGTGTTCTCAAATCTAAAGTAGCGACACACTGCTACATCCATACAGTTTGCTGAGATAAGAACAAACTCTCAGTACTTTTTAATCTGGTATTGGTAAAATGATATTACTTGTTTAAACTATCACAATTGCATTTAGAATTGCAAAATTCAGCAACAGAAACTGAATTTCTATTTGTGGACTGAGGCAACAAAATCATGCTTTTCTAAACTAGTTTCACGTTACTGCTCACGTCGATCTACACCTCACGGTGTTTTCAGTTAGATAACTATGGATATACCAAATGAAATACATTCCACTACAATTAAATTTAGCAAAAATTCTACTGGAAAACTTGTTCGGAGTTTTGAGACAATTCTATCATTTCGCAGTCCTCTTTTTTTTGCTTTATATATATATATGAGTCAGTCTATTTCAGGGTTTCTTAATCTATATGGTACGCGTACTTTCAGATACTGGTACGCCAATAGAATACAGAACATTATAGTAAAATCTCTTGTATCCTATTTCTTCGTAATTTATTCCACATATAAAGTCAAGTTAGCGTATGCTTTCAATAATAATAATAATAACAACATTATCAGAAGGTTCCTGCAAGGCTTCATTTAAAAATACTTAATTATACCAATATGTCATACGTTGTAGTTTTTCTCAAATAATTGTGCTGTGCAATGTACGGGGTCCGTGTCGCTTGTCCCTTCGGTCTGAAAGCTCTTTTACTCTACCCGGCCATGTAACAAAACTCGAAAGAGGTTTTCAGCGTGACCTTGACAAGAAGGTACTATCCTTGCACTAGCCTGTTGCCAACTTCTCAATAGGATTAAGATGACCTAAAAAAGCGCAGATTGCACACAATTTCAGAGACCAAAACAGCATGAATCACTTTCAAGAACGCAAGCTCGGCATGAGACATAAATCACCCAATTGCACGCAGACAGCGGTTGACCCGTTGGAACATCTCGTGTTCTGCATCCGACGCACGCCAGCAATGCACAACGGAGAAACTGGCCCCATTCTATCCCTAATTACCCCACATTATACCACTTCAGCCTCGTGATTTGAAGTGAGGAACTTTGGCCGGCGCAGCAAACCGATTGTTTATCCCACAAAATACTCCCTCCACGGTCGCACTTTCGCCCGGTGAAGGTAACAACATCAAGACGAGATCTCGGATCGAACGTCAAAGAGGGCAAAATGTTTACCTTACGATCATCTTTCGAAATGGGCGCTGCCATTAAAGTAAACACAAGGTGGCACAGAAAACGGGGAAGACTTTTATCATTCCTCCTTTCTCCTTGAAAAATATTCTGGTCCCCGCTGAAAACTTTCTCTAGTTTTTCCCACGTAAAAGTGAGAAGGAAATCGCAAAGATCTGCTAACTCTGAGCCGCTTTGAAGTAAAGAGACGCATCAAATAACTTTTCCATTCGTCGTATGAGAACCAGAGAAACCTAACTCCAAAAATGAGGATTTCAGTTTTCAGATCGACATCTCTCCACTTACTAATCCTTAGCACTCATGTATCTCCAATTTACGGAGACATATTCCTAAGAATACATTATTTCCAATCCACTGTACATTTGATAAATTGGAGTCATGTCTCGCTGGTTCTCACAGGACTACCAGGAACACACTTATCAAAAATCTCGTTCACATCTCGAGACAAAACGTGTGCCTCCTCCACACGTATCGACTTCTGCATTTAATTCCCTGCTACATTGTAACGAAAAGGTTAGAGAGCATGCCAATTATACCTCAAAAGCAGGAGGGTATATTCAGGGCTACCTCCAAAGACTGAAGCCCAAAGACAAAAATACAAGGTGGCAATCGATAAGAAATTATGAATAGAATTGTTCATTTCAAAAAGAAAATTACGTTATTGGAGTTAGCAACCTGATTTCTTAGGAGTTCGCAACATGGTTGCCGTTGGCATGGCAACGTGGTTACCTTTAAGATGGCGAAAACTAGCAAAATGGGTGTCTAACCACTTATACACAGACTTTACTCGAACCTAGTTTTCTCCCTTCCTCGGCCAGACACATTGCCAATTTTTTACTTCTGTATATTTGCCGGCCTCCGTGGCGGAGTCGCGCTACAACGCCAGGGGTCCCGGGTTGGAATACCGGCTTGGGCATGGATGTTTGTGAGTGTCCATTCATCAGTTTCATCATATCATCACTCATCCCAATCTTCGTAAATTAGCCAAAAGTGGTACAAAAAGCGAAGTAAAATAAAGCAAATCAATCAAAGGGGAAAATACGAAGAAAAAAAGACCCCACGGTCAGTTTCAGCTACGCCAATCCTACTAAACTAAACATAATTTAACCGTTGTTGACATGTCACTCCCTGTGTTGGGCATAACAACCAAATCTCCAATTTATCTTCTCTAGTAAAAGTTGAATTCAAAGGCAAGGGCAATGAAAAAATAAAAGTAACTGCACGTCTCTTATTTCAGCAGTAACATTTTTCGAACAAAAGACAAACCGGTCAAGGGCTTCCACCAACGGTTCATACTCTTGCTTTCATCTTTTCCGCTTCTTCCTTTATTTAGGTACAACCTAAAATCAAAGAAGCGGGTGGGGGCGGAACACCCTCAATTTGCCTTTTCTCAGTATCGTCACAAAGAGTCGGCCATGTACACCACCTGCATTTTCACCAGGAACATTTAATGACAGGGAAAAGTAGAAATTTGGGTGCACAAATAAAACTAATGCCGCCATTCATTGTCGGCGAAATTTGACGATCCAATTTGTTTTATGCTGGTGTTCGGTTCGGTTCTGCCCGGAACCTTTACCTTTACCGAAAAAAAAAATCGCTCTTTTCTTCTGTGTGGGTGTATTTTTTAGCTTGCGTTCATTGAAGGATGGCACATTTTACTTTGTAACTAAAAAAAATACCAAAATGTCACTTAACATGTTTTAGACCAGAGCCCTTATTTGTGCTTACATAATTGTCATAAAAATGGATACTAATAGCACTCATGTAAGAAATAAATATGATACTCCTGAAAAAAAGAAGAACTTCGTGGGAATATATTCCAGATTTGATTTAAAAACTGCACTTATTACAAAATAAACATAACCATTCTTGCTTCTCAAAAATTAAGTAGAATTAATCAATCTTCCGTGAATTGCGTAACTCACAGGATAATTCAAACTTCAGAAAGTATTGCGTCGGTAAATAAACTAAATTTCGTGTTTAAGAGTTTATTTCGCTTTTTGCAATTCATTTCGCATCATTTCGTGACAAAACAGGGTAGCAAAATGCACCTCACACCTTTCAGAAACATTTAAAATCAACATTAGAACGTGTTATATCACATTTCGTGTTTTCATCAAAAACGAAATATGCATGCCCTTATTATTAATAAGTTATGACAATTGAGTAGCGATTGGCATAATTTCATAGTTCGAACAGCACTTTTCGTAGATGAGGTTGGCAGTACTGACCCACATCTTAACCTGCTTCGTAAAGTTTCTATGATCCAAAAAGTAGCTACTGCAGCACAACATTCTACAAATGAGAAAAATGGGAACAACGCAAAAATAAGGGTTACCAAGACGCCATAAACACGCAACAAAGAGCTTATAGTGATTTTCTAGGGTAAAGTGGACGTTCTATGCAAACTTCTCTCTCTCTCTCTCAAGTCACCTATTAAGAAGACTTCCGACTGGAAATGTCTCAATTGCGTGCAAGAGGTACGAGGATTTTTCCTTTGCTGCTTCTCAGGTGTGCACGCACGGCGTTCATTCTGCTAGTTTTCCCCTTCACTTAACTCAGAGATTCTCATAAAGCGAAATAATGTCACTCCCGCTGCACTGATTCTCCAAGCGGAGAACGAACGCTTTCTCCAACATCTCAGAAACACAAGAACTGGATGAGTCCTCCCACACGAGCTGCACAGCGCAAGAAAAAAACAACTTACCTTCCTTGTTAACAGATTCTGCCCAAGCTTCCACTGCCACCACAAGAAATCCGGTCTTCTCGAATAATCACAATTTATTTTAGAAGAAGGATAAAGTAAAATCGCATTGTAACTTCACGTGCACATTCAGGTCGAAGATACCCACCCACCCACCTATCCTTCAACGGTTAGCTGTAATCTGGACGACAAAGAAAAATCATTTAAAAAAAGATTAAAATAATTCAAATTTTGAAAAATGCAAATCATTTCTCGAGCAGTCAGAATAATTGTTTCGTAGACTAAGCCTATATTCTGTCTTGACCATTGTGTGGCAAATGTTTAGAAAATTTTAGTTATCCACGCCAAACGCATTCCGAAGGGGGATTGTGATGATGAGGTTCAGCCCCTCCAAAATAACATACATGTGAGGAAATATGCAAAGAAAAAAATTGACAATTTTTACTAAGTATTGTTTTTACACATTGATTATTCATGTATGCAAGCTTGATTGCTACATTGACAAATTAAAGGTTAACTTGCATAAAACATTTTTCTACGAACATCATACAATTCACACACCCTCTGTTACACTTGAACAGGGAAGTTTCGAATTTTACATAGTGCACACTTAGCGGGTGTGGAGACAGGACTCCACACGTTATCAATCTCGACCATATTGGAAATTATATGAACATGACTATACCCCATTGATTAGACAAAATTTTACAGGGTCAGTTTAAATTCTCATCAGCTCTTAAATGTTCACGAATCCCATTTTGCCATTGTTTATTTGTTTCAAGTCCACTTTATACACAGATAGGCTAATCAAGACTGGACCTACAGTTGAATATGGAATCCGAACCACTACATCTCCACCGGATATCGAATAGGGTCCCTTGACTACAAAACGACGACGTTATCAGTACGCCATCGGGAAGGCCACGCATTCCATTTGGTAAAAGAACAACATGATTCATGCCAATGTCAAATGCGATCATCAGAGCATGGATGGAGCATCAGATCTTGAAGGTAGGAAAACATATGTGCCTTTAGTTGACGTAATTCGTCGAGTTAACAACAGAAACATTTTTATCGCTGTATCAAAGTACAGACATTTCTCGTATGACAGCTATCATTGTTCCAACAGGCTGTTTCCCAACCCATCTGATACCAAAGCACTTGACCATAGACCAGCTGGAGACTCAAAATACCGCTGACCTACTTCACAGTGTTGTTATGCTTCAGTGGGACAAACTTATAAAAGACACCACGTCCAAATCAAAGTAAAGACAACTCCAAGAACTTCCAGGTAGATGAAAAATATAAGGTCAACGCACACTGTCAAATGGAAGTTCTATGATAAGATATTTAAAAAACATTTCAAGGTGATCACTGGTTAAAATGTGATTGCAGATAACTGCTCTTGCTATCTCCCACTTGATGAACAGGAACTATTTGAGGGCGGATCACTACTTTCGATAAGATTTTGAACCGCTTATCATTGTGAATCGAACACGACACAAAAATTCTTGAGCCTTGTCTTACTGACAAATTAATAAGTTGCTTGAATGATTATGCAAAGATTATGGACTGCTGCTTCTTTAAAACAGAAAACACATTTTTCAAATAAATAAACAAAATAAATACAAATACATCCTTATTACTGAAAGTATTCAGTCACCGCGTCACAATATCACCCATCGATATATGGCCCCGTATGGGCTGGGAATACAGTTTTGTTATATATGAAGCACTGAAATATAACCATATCTAGTATTCTTGATTACAAGGCATCCTCAGTATGCTCCGATTTAGAAGGGGGCTTGAAGTGGAGCTAAAGATCCGGACCTCACCCACGAAGGAGAATCATCAATTGGGGAAAAAACTTCGAAATGGGACACAAAATGTGAAGGAAAAAAAATGAAAAGTTTGAAATGTAAATATATAACCAATCATCGGACATAACCTAAAAGTTATAACTGAAATTGAATATAGGAGGCCCCACGATATTGTTAGCCCTGTGAATCCAGACGTAAATTGGGGCCTGATCCTTTTGTAGGGAGAGAATTATGTTGCCCGTGAGTATTTGCGCTTTTTTTAGGGGCCCAAAAGGCCGCCACACGCGCAGGTATACTGAACAGACGCATGGTGTGGTTTAATCGAATTTGCATGCTGCACCCACACCACATGGCCAGGTTTCCCAACATTCACACAGGCTTCAATGGGTATGGCGTCAACAATGTTGCGATAACTGGATGGATTTTTATAGCATGGGGACATCAGCACATAGGTTATTTTTGACCATCACGCAATACAGGGATAAGCCCCTTAACCAAACAAAAATCTGAAACAGGCTTCTAACAAGCAAATAAAATATCTATGTTGAAAATTTTCTTACTCAATTAACTAATTCATTAATTTATTACTTAACAAGAACTAAATCTATACTATCTATGAGGACCAAAATCTCTTTACCGAGGTTAAGAAGCTGAGGCTGTAAAGGGACACCTCAGAACACAGGGCAACACAACCCCACAAAAGAATATCCTGGCCGTGGGTCCAGACGCCAGGCCCTCGTTGGCCTGTAAGAAGCAGTTACCGGGGTGTAATATGTGATAGTGAGGTTGACTTTTGGGTAACTTACCCCCCACATACAGGTAACTTGAGTTTCTCACGCAAGGAAGAACTAAATAAACAAAACTTTTATCATACGAGGTTGAATAACACGATCAATACGAACAATGCTTGGAAAGTGAGGACGAAGAGAAACTCTTGAATAACTCCGATGCACCGCAGCGCCCAGAGCTTCCGGAATGCAAAGTGTGCACACAAAAGAGAAATTACCCTCTGCATCCTCCCAGACACCTTTCTCTCGCACCAAAAGCGACTTCCACTTCCTGGTGGGGACTGATAATCCCCAGAGTGCGAAGGCAGAGGCAACTTTTGTGCTCTAGTAAATCTCACACTACTGAAGAACCTTGAGAAGACATGCAACAATGCTCAATGAAGTGCCGAGCTTAAAAATCTCTCTTCCGTGTAGTATTTTCAACACTTAACAGTGTAGGTGCACAACTTATGGAAAAATAAGGTTTAAAGGCTGCCATATTGAAATGTTTACTTCACATTTGCACAAATACTCTTATGAAAGGGGTAGTAAAATCAAACTAAGGCGTAAGCTTATTTTCCTCAGGAGCCAAGGTTTTATTTTTTATTTCTTTTATTTTTTTCAAATATGGTCTAAGAAAGCCAAAAATCGAACAAAGATAAAGCTACACACCAAAACATTTGATTCATTAATTAATACAAGATTGGATTAAATGTAATTAATTCCTGTGCCAGAGGGGCATTCCTAAAGAAGTTAGCTCAACTGGTAACAACTTGACTGACTGCAATACATTCTAATGCATGGTCGACTCTACAATATCGCAGCAGATTTTAAAATTAGACTAGTAACATTAAAAAAATAATAATGGCATGTTTATTATTCTGATTTAATGATACAGAAAACACACTAACATTAAAACACACACATACTGTTCTCGTTGGGGCTCAATGGAGTATGATGCGCAACATATGACCTCTGCAAATAAGGTCAATTAGCCTCTCTACTCCAACTCCACTCTCACGTACATACCGTGAGCCCTGTTATGTCGAGTAACCCATTCTGAGGTTGTGGTAACCAATCCCTTCGGAGGAATGGGTAGATAAACAAACGAGAGAAGGGGGGTAACTACTCGAGGGTAACTTGAGGTTAGGTCTGTCAAAACGATGGAAGCTGGCAGCAGGACTTTCATCAAAGAATAGTAGCGGAAGAACCATATAATTTATGGTCAGCGGCAGCATCCACGTGCGTAGTTAAGATAACGCACTGCGAAGGTGAAGGCAATTCTCCTAGATGCAGGACACCCCGACAGAAAAAGTCCCCGTCCTCCGGTTAGAAGTTGAGCGTAGGGCTGACGACACTACCTTGGAAAAAAGAATTGTTCAGAAACCCCAAGGTTCATCCAGAACTGTAGTGCTGGATAAGTAAAGTAAGTATACTGTTCACGTTATTGTAAAAGAAGGTAAAGGAAATTTCCATAAGTGAACTCGAAATATTATACTGAATATGAAAATTCAGGCGCCATGACGCCCTGCATTTTTCTACCCCTGTCTAAGATATTTTGCTGCTATAAGAATTTGAACTGAACACCTCTCAATTTACAGAACCTGGAACGTACAACACAGGGTAAATCCATTTTGTCCAACATCTAGAAGCACGTCGTCTAATTTCGTTCAAATAAAGTAATTGACCTCTTAAAGGTATCCAGTTGTTCTCTCGCTCTGTGAGTGTGTGTTCGTATTCTACTCTGTGTGTGTGTGTGTGTGTGTTTGTTCGTATACTACACCTAGAGTACGGCCAGTATTATCCTCTGTAAGTTGACTGAGGAAGTAAGAGACATATTTTTCTTGTTAGGGTCCTGTCTTCCATGTTGTTTTAGTTAGGCGGTTAGTTGCTCTTATTGCGCGAGAAGCAGAACATAGCCTGTGTGCTGACGTGCCCGTAATTTTAAAAATTATGGCTATTTGACAGGGAAAGGTCTAGCGAATATTCCGAAGAAAGTGGACTACAATAACCTTTCAAAAAAGTTCCAGAAAAGAAATTAAAAGATTAACAGTATTCCCACCTCAAATTGTTAGCGGGTAAGAGCACCGATAATGTTAGGTTCAAGGCCCTAGCCAGGCAGGGGCCACGGGGCTGAGACCCCACCCCCCCTTGGCATTGCCGTCAGCCCCCTTTCTGAAGTTTGGTAAAACTACTTTGTAAAATTTGTTTGCAGTGACGAGTGAAAATGTAGACAATAGACATTATTTTGCACAGAACTTGATGAAAGTTAAATTCACAGAATACAAACAGATATAACATTCGTTCATCTGATTTACGAGCTGAAGTCAAAGTAGCAGGAAGTAATTAAAATAGTTCCTCTCAGTTACAGTTACTGGTGCTTGAATAGTAACTATAAGTTACTTTTATAATTACTTTCTGCTAAAAAGTTCATTACAAACAAATTACACGCAAGATATTGAAAATAAACTGCAGCTATATATTTGAACAATACTTCTCGATTTTCTGTATCTTATATTAACTTAAAGAACAACTCCCCACCCACACATACTTTACTTTCATATAATATCGTTAAACTTTTGAAAATGAACTTTGTTTATAAAGCCCCCCTGATAACCCGTGAGCACCCCCCCCCCCCCTGGAGAACAATTCTGCCTACGGGCCTGGTTAGGTTAGTCTAACTCTCAAGCTAAAGTTTAGTAAAGAGGGTCATTTGGGAACTAGAGGATCTGTACAGTACAAAAGTACAGCTCAAAGATGATATACGTGCTGTATCACTCACTTGAAGTGGTGTAGAAGTGAACAGAGTGTAGCAACAATGGTGGACACAAATGGAAAACGAGTGACACATGACGCTACTTTAGAATGACAATACCAAGAAGGAAGCCACGCAGCTGCCTTTCCGTATAGGAAGGACAACTTGGCCAGCTGGTATCCAACTCTGGCAATCAAAACGCCATATGTCACCCGTAATTCCCAACAAAATGTAATATAACAATACGGTAAAAGATCACAGAGGATGCAAAAGGTACAAAGAAAGAGCCCATTTTCAAAATGAACACTGCTGCAATTACTTGCAAAAATGAAAAGCAAGAAGTAAGTGTGTCTGAATGGTACCCTAGAACTAGGAAATGAAAAGAAAATTGCAGTCTTCCAACCAACAATTACATAACTGTATCGATGCAAGCTCTACTCCTAATGCAATCAAGTTGAGGTGGATGCTGAAGGACATGACCTACTGTACAACTAGGGCGGAGATTCGAAAAGCGCAGAATCTAGGAGATCCAGTCTAAATTGCAGTTTCCAATGCGAGCTCCCGACAACCGGATTTCAAAAACCCACAAAATATATTCCTTTCTGTCGTTAAGAAACCACAATAGCAATTTATTTTTACTATGTTCTACCTTATTACGAACTAATCACCGGTTGATGTTTGGGCATAACTACCCCTTCAATACATCAATGTGCTGGAATGTAGAGTATTGAATGATTTGGTTTATTTCGCTCTTTTGCCACTTTTGGCTAATCGCGACGATGAAATTGATGAAGGGACACTCGCAAAGAACACCCATGAACAGGCCGGGATTCGAACCCGGCACCCCTAGCGTCGTAGCGCGCTGTGTTAACCACTCCGTCAAGGAGGTCGGGTGGAATGTTGAGTAGGATGAACACAGAAAATACCAGAAAAAATGCCAATTGCCATGTTCACTTACATTTTTTACGCAGTGCGAGGATCAAGAATGGAAACAAAATGTCAACAAAGATGATTACGATCAGTCGATCTCCGTGGCGGAGTGATTAGCACACCGCGCTACAAAGCCAAGGATCCCGGGTTCGAATCCCGGCCTGGGCATGGGTGTCATTTCATCAAATCACTCATCCTCATCTTCACGATTAGCCAAAAGTGGCAGAAAAGCGAAGTAAGATAAACCAAACCAATCAAGTTGACGATCTCTAGCATCTGTACAATTGCAGTCCTTAAAAACATTACATTCTAAACAAATATGCAACTAGTTGCCACAAAAAGCGGAGGCAACAGGGCACTCCTTTTGGTGTCTCTTTACGTAATTTTCTGTCAAACCACACCAAGTACAGAGGCTTTCAACACTCGATTGGGCGTTGTATTGCACCACTTTCGGTCGCAACTCAATTGCATAGGAGTGTTCAAGAGAAATCAATGAACAAAGTGATAGGCAACTTGTCCGGTACCCGTCACGAACAAGCAGTTGTCCGGTTGTACCCAAGACGCCGGTTCAACATCGTAAATATGCAACCTCGGCCGAGATCAAACCAGGACCGCTCTATTGATCTTGCCATGCGGGAGCCACAATGTTACAACCAGGCCATTACATTCATACGCGCAGAAGTTCCTCTACATACTGCAATGCAGCATATTTCTATTCACAACAATGTCATCAGTGAGGACTAATCAATTTCCGTGTATAATGTCCTTGTACCGAAGCCACTCTGGTATTTCAGTCAACCGGTCAGGACATCCAAATAATAGCGTGTGTTACGCCGGTACGTCACGCATGTCCGTGAAGGGGAAAAGGTAAACAATAGGTGAATTCAACAAAGAATAACAAAGCTCGCATATAATTCGAGGCCACCGGTACTATAGTACCTCAGAAAGTACACTGGAACATAGTTATTCTGCACTAAAATAAGTACAAATCTTTCTGCATTAAAAAAAAAGCACGGGAAATAAGCATTGTGTAATAAGTATTGCAAGACGTATGTTTGTGCTGAATCACGCAATGTATTCCTACTGTTCGAATAGCGGAGGGCCTCATTGCATCCACATATTCTATTCCTTACATTTCAAGGTTAACTCCTCACAACATTTTATTTAATTATCCTTTCGCCAAAGTACTGAATGAATGAAATCCCGAATGAAATCCCACTCAACACGTAAGTCTAAAGCTTAATGCCCACTGACATGAGGAGAAACGCGGCAACAGAAAGCAACAGAACGTCTGTTGTCTGCTTCTATTGAAATCAAATTTTGTAACGTCCACAGCAGGGAATCGCGCGGTACAGAAGCGGGAATTTCCGTGCCAGAAGTCTGAAGGTTATCTTAAAGGCTATCGCCAACTGAGATGCCAGAAACGGGTGTGTTGCGTTCTGTTGCCGCGTTTCTCCACGTGGACTTGACAGAGGGGAAACTGATCTTTCGGAAATTTCTTCGAAGTAAAGTGGCGTTTGAATCAGGACGTCAACTATACCTACAAGTTTCCTACGACGCATGGGTCACTGAGACCATTTTCCAAATTGTTTGAAATGCTACATACAAATTGCAGACCAAAAATGGTCCTAGATCTAATAGCGCCATGTCAAACCTGTCTGAAAGAGAAGAAAAAATCTGAATCAGGATCTTAATTGGCCATCCTTACCGGATTCAAATTAGAGACGGAAGAGGGGGGGGGGGAGGGGTCACATTCACCTGTTCAGCCAGCACCTTTCCCACTGCCCTATTTTTCCTGTTACCTAGCAACCGTCAGATGAGCCTTCGTTTTCGTCTTTCGTTAAGAAACTCCGTGCCACTGGCCTCGTCACGCATCAACAAGCTATGGCCAGTCTGTCTAGAGCCACTGACCTAGCAAGGAGGTAGAAGAAGGGAAAAAATGGATCAGTTTCTTGTTAACACTGACGGCCTTGCCCGAAGGAGGATCACCTCCCGTTCACTACCTTATGAGCAAGCGACAATGAACTCCACCTTCCTCGAGAGACCGCTTTTACTCCGCGGTCGTCATGACAACGCGGATGCTGCGACGCGATTATTGCACGACGACTCGCAAAAGGCGACTGTCACTTATAATTTGACGCCTGAGCGAGTATATCAGGTCGCCATTTTTGGCGACTAATCCATATATGCATTATGGAAAACTAGCAAGTTACATTGACCTTTTTTTAAATGCAAGGACATGGACAATTGGTTTGAAGATTGGGTAATCTCCTTGATGTTTCATCGACCAATCTATTTTAGACTTCGCTAGTTTCATCGCCACTACGAGTGTGTAAATACATATTTGTTATCATTTAAGACAGAGCATAAGTAATGCCCTGGCTAGAATCGTATCCCAAGACTCTAAACTTTCAGCATGAATTAATAATATCTGTCAGACATTAAATTGTGATGCAACGGCAGGTTTTCGAAGCATCGTTTCACATATCACAATACGAAAATACATTCAGACTTGGGATGCCATCCAGTGATTTATCCACACACCCCAACACCCCCAAAAATTTCTTCAACTCCATAAATGTTTCACAAACTTCAAAGTTGTGGCCATCTTGGCTCTAAATGTACATGTACATCCCCTTAAATGCGAATTTATACCTCTCCTCGGATGTAGAATTCTGGATAAACTCCGGCTGCCATCTTTAATCTGACAAAGTGGTGTACTGAAGCAAATTTGGCCAGTGATGCAGTCCTGGGGAGGTTTTATGTGTAACAGCTGGTAGAGTGAGATTGCTTTCCGAACATTTCCAACAGACAACGCGAGCCTAACAACAATTTGATGCTTCTGCAAGAGGGTTGGCGATAGGTGATGCTGCGAGATGACATCATCGGCTCACTTCTGGATTGGAGGCTTCTGGAGTTGCAACTCGCATCAAAGCTTTGAATGCAGAACAGCCTGAGATGTTACGGAAATAAGCTCACTCTATCCCACTAGAATTAGGGCTGTGCACGGTCTGCTCTACAATTTATATCAGACATTTCAGTATTTCATTTGACTCGTCCACCCACGTGCTAGGCCGAAGCCAATTCAGTTTTCAGCAGAAACACCACAAACCAAACTATAGCGATGCATATGTTAGGAGCGTAAGCCAGGCTGAAACGAGGTTGAATTTCACACACAGACTTTTCAATCGACACGCTTGAGCACTCAACTATAGCATTCGCTCGTCGTTCAATCTTTAAAATCTTCAAAAGATATGCACATGGGGTTCACATGTTTCAGCCAATAGCAATTTAGGGCCCGAACTGTGTGTTTTCTAATGCAAAATGAACAAGTATTAAAACAATCAAATACTTGACCGAATAATAGAAATTACAAATCTAATCCACTCAAGCTCAACAATAAAGAGCTATAAGCATACAAACGGGCAGTGTTATTCATAACTAGACAACGGATTTTTATGAAATTTCATATTCTCTATTTTTTACCGGACAGTGAAAAAACTTGAGATCTATACGTTCCGATAGGCATGGACTCCATTGCGAAAGATTTTTTTTCATATTTCATAATATTTTGTTTATATTTTAATGTTTTATACCGAAGTTGTCTTAATTATAGCTATTATAAACATCTTCCTGGAAACGCCAACAATATGTTTAAGGCACATTTGTTCTTTTTCCTGTTCTTTAGGTTTCTCCAAGCATTTCTGGAGCAAAATGCTGCCATAAATCTGTGTTTATCTTCAGCGATTGCAGATTTTTTTTTTTTTTTTTTTGGTTAAGTAAGATTTATTTAGTAGAATCACACCAGCAGCACTAGTAGGTATGGAGTTGAGTTGCTTCAATCAGTTGTTGAATTATTTTTAACTTTAAACAAATTTTCAGAATTGAAGATTTGTCTTACGGGGACGGTAATTGGGCACTTTACCCTACTGAGGAAATAATTTTTTGACAAAGTTTATTTGGGCACTTTACCCTACTGAGGAAGTAATTTTTTTACAAAGTTTATTCCATTTATATTTGAAACATGTAAAAATACTTCGAAATAAATTTTCATATTTCTTCATGTTTTGGCATTTTCAATTTCATATTTTCCTAAAATTTTCTTCATAAAAATCCGTTCTTTATTCATAACTAACAACGTATACTTACAATCAATATAGTTCACATTCAACATGCTATATAATCAATGGTGTGTACGGTCTAGCACTGTATCTACAGTAGTTCTTGCATATGATGCAGTCGTGGTATCGAGACAAGACGAGACTTGTCAGTGTCTCGTCACGAGTTGTAAATGCCTATCTTTAAGTGACTGACTGATTTGGTTTATTTTCCTTCACTTTTCTGCTATTTTTGGCTAATCGCGAAGATGGGGGTGAGTAATGATGTCATGAAATTAATGCAGGGACACTCACAAAGAACGTCCATGCCTGGATTCGAAACTGGAACCCCTAGCATCGCAGCGCGTTGTGCTAACCACCCCGCCACAGAGGTCGGTTAAATTCCTATCTGTTTCTACGTCTCGCCTAGATTTATAAACATCCGTCTCGAAATGTATAGTGTAAACAACACATACAAACTGTCAAAGCACAAACTTTCACATCGTATAGTGATCCCTAAGGCAAAACACTTTTCTTAATAATGATTATAATTATCACTATTGTATTAACTGTGTAATTGCTATAAACAAAATATCTTACCTATAAATAACAAGATACATATCTACTTCGTGTCTCAAGAAGTCTCACAGTAAACTAACTATATTTGGTTTACGTATTTTTTTTTCAATATCATAATGAGTCGATACACAAATCGGATATCGAGTGGAGTACAAGTCGTACATTTGGCATGTCTCATACAATCCTCAATCTAAGCAGTATACCCGCGTTCATAGAAAATGTCATTTCTATCGCCTTAGTGAAATAATTTCAATTCAAATTTATCCTGGTAAAGATTTAGAGCCAGCTGCATCAGGTTCTTGGTTCCAATCCGACACAGAAGACAAACTATAATCACACAGTGTGGAAGTTAAAACAATAAAATTACACTTTGAGTATTCATTCGAATATATGTTCTTCCACTCAATTTCGGCAAAGTTATTCCTAGCTCTCATAACTACAACACAAATTGAGTTTAACTGTAACCAAAGTACAAGTAATGCCAACTGGGTCACCTAAATCTTCGTGCACCCTCGGTACGCAGCATATCAAGAGCTGCATCTTGTCCATCTACAAGATGGCGACAAGCACGTTCCCCTTAAGGGTTGACTACTTCGGCTCAAGAAGCCTTCATAATTTAATCGTAATGATATTACAATTATAATCAGTTTACGCAACAATTGTTCATAACAACGCCGCAATTACAACGACCATCTACAAAAGATTTCAACTTTACGCACAAATGCATGCATGAAATGAACTATCTACGATTTAAAAAAAATTAACCAGTGTACTGGAAAGCCGTCATTATCTGCACGCACAATCTTCACACCGTGTTTCAAAATTCTTCCACTTGCCGTACTACAAGAGGCCCAAGGGCAGATTGACAGGACAATCATGAGGACATTCGTAGTTTTCACAATAGGGTCTTTACAATGAACATGCAGTAAAAAAAAATGTATACAAATTATGCGAAATCGTCGCGACCTAATAACAACGCTAGATGGGGGAGAAAAAAGTACTGCGCAATTCACAAGCATTTGATACCGTCATTACCTCCATATTCTTCATAATTCCCATATTAAGCCTACCATCAACAATGTACGCACCACTACGTTTTCCCATACATTTCAACAAGATGGGCCGCATAAAAGAAGAAAGGTATGTTTTATGAGCTTGGTGATATGGTGACTGATAATGGTCTAACTTGAGTAAAAAAATACAACGCACTGAAAGTTGGGTCAACGCATATACTTGTAGTCACGGACACTTCTGGGTTGTAACGATTCCATTGAGAGTCTGTGGTATTGGTACAACCCAAAAGTGTCCGTGACTGCACAGTGGGATCCATGAGTATTACCGTGCAAATTGTCCATAACAGTTTTCATTAATTTTTCTCTTACATCCTGTGTATTTTTAAGCGATGGATTTTTATGTATGCTGTTGCAGAAGTTGTCAACAGCTTGTTTTGAGTTTTCTTTTAATTCTTGGAAGTTTTTATTGGGTCAAATAAAGTGCGCGAACATGGTGATGGATAATTTGCACGGTAATACTCATGGATCCCACTGTACAAGAGTTAATTTTGAGAATAGCAGCAACATGCATGTTGGAATGGGTGAAGATTAGGCTACGGGTAAATTAAAACTCACGACGGTTTATCTTGGTACAGATTCCGCCAATGGGTGGAGTCATCTGCTGAAAGGGGTCTCGCTTATTGCACACCGTATTGAACACCTTGGTCTACTGACGTCACGATAAATATTCTTGATGTTGGTTTAGGGCCCTTAGCATAAATAATAGCTTTCTGGTAAACCCCCGAAAAACTAGAGTATCTATGCTAAGAACTCGAGACCTAACAATGAAATCAGCCCAAGCTGACGTCAGTAGACGTAGGTGTTCAATACGGTGTGCGATAAATGAGACCCTTCCTGGAAGAACTCGTCAGTTATGACGTGAGTTGTTCCATTCATTGACAGAACCGTTGAAGACAGCTCGTGCTTTGTTCTCTGCCAATCGGAGTCGCCGTTCCCCTTGAGAGGGAAGCTTGAACCCTTGGGTCATGGGTGACCAGGCACGTAGGCAGGGGGAGGGCTCGGGGGGAAGCTGAAGCCACCCCGAAATCCTTCCAATGTCTAATTTAAATAGTGTACATTGCTAATTAATTTTACTTCATTAGCAGGGTTAAACATCTTGTATAATAAGTTGAAATATATTGAAAAGTTCATCTTCTTTAGATGACGGCTGCTGATAAGGAATGAGCCCCTCCGAAATCAATTTATGGCTATGGGCCTGTGGGTAGCACAGTGGAGGGGTGGTGAAGCTAACACACAGAGGAAGCAGGTATTTCGACTCCCGGCATGGACATGGGTGTTCGTTGCGAGTGACTTTTCATCACTCATCCTCATCTTCGCAATTATTCAAAAGTGGCAGAGAGTGACGAATAATAGCAGTTAACAAAAAATAGTTTTTCACTTATTAGTCCAGGGATGCATGTAGAGCTTTGGAATATCGTCAAGCATAAGAAATTAATTGCCTCCAATATTCATAGAGCTTATCGGTACCTCAACAGCATGTTAAGTTGTTATCAACAGTGCAATAGACAGACTTACTTAATAACAAAACTATTGAGAATCTCTAAATAACAGCGAAATCAAACCACACGAAAATTCACGTCAATGCTCTAGAAGGAATTCAAAGCTGATGTAATTTTTCAGATTTCTCGAAAGACGAGGAAAATTTGAAAACAGAGCATTAATACAATCATTCAATGTTACGATTGAGCGGATGGTATAAAATCGATGTACAGTAACAAAAAATACGCTACAGAAAGGAAGTAAGCTAGAGAAAACTATGTGCGCGTGAACATTTCAGATGAACGGTGGTTTTTGGTGCATCATGCCAGCCTCTCAATTACTCCGGCACACGAACACTGCACATTGGTTTCAGAGACCAACAGTTACCAGTCACGCAAGACAGGACATTCCGAAGCATATGCCTCAACACTTGCAACCATGGGCGTCACCAGAAATTTTTGCAGGGAGGGTCGGGCAAATGATAAAAGTTTAATAGTAGAAAAATAATAACTATTATTACCACGGTTATAAATGCTATTATACAATAATAAATATTATAAACTAACAAAAATAAATTTTATTCCAAATAATAAAAATAATAATTATTATCATTATATAAATGGGGAGACTGGATCCACCAAACGAGTGAATACCAGCACAACCATTTTCCATTATTTATTTTGCATTTTATGCAGTTAGTATCTGAATGCATTTTGATATTAACTTTTGCGCGTCTCGTTCAAGAAAAGGCTTTAAATTATAGGGGGATTTTTTTCATAAAGTTCGTTGTGTGACCTCTCACCTACAACTGTAATTGATAACTGTAGAACCATTTGTTCTTTGGATGAAATGGTAGAATATATTCTTGTTCCTGTATTTTTCACTCCAACACTAACTAAATGAACTTTATTTCTGTTCTTAACAATAAGAGTAACAAACTTTCGACTTTCTTGTATCTTTAAATGAACGATGTCAATTTCCAGGTGGGGGTCCAACGACACGTTCGACCCCTTTTCCCGACGCCCATGCTTGCAACCTATGAATTGGAACCCTGGGTGTTCCTGATATTTAAATAAAAATGCAGTGGCCTTCAACCTGTTCTCTAAGGCCGCCGATGACATAGTGGCTCGGATCCCAATTTAAACTGCAGGAGATCTGTCTGTATAAACGGACTAGTAATGAGCATGTGCAAGGCTCGGCCGGACATTTGGCTGCTGTTTTCCAATTTTCCTCTCCGTTCGAAAAACCATCATGATATTCCAAAATCTGAAAATTATATATCCTTAGAATTCACGTGAACCTTCGTGTGATTTGCTTTTGTTGTCTAGATATCCTCAATAGTTTCGAGGCTACGTAATCCTATTAAACTACTGAGAATATCTAGACAACAGTCAAAGCAAACCACAGGAAGATTCACGTGAATGCTCTGGAAAGAACTCTAAGCACATGTAATGTTTCATATTTTGTAATATCATAGCGGATTTTTGAAAGGAGAGGAAAATTCGAGCTAGCGTCGACCAAAGGTTAACATGCAAATATGATACGACGACGACGAAGCCGCGAGATGGTTGTTATCATAAAACGATTTCTTGCAAATCATCAAGGTAAGGACTGTAATTTCTTGCCACAATGATTATTTGACCAGAGCACAGAAGCTTTGATTTGAATCGTTAAGTCCACTTGATGCACAGATAGGCTAATCGGGACTGGACCTACAGCTGAAAGTAGGTTCGAACTATTGTGCAATGTGCCTCCACTGGGTATCAACCCGGGACCACTTGATTACATGGCGACGCCGTTACAACTACGCCATCGGGGAGGCCCTATGGAGCAGAGCACAGAAGTCGCGTGCCCAGGGTAGCGGGAGGGGGGGCTCATAACCACTGCCTTTGGTCCAGTATTACTAAAAAACGTCAAGGCAGGAAAATATCACAAAATAAGGGCGATTTTAAAAAAGTATACATAGCCCACCCTTTCTAAAAAAAACTAGGCACGCCACTGCACAGAAGACAACACCACGGGTAAAAATTTGAACGGAAGTAGGCACATCCTACTGGCAGATTAACAAGACACTACGTTTTACATCTGAATGTCGTCTCATTAGAAAGACAGGGGTCCGTCAATCACTCGCCGACACAAGAGCTTCCGTGAGTAGCCATATTTCTCGCTGGAAGAGGCAGCCGCAGACGAAATTGTAGGTCGACGACACAGAAAATCCCCTGACACGTGGAAAAAGGTAACGCAATGCTAGTCAGCTGCTGAGCTTTTCTTCAAGCGTAACGTGTAATGGCTACAAAACAACGCCCGTTAATGCCTCGTTGTTTCGCACGCAGGCTTCGTATGTGAATATGTCACCCATCCAGCTCTCCATTCTTCACAAGCAGTCTTTTGTTACAGACCTCAGAGTTCCAAGACTTCTGTGTGGTGTAACGTGTCAACCTTACAAGTCTTGTCGCTACAACACTCGTTAGGATAAGCGCAATTGTCATGGTTCCCTTAGTGATTTTGTGAGTGTCCATTCATCAATTCAATCATATCCTCATCGTCGTGATTTGCCAAACGTGGCAGAAAAGCGACGTAAAATAACCAAATAAATCACTCAACCAATCGAAAGGCAACTGCTCACTCCACATGTTGAACGAAAAAGTACCGTACATTTGGAGACTAGGCGAAAACATTGTTCTCTTATCAACTGTTTGAAACTACACCTTAACTATTGGTAATACGAAAACTACTCTATACTTTTTGTTTTTGAAGTCCACTTTATGCGCACAGATTAAGCTAATCGAGACTGCCTACAGTTTAAAGTTGTATCCGAATCGCTATGTGCCGTCACAGGATATCGAAACAGGTACCCATTGCATCTTACCACTACGGCATCAGGGAGACGAAGACTATTCTTAATTATTATTCCAAGGACCAGAGTTCCAGTCCTTGCATGAACACGAGTTTGAAGTTCAAAAAACAAATTTGATTTGATTTTTGTTACATAGCGTCGCTTTTCTTCCACTTTTCGCCAATCGCGATGATGAGGGGGGGGTGATAACATGGTGAGGGGGACATTGGCAAAGAACACGCAATTGACCTAAAAGGAAATACGAAAAACGTCATAATATAACGAGTCGAAAAGGTCACTGAAGGTGGATATGGCTATCAGCAGACTCCATAGGAGATCCCAGATGAGCTGCAGACCCATGTCCGACGCCCACCCCCTATTCGAAAGCCCATGCAAATCAGCGTATCTTGCACACAATATAAAACGCAAAATGAAAAGTTCTGTCGCCGAATTAACTCTCTGTGTGTAATACCCAATTTCCAATTTTGCACACACACACATGCGCCTGCAACATCAAAGGACGAGGGCTCTTTTACCAACTAAACAGCAAAAACACAAGCTCTACACATCCCAAAATATTATTCTATACCTGCGCCGTGTAATAGATAATAATCTACGGATTACATTATGACACGTAATCTAGATAAATCAAAAGAAAAAGTCCATTAGCGAAAATTGAGCGGCTTATAAATCTTTTTATCACGAGCCAACCAAGCTGGCAATCAAGAGTAACGAAATCCCTTGAACTATGCGTCGCTTGTCACATATGTTAAAAACCAACGCGATAATAACTAAGTGATACACAGCGCATAATAACAGGATGATTACATAAAACAGAGGTGTGTAAAGACAAGTTGAGCTCTCGGCGTAAGCTGAAAGATCATTTTTACAGTATGTAATATAAACGGCACTTTTGACTTCAGTTGCGTACAAGTACCGAGTACAGAGGGATCACGTTTATGTTCATCCCGTTTCTTGTGCCAAAAGATTAAGTGGAAGAAATCGGCACGCTAAGGATTAAAATACCTATTACAGATGGTAAGGATTCCAGTTTTTTTCAGAATAGTATTTGTGATCTTGTCGAGCCTAACAAGAGGGCTTGTCAGCCAACTGGAATATTTTACTGCTGGTAATTATCAATATAAGCAGATGTCTTCAAAGGAAGCCTAGGCGATATATAAGGGTGGCAAGGAAGAGCAACTGCACACCAAAATTATGAAAACTTACAAAATTTCTCGTATCCCTATACGAAAAACTAATGTAGAATTATTATGTGGTTGCATAGGGATAAAACTAAACATTTAAAGGAGTAGTAGTAATTTTATCGCCTTGAAATCAAGCAGTCCCGGATTCGATACAAGGTTAGGTACATAATGGTTCGCATCCCACTTTCATCTGTAATTAGACTGGACTTCATGCCTTTAGGGAAATTCCGCACGTGACAGGAAGCTCTAGCTAAATATGGGACAAACATGTGTGGTGTTCCTTTTTACAGACAACTCCAGCCAGAATGGCACGAAAGAACCTACATGCTCTGTCGATGTAAGCATGTCCTTTAATAAGCAGTAAAGTTTAGCCGATGATACCATGAACAAGGCTATTGAACTATTACCAACTGCGCTGACTTTGCGGAAGGAAGGGTAGGAACAAGGTGAGAACGGAAGCGAGCGTGGCAGTTATGGAGATGAAAAAGGGGTTAAGGAGTAACAATTACGAAATTGAAGGAATTCCTCTGGCTTTGATTTATTTTCTACTGATGTCTGCACGGTTAGTGATTGATGCACGTCGGGTCCATCAATTTGTATAGGTTTTTCCAATAAAAACGCTGTGATTTTACAATAAAATAAAATAAAAACTATTTCAGATACAACCAAACTTTTTGTATTATTTTGAAGCATAGTTTATTACATTATGTTTTGAATAACACATCATTTAAGTATCCACCTTGACTTCGTGCACACGAGTGAATTCGATGAACTTAATTTTCGATGACCTTGTGTAATAACTCTGGCTTAATGTCACAAATGCAGCGTTTGATGTTCCATCTTAATGCATCTTAACGCTTGCATAGACTATAGATATCAAATAACCCCACAAAAAGCAATCTAAAGGAGTTAAATCACAACTTCTTGGAGGCCAACTACCAGTTTCATTTCTTGAAATTATCCTTTCACCAAACTGTTCTTGCAATACGTCGATAGTGGCGTTAGCAGTGTGACATGTAGCACCGTCTTGTTGGAACCACATGTCCTCCAAATCAATTTCATCTAAATTTGGCCACAAAAATTCTGTTAGCATCAATCGGTACCGCTCACCAGTCACTGTAACTGCATATCCTACCTCGTTTTGGGGGAAAAAATGGTCCGATAATGCCACCATGCTATAACCACACCATACAGTGACCTTTGGCGAATGCAAGGGCTTCTCGTGAATCTCTTGTGGATTGTTTTCACACCAAAAACGACAATTTTGTTTGTTAACATATCCACTTAACCAGAAATGAGCTTCACCTGAAGATAATTTATGGCCCAAAATTATGAACAGTTTCAAGTTCAATAGAACGTATATTTTCATATTTTTTTTGGATTGAAGCGTGTATTTAGCCATGATGAATTGTCACAGTATACTAAACACAAATGACAACTAGAGACAGTTATAACATTTCAGTAGCGAAGCGTAGTCTTACGAAGGAGGCAAGCAATGTTTCAGTACAACAAAACATGTAGTACAACGACATGCCGAGGGGAAAGATTCAAGGTTTATAGCCTCATTTACCCAGTCGCTGGATTTGTCAAAATATCGTAATAAAGTGACTGTACTAAAAATAAACCATATGATCCGCAAACGTCACATTTACTTTTTTAAAAAATCCAGGTAACGTTATTCATATGATATTAAACGTTTTGCATATGCGAACTTTCCGCATACGACTAAAGGGAGACGGAATTTCTTACTTACTTATTAGTACCTTTATTTGTTCATTATTATTTAATATGGTCAAACGGTGACCAAACCGATTTAGATTAAAAAAAATGGGAATCATTTGTTTATTTTACGCTGCATGATGTAATTTAGTATTTTTGGGCACCCTAAAAACCGCATTGGAATAACTTAAACACTAAATAAAAAGTTAAACACAAACAATAAAAAATTCATTTCAAAGCAAAGAAACACATGCGTAGACGATGTACTCACCACAATAAATTTCAAACTCTTGGTGTTGGTCGACCCCCTTCCACGATTTTAATTTTAACACTTATCTCTCTCGAGCTAAACGAAGCAATTTTCAATTGCTCAATAATACACCCGCACTTCACATCAACCGTTCCTAAATACGCGTTCATTCCGATAAATTCACAGCACAAAACACGAAGCAACAAACACTCACACTATCCCACGCGCTTTCCACAACTGCAAATCCAAGCATCCACACAAGATCACTTTGAAAATCTATGAAAAAACAGAAAGTGATACCAACCTATTTACTTAATTTTATCCGTCACAAAGGAAAGATATATCAGTTTGGAGATAAAAATTACGCGGAGGAATCAGAATCATTTCAGCAGAACGAGTATGTACATTAATATTTAAGTAATAAAGTGTCATTCAATGGCGTGCCCGGGGCGAAGGGGGGTGGATGGTAGACATAACCCCCTTTTGGCCCAGTATATCTAAGAAAAAACGTCAAAGGAAGGAAAAGATGACAAAATGGGGACCGTAAAAAGACCCTGGGAACACCACTTGCGTCATAATAATAGAACTTAAAACATATTCGGGCCTCCCCGATGGCGCAGTGGTAGTGTCGTCGCCTTGTAATCAAGGGGTTCCGGGTTCGATACCCGGTGGAGGCACAAGTGTTTCAGATCCCATTTTAAACTGTAGGTCCAGTCCCGATTAGCCTTACTGTGCATAAAGTGGACTTAAAAACAACAAATCAATCAATCAATCATTAAAACATATTCTTGTGCTCATAATATGCAGAATGTATACGATTTACTTCTATGCCATGTACAAATATCAGTAGATAGTTCTTTCTCAGATAGCTTTATTTTCACCCCAAGTTTTATTCAAAAGCAGTCAATTTATTGATTGTAAAATTTGTAAAAGAGCTCACTTGAATTACTGCGTAAATAATTTGGCAGTTGCAAACACTGGGAGCGGTCAACACTTCTGGCGTAATTTGAGCTGGACCGACCAGGAAGCAGGGTGCAGGACCAAGGTCCGTCCAATCTTCCCTCCCTCCCTGAGAAAACTCTTCACGGGGGTGCAGAAATTCCACTGCCCCAACTCCCAATGTCAACTTTTTTACGCGTTTTACATTTCGCGAAATCTAAAATAATTTGTAATATAATATGATATATGTGGAATTTAGAACAGTGATAATAACTTCTTTTAGTTATTTTATGACTAACAATTATTATTATATTTGCGATCTTGTTTACGTGTTCATGAAGACAAATATTCGTTACTAGTTTTTGCTGGCAACGTACCCATAGATGAATCCTTCTGCTTTCGGTTGAACTCGGCTATTTTCGGGAATCACGCAAGCTCGGAAAGCACAGCTTTTTGTAGAAGCTTTGTGGATGGGTTCCACCAGAATTTCACGCTTCGCCATGTGACTCCTTCGGAGGCCTTATATTCCCGCAGACCGGCTGCAAGCATTGAGGCTGGTGCTTGCTACAGAGCTGCGGCCGCATTTTTTCGCGAAATCGAGTGCGATGAAAACTAAATACGGTTAGAACATTAAGTACATTAAATGATATTCGAATTATGCAAGCAGTGCTTGCATTGCTTGTACTATATCTTCGCCTCTGTAACATTTGAAGCATAGTTGCCAGTTCATTTCAAAATCATATCATTCTTATTGGAAATCCCTTTACAAACGTGTAATTGTAATTTTTACTTTCTTTGAAATAATCGTGTTTGATATCCCAATCGACGCATTTTTGTGCATCACGTGGAACAGTAGCTGATGAAAGTACCTTCTAATGCATTTCCGCATATTTGGACGCATCAACAGGAGTTTATGCACTGAATTGGGTTAATGAATTGATCGATTGATTGAATTAGGTAATTTTACGTCTCTATTCGGCTAATCGCGACGATGAGGATGAATGATTATGTAATGGAAATGATCACTCACAAATAACACCCATGCCCAGGCCAGGATTCGAACCCAGGACCGCTGGCGGCGTAGCGCTCTGGACTACCCACTGTTACTTGAGTACAGGTTGGATAAAAAATCATGATTATTATTTTAAAAAATCATTTTGATGACTTTTTAAAATAAAAAAACACGCTTAAAATTGCTTGTATGGTTTTTTGCACCATACATAGAGATACATATGTTCTTTAGGCTTTTATAGTAAACGGTCCTGTAAAATATTTCAACAGTTTCAACAAAGTAAATAAAAAATATATGCAAATATACATGTCGTCCATTGAGAATGCAAATGTTCTATCTCCAAATTATAAACAAATGGAGATATTTTGGCTGTAGTCTATTTAGGATGTAATTGTTTCAACCCTGCAATCGTCTGGTGCCTACATGCAACCAATATTGATATATTGAGAGTATTTTTGGTCCATGTGCAGAATTTGGAAAACGGCCACGAGAATGCAAACTCCCAACAACCAATGAAACCTTACGAAAATTTCCTAAACCAACTACAAGGGTCATCAGAGTATGAGATACACCAATTGCATTCTAACCTCCGTCACTTGTGGGATATGCTTAACAATGGTAGTGGTATTCGGTTCTTACCTGTGGTTAACAGACCAGAATTTTGAATAATAGTGGATTCAAAGTAGCTGATTGATTTCCCAAAATATGATTATTTATTTTACTTTGCTACCAAATGACAAATGTATAATGATTTTTTTTTCATCTCCATCTCGTTTTCAGTGCAGTGTTAAATCTGGGAGATAGAACATTGGCACTCTGAAATCATAGCTGGTGTTCCGTGCAATTGATCTATCTGAAATTTCGATAATGAATTACAGCATAAATACCTAACCAAACAACAAATTATTTTTAGAGAGGCTTCAATATATCAATCTTCGCAATGATACAAGCTCTCAGCCCAATCGTGACAAAGGTCCAATAAATGTATCATGTCAAACTTTAAAAAGCTCTCCTGAAAAAAGGAAAAATTGGGCATAGAATATTTACATTCTCAGTGGACGATTTTTCTGTTTCTGGTACTGTACATATGAAGCAACTATGGAAATGTTTGTTGAGTGTGTTAATGAAAGTATACTAATTTCAGTAACTTTCCTTCCACTGAAAATAAAACATTCTGTTTGTACACTATAATTGTAACTTAAAATTTTTTTTGTAATCTTTGTAGCTGAATTTTGGCAATTTTTTTAATGATAGTTTGCAAAACATCAGCTGCCATGTTTATTTACAGTTTAATGATGACACTATTTACGAAATTAATGTACTTTCACCAAAAGTGATTCTGATATCCACAAAATCCTTATGTACATTATTTATTTAAAGTGATTTAAATCAGTGACTTTCTTATTTAAAATCTTTTGATTTAAATCAATCCATCTTGCTGGAGTGATCAACATATTTGGATTCAGTGTGTGATACAGTCTATATCGGAGCTTAAAGTGCACCATTACGGAGTTCTAACCATAGACAAATACAACGAGCATTCTATCTAGCGACAGAAGAGGACTTATACAACAAAACAATCCTTAGCCTACAGAGACAGCAAAGTAGGTTAAAGTCCTAATACAACACCTGATCATATCTCCTAACAGTATGCACAAAAAGACAGTCTACATAACACTTTGCGTACTAATACCGCCTCTCACCTCCAACAGCGCATGGGAACATGAGCACACAATTTACCATCAACCGAACGCGGGGAGGGTATGAAGTGGCCCGTAACTTTTTAAGAAAACAGATTATGGTCGGAACAATTAAGCCTATTAACAATCTTTTATGGCGTGCAATAACATCAATGGCATGATTTGCATAGAATGCACGGTGTCTCCCGTTATGGAGAAGGTTCCAGTCGCTTCTCGCGGACTGAATAAGGCTTTGTTGTAAAAAGAGTCGCATGTGTTAACTTGAACGCAATGCACGAAGATGGAGATGGTGAAGACTGATACTTTTAACACGCGTGCATTCACGCAAGAGAAGGAGAACACTGCATGCTTTGACATCGAACGAGAGACCGGGAGCGCAGGAGGTGGCATCTCATAAAATATATATTCGAATGACACATCATAAATGTGACACCAGGATAACAATTTCCCTCAGTAATTAAGACCTAGTACCTACGTTTATGGAACTAATTCGTAAAATGAAATTACTACAGACTTTCATTACCACACACAGAAAACAAAATGCATCAAATCTACTTGATGCACCGGAAATCAGGGATGTTAACGGTCCAGGAATTGTAAATAAATTCAATTCCGGTCCGGGAGAGAAAATCAACAAGCATAAATCTGGACCGTAAAGAACCTTTTTATCTTTCAAGGATTTGATTTCGGTGACAGAACCTTATTTTCTGGATCAATCTAAAAAAATACAGTCCAAGTTCGGTACTGAAATGAAACAATACACAACTTGGCCGAATTCAAATTGTACGAGGAAAAAAGGTTTCGATACGGTTACGGAACTCATTAGAATTTATGGGTTTCCGGATCTTTGACAACTCTGCCGGAAATGCATCGAAAGTGTGTTACTTGGTTTTTGCCAAGAATCATGTTTACCATTTCATGCATTTTCGTATATCGTTTGTAAAGGTAACGCCAAAGGGCAGCATGTGATGCAAGTCACTACTTCTTTCTACGTCGAGCTAATGTATTATTTAATGAGATTTTTAATGCACTATTCTGCATCTTCCTGAATAATGCACTTAAACATTTTGTCTCTTGAGAAAGATACCGTCCATAGCATCGAAAGCGTGAGCAAAGAATAAATTATACTACAAGGTGAATCAACTCCATCGGTAGCTCTACTGTTTTCATCAAATCCATTGGGTACTCGATGCTAAAATGATGGTCACTGATCAATCACGTACACCGACAGGATCTATTACTGAATGAAAATGGTGCCGCAGAGCCTGGAAATATTCGTAAAATTTGTTGTCCACAAAATATATAAAAAATTCGTCGCATTTTGAGCTCTACTAATTTTGAACTTCACAGTAACATCCAGTACTAAAAAAATACAAATTCTGATTCGTTTATGAGGTTCAGTCACAGGGGCAAATGCAATAGCGACGTGTACACACAGATAGCGAAAACACAAGGCTAAAAAGTCATGGAGTAGAAACTTTTTACAGGAACAAAATGTTCTCTTATCACATTTCAAATAGGTAATATTTTCTTCTCTCATGCTGCAAGACAATGTGTCCTTGGCAAGTCAAAAGTACTGCACGTGCCAACAGAAATTACAAGAATGACCTCCATTCATTTTTCACATTAGTCACCGAAATACACATGGCACATTCAATGAAGGTTAAAAAGTATAATAGCGTGATCGACGAGAGTTCGCCTAGCATGTTCATGACAATTCAACAACATATGCATATTGTATGCCGATGCATACGGTGTTGAATTTTAAATAGTACAGACTTTTAAAGGTCATACCAACTTTTTTTCCCGTATGTCCGTTGTCACATGAAGAACTGCCATTACACGTTCATGTGTGTGCCAGTGATGTAGCGCAGGCCCGTTGCCAGAATTTTATTTCGGAGGGGGGAAGGAGCTCATCCCTTATCAGCAACCACCATCCAGTGTTGCCACAATCTGTAAGCACAATTTCCCTTTCCAAGGGGTAAAATTTCCCTTTTCCGCCCATTTTTTCCCTTCATCTAAAGAATTATTATTATTATTATTATTATTATTAATAACAATAATTATATATTATCGTTGGCCCATGTTCGTATGTATGTATAAAATGTTAGTCAATTTAACTTTTAAATGCTACGACGCCAGGGATACCGGGTTCGAATCCCGGCCTGGGCATGGCTGTTTGTGAGTGTCCATTCATAAATTTCATCATATCATTACTCATCCCCATCTTTGCAATTATCCTAAAGTGGCAGAAAAGCGAAGTAAAATAAACCAAATCAATAAACAATAAAATCAATAACTTTTAAATGTTTTTTTGGAAGGTTTAGATTTTATTTCTAAACCAAGCTAAATTTTTTTGTTTTGAGATGAAAGCTGAAACTATGTTATAGTTGGCAACTGAAGATTTTCATCAGTAAAAAGCAAAACACACAAACAGAGATTGGATTTAGGGAGGCCAATGCCCCTTGTCTTCATCACACCATCAGAAGAATATTAAAAATATTCTACACAAAATGCTGTTCTAGTAAAGCGCACATATGAAGAGTTTGTGCGGAAAATCACATTTTTGCTTCCCCATAAAAATGTTAAGTTCGGCGCATGGATATACGCATTTTATTAAAAGAGATATGTAGTACATACCTGAGCAAATGTTCTATTCTGGTAAATTTCACATATTAGGTGGAAACTTCTAAAACACAGCAAGTTTTTTTTATTAAAATGTAATCCATTGTTGGTCATTTCTTGCCATTCTGCACGGAATTTTTTAACTTGTTTCCGCGGTGATTTTTCATCTTCCGATAATTCTCCACGACGTTTTCTAATATATTCTGGAGTTGCAGATAGTTTTCTTTGCTTCCCTTGTTCTCCCGTCGTCCAAGACGGGCACAGCCTTCCACCAAACACTCGCACAGGACGAATAACCCCCCCAGTGTCCAATGAAGACTGAAGTAAAGATAGGTTTGCGACAAAGATAACTTTATTGTTTGCACGTGTAGTGTTTGAGGCAAAATTCAGAGAACCGGGTAAAGCTTAAATAAACAATGCCCTCGAACTCCCACTCCCATAAGGGTGAATGGCCAAAGACCTCCGGCCCCAAACGGTAGCCAGATGTGGGTCAACCCAAATTCCAACCTTCCCCTCAGAACAAAGTAAACGACAAAATAAAAAAAAATAATAAGTTCTCATTTTCAAAACTGTAATCTGTTATAATGTTTAATATAATTAATGTTTAGTCTGTCTTAAAATTTCCCTGAAAATTCGCTATTTTTAATCGAATTTCCCTTTTTCCTTTTCACTTAAAATTAGCTCCAAATTTCCCTTCAAAAAGGGAAATTTCCCTTCATGTGGCAACACTGCCACCATCTAAAGGCGAAAACGTGGGGGATAGAAACCCTAAAGATGAATTTCTCAGTATATTACAACTTACATAAAATGCTTAATCCTGCCACGGAAGTAAAATTAATTACGACTATACACTATTTCGAACAAAACACTTGTAGGATTTCGGGGAAGGGGAAGCATTAGCCCCCATGCCTGTAGCGATTAGTAACATAGGAATTCAAAATCAGTGTAGCGCACTTAGGTTTTCCTCGCCTATTTCATCGTTCACGCTCTCATCACGATACAACAGAGTAATTACAAAAACGAAATTCACGTTCACCCTCTATCACCAATGGCGATTACGTATTTCATACGTACGCTGATTACCATACGAAAACACACACTGCTTGAAATATTTTCAAAAACAATGTATCAGTTTACAGGATTCCTTAAAAACATACTTCATTCTGTCAAAACATACAATGAAATGTCTAACTTAAATGAGAAGTTTTACCATGTCATCGCCTGTTCTCTAGTTATCACCTACACTTGTCGATCTTTGGACTGGGGCATTAGCCAATTTGGAAATAATCACTGCTTTCAATCTCATCCCTGTATCTCAAATATGATCTAGAGAGGCGATAAAGCAGCAGTTGGACATGTTTAGAAACACTATCTTGATGCTAAAGTGGATATCATGACTACCACTGCCCATGTCAAGTATAGGAGTACCATCAGTTGCTTGATGCACTTGTGCAAGACAAGACTTTTTAAATGTATTTTGTAACATTGAACTTTATCTTCAATATGCATAGATATTTCTGCCAAATTCCGCGGTTTAGTTGGTACTCAATCGTCACCATCGTGACTACTGTCCCTGCAGTAACATATGCGTAGTCGACAGATAGTGACAGTGAAAAATAGCTGAATTTAACGTGATGAAAAACTGCTGCTCACTAATAAATCAGATTTAAGGGAGCTTTCAGACCGAGACGACAAGCGACACGTGCCACTTGGAAACGAACCTTTGCCAAATAAATTCAACTTTTGGTACCAGTGACACCAGCACGCGTCGCTAGAACTGGGTAGTTTTCTCAATATCGTGCCGCGTCGGTCTGGTGGTCACGCATGGACTTCGGCAGGATTTTTTTCGGGTTGGGCGGCAAACGAGGCATATTCGCCCCGTCTGGCCACCAAAAGAAAAAAACAGTTTTGAAATTATCATGTTCCTACAAAGCCCTTATAATAATTAAAACAAATTATTGTGACTGAAATGAAACTATATACGTGAAATACATACAGGGTGACCCAGAGTTGTATACACATTTTGGAATGAACATTACACAGTTAATTGTACACCAAACTGTATTATTTTTGTTGTATAATGTGTGTGATCTATTGCCATTTATTTATTTATTTATTGCAGTTACCATGGAGTCGTGGTCGGTGGAACATCACGTGTTCATGTATGTTGCCTATGTTGCAGCTCAGAGGTTCAGCACCTGGTGGTGTTTTTGGAGTTACAGTGCCTGTGGCTCGAAACTGCTTAACTCATTTTAAGATTGTTTGGCATGTTGGAACTGATCCATGCCGCCTTGCGAGGAAGTGCCGGCGGAATAAACTCTGAGCTGCAACCACTGAGTCACCGTTTCTCACATAGGCATCATACGTGAACACGCGATGTTCCACCGACAACGACTCATGGTGACTACAATAAATAAATAAATAAATAAATGTAAAATACATGGCAATATATCACACACATTATACAACAAAAATAATAAAGAGTTCGGTGTACAATTAACTGTGTAATGTTCATTCTAAAATAGGTATACATCTCTGGGTCACCCTGTACTTTTAGGCTGACATTAATTTACCAAGCAGGGCATTCTCCCTCCACCCCCATTCCGGATATCCATAGAGATGCCCGTGTCGCTTGTCACTCCCAATTCTGCGACTCAATGAGTATCACGTTCTGCATTTTCCACGGAGTCATATGCAAATTAGCATGATAAAATATGGGATATGCATCTAAATTCCAAGCTGTATTATTCAAAGCACTCATGATATGCACCCAATGTTATTTGACGCAGTCGCTCTAACCGAAATAAGGAGAAAAAAAATAGACACGATACTTCCATGGTGAAGAAAGCCAAGATGGCGAATTATGACTAACTGCAAAGCGTGCGAAATCCCTACACAATGGTTTCCCGTTCAATTTCCAAGTCGAAGAAAAAAATTGTCACAAAAAGAATAATTTCGCCGCGTCCTTGGCTGTGACACGCTTAATAAGCACAACGAAGAAAATCTCAGGAATTTCTCTATAATCACTTCCGCTACTCGCATAGAACGCCCATTACATCGTCTGCGAAAGCTTGAGACAAAGTCTTTTCAGGAAAAAGGGAAAAAGAGTCTTCCGTGGTTTTCAACACTATTTTACAATTTTCACCAAGCACCCCTATCGTGAGCAGATATGTTCCGCATTAAGGAATGTCAACTCGATTGATTGAATTGCTTTATATTACTTAGCTTTTCACTCACTTTTAGGTAAATGTGAAGATGAGGATAAATTATTAAATTGGAGAGAGGACAACACAAATACACAGAGGATTATACTGACCCTGAGTCCAGACGTCAGAGCCTCGTTAGTCTGCAAAATGCAGTCTAACAGCCTCGAAGAGAGAATGACACTTGGGCGCCTTCAAAAAGGGCTGTCCCTTCGACAACTCAAATACTTAAACGACTTTTAAAAAAATCATTACATGATTGGAACTACCACTTCTTATCAAACTTCTTATCTAGTAATTAATGTAGTACAAAAGCAATTTTGGGTCCTATTTTTACAGAAAGAAATAGCTTCTACCAACGTCAAGAAAGGTAAAGATTAGTATCACATTTGTACTGACCTAAAAAGGTCATATTGGATCTAGAAATCATGTAACAATATACAGAACATCTTCATTATAGTCAACACACTACAGAACGTCAGAAAATAGAGTTGTCAAGAAGTCCACTACATGCTCAGATATTTTTACTGCATGCTATTCGGAACTGTAACTAGTTTAAACCACTTAAACTCAATGTCAGTCTTACATGAAAAACTACCAATGCTTACTATCCATTCGATACAATTATATGAAACAGCACCGGTACTTGGATTTCCCTGAATGAGTGGATAAAAATGAAAAGCATGTGTTCAGCAATACAGTGTGCATACTCGGCGCGGTGCCCGTTCATGACATATGCTGCCCCCTCGGCTTCCTCCCCCTTCGCCCAACCAGCATGCCACGCCATTAACGTGGTTCAATGCGCTGACCTCCATATGTTTTACCAACAGACACACTCCAAGGGGACCGGCCGAACTTCCCGTCCAGTGACGTCATACGCGAAGCACACCACGTAACCCAGATGAAGCAGCCTCCGATAACGTAAACGTACCTCAGTACTTTGAAAGGGAAATCACAACGTGATTTCGACGTGGAGAACATATCAGCTCACACAAGCTAACGGTATGCTTTCCCACGAGTTTATAATTATAAATATTTTTAAAAAAAATCGCGAAAAGTATAAATACAGCACGTAAGTTCTTACTTCACACATACTGTTCATATACCTAATATGCAGTGGCGTGCTCAAGGGGGGTTGGTAGGGGTTAAAAAAAAAACTTTTAGTCCAGTATTCATAAAAAAAACGTCGAAGGTAGGAAAATATGACAAAATGAGGGCCTACCACGAAAAATCGTACGTAACTCCTCCCTTTCGAAAGTCCTGGGCACGCCACTGGTAATATGTGCACTGTTTCTCTCTAATAAGCAAATGTTAAAAGAGTTTACAAGCTGGTTACCTAAGTTATCAGACTAAGATACCTGTGAGCACCTCTACCTACTGTATCAAATAAGATACACAATATCTTATGAAGTTGTAATAAAAGTTAATTATTTTGATACATTCATGTACATGTATGAAGGTCTAGCATCGTTTTACGTGTACTACTGTTCACATACAATATAAATCTGTATGTTCAGTCACGAACAAAAATTAAAGATAGCGTAAAGATGTAGTGCAGATCAACAGCACAGATAGGAAGTACATACTGACAACTATGGAATCTTGATAATTTCCGATGATCAAAAATGCTTCCATATTGGCTATACGTATTTTTTATCATATGTATATTTATATATGTGAATGGGATAAGTCAAATCCTTGTTACAGAGCTTGGTGCTGCAAAGAAACTACTCGAACTTTATAACAAAGATGAAAAAACAAAGAAAAAATTCACATCGTGGAGGACCAGACCTGCAGGCTTACTTGCGATCTGAAACTCAAAGTATGCATCAACCGGGGTTGACTTTTCTTCCTGTAAGCACCAGAATGTCAACTTCCCTACGCAATACCCCTCACACGCAGTTTAATCCTCTGTGAGGCTTGTGTTGTATATGCTGTCTGTGCATGTTGATTTGATTTTTGTTCCTTAGCATCGCTTTTCTGACACTTTTGGCTAATCGCGACGATGAGGATTAAATTGATAAAGGTACACTCACAAGAAACACCCATGCTCATGCCGGGATTCGAACCCGCAACTGGCATCGTAGTGAGATGTGTTAACTACTCCGCTTCATGTGTGCTTGAGATCGATAATTCATCAATATAATTTTACCACTTTCTACCCCATCTTCGCGATTATCCAAAAGTGGCAGAAAAAGTAAATCATATAAAACAAATCAAATCAATGTGTATCAACTGCAACACCACAATTGGACCAGTTCCTCCCACAATCATGCGAGCTGTACAGTGCACAGTCTTCAATGGCAATCAACATTTATTAAACAAAAGCCTAAGGAAAATCCTACAAGAAAATGAGAGTTAAGACGGTTCTTCAGAGATGCACAAAACAGATAACGTTGATGGAAAGAAATACGATCAACGAAACCTCCTCCAGAACAGTAGCATCAGAGTCTGGAATATTCCCTGGAGATAGTTGAATCATAGCGCAAAGACCAGAGTTTGCTGAGGGTCTGACGCAGTATAGCAGTGGAGACCAGGGAGGGATTCGACGTGCAGGGCTCCTTGAGGGTTAAGAATCCGCTGGCACATCCCCCACTTTCCCTGTAGTGGAGAGATCGATATGAGTTGGTCGTAAAGAAGTAAGTGGGGAGAGATTTTTCCCCCTCCGCTACTACGTTCCAACTTCTCATTTTTCCAGGATTTCTGGCTTTTCAGAAAACAATTTCTTTGCGCTGCCTAGTGTCTCAGAACGCTTCTGCTTATCTACGAAAAGTCTTTCTGAAGACTCATAATTCATAAGCTCCACGGAAAATGAAACCGGGATATCAGTAGTTCTTTAGGTTTGTTGGCATGAAGCTTATGAAATTTTCAAGAGAATAAAATAAGGACGAAAACTTTAGACAACTTGACCAAATTCATCATCACCAAAAAATAATTATTTTTGGATAAATGATGATTTTGTACCATAATATGTTAGACATGGATCCAGAACAATATTTTAGATATAAGCAAATGAAATTACACTATAAACCATTTTTTACATCTTGTACAGAACAAAATGCATATAACATGACATTAAGTACACATCTTGAGTTCATGTGATAATCAGAGAACCTAAGGTTGAGCCCGGTATGAAACTTTCTACTTATTTTCTAATTTGCTTCATAATCAAAGATTATTTTAATTACATTATACCCAGAAAGGCTAATCGGAACTGGACCTACAATTTGAATGGGATCCTAATCACTGTGCAACATGTCGCCATGCGAGATCGAAAACAGGACCCCTTCATTATAAACCGAGGCTTCGTTACAGCTAATCCATTGAGGGGGGCACTCATCAATTCTTATCGCTATGATTAATCTTGACCATTAAGTCCACTTTCTGGACTGGACCTACAGTTTAGTGGGATCCGAACCAATGTGCCTCGACTGTGTATCGAACCCAAAACTACTTGACTACAAGGTGACGTCAAGAGGCAGGCATTGTGCACCAGTCTCCGTAATGTGGGAAATAGTCAAATGTGAACCAATCAAACATGAATCCTCACACTGAACCACTAAGCTATCCATTATTAATAGGGTGTCACTTTCACTTCCCTAACAGATAAATATTATAGATGGTTATATTGAATCCATAAGCACAAATACGTTACAATTAATTGCACCAAACTTTGGCCTCTAGAAATTCAGTTCTAACTCAAAGACTTGACACTAAAATTCTCAAGACTAATTCATAAAATTATCTCTTATTCCCATTTGTACAGGCACAGACATTTCTAGGCTGTAACCATCATGCTGAAATTGAGTGGATATAAAAATGTCTATGATTATAATTAGAAGAAAATGTGAGTATATATTCTACATGAAATTAGTACACCTCCAGTGATATTATTCTAGCTTTCGATCAGACAACTCAGACAAAATAATAGTGCATTTGATCCTGTTTATTTTACTTTGTTTCCCTGTCCCTTTTGCAAAGATGAGGATGAGTGATGATATGATGAAAAGTGGTGATGGAACACTCACAAACAACACCAATGCCCAGACTGGGATTTGAACCCGAGAACCCTAGCATCGTCGCACATTATGCTAACCACTCCACCATAGAGGTTGTCAACAGTTCATTGAAGCAAGTGTTGCTATTTAATAGTTCCTAAGCTCAAAGTATGAGATCACAAAAAAATATATTTCATATGGCTGCTTACACACTTTAAAGAAATGAATGGTTTTATGTCTAGAGCTGGTTCCAACCACACACGATGACCAACCATCGCACAGGATTTCAACAGCAAATAGATTAAGTGCCAATAATTGTAATCTCAATGGTCCTTATTTTAAAGATAAAACATAGGTAGTATTGCGCAGAAGCATGTACCATGTGAGGGACTAGCAGTAATTACTGTGATCAATTACCACTCTCATATGACACATTTGTGCGCAATGCCATCTATGGTAACACATTAAATAAGCAATATGAAAATTGCAGCAATCAAGACACATTCCATAATAATGTAAAAATGGATTGTGATTAAAAATACAATTATTTCACATGTTTGGGAATTTGAACTTCATTAAAAAACATTCTTAAGATTAGCAACCGTACACACAAACAAGATTCCAGTAACATCTCGAGTGCAAAAGTTTCACATGTAACAAATGAATTATGTTTAATTGGAAGATAAACCTTCCATAACTTTTCTACTATGAACATGTTTCATGAGTCAATGCATGTTTTGAATGTCACACTGCCCAATGTTTCTGTCATGTATTTCTAGTACTATAGGCCTAGTGCAGAAAGCCAAATGACACTGGTGATGGAACTTGCAATGATCATGCAGCCCAATGAAAAACTTCTTGGTCCTCTATGTGGTATTAAGCCAACTATTGAGTAATGTGCACAAAGCATGAAGAGTGTTGGACAGAAGTTAAGAATTTTATAGTGTCACTTTCTTAAAGGTCTATATGTATTATGGCATTATCATAACTGCACAAAGCACATCATGATTGGTAAGAAGATAAATTGAAGATTTCCCTCAACATAAACTATTTTTCACGTTTTTTTTAGTCCAAAAGGTAGCATAAATTTGGGGATATATATATGTAAATACAGATAAAATAAGTATGTGTGTGCACTAAGTTTTAAATAGATTCTTAATCATGATAACACATTAAATGCCTACTAAACAAGATGAAATACATAAGTGAATTGATAGAACAAATCATTGCTGGTGCCTCACCTCACCTTATATCCAGTGGCGGTGATTGGGTTTCAAAACCAAGCTGCCAAAATTGGAGGGGGGGGAAAAGAATAGTTTATTTTCCTTTCTAGATAAGATTTAGCATAGTACAGGAGCAAAAGTGGCAAAAAGTATACTGATTATACCCCAAGGTTATTGATCCCAAAAAAAGCTAATTAACATTTACTTGTGTCATTGGTCCCAGATTTGAAAGCTGTAAAAAGTGAATTTTATTGTCATGACTGAAACTGGGGATCTGTTTGAAAAGTAGTGGTGCGAACTTTGGTCTCAAAAGCTAAATATTAGACAAACTTTGGTCTAGAAAGCTAGACATTAGAAACTATGTGGTCTGCACAACTCGGTGAAGATCTGATTGGCATGTCCAAGCTTCCGAAGGATTGTCACCATACAGTTTAGTAGCGTAAGATATGAAACTATATATTTTTAAAATTAATTATCAGCTGCACTGTAAATACAAGCAACTTAACACCCTCCACATACAAGTAAAGAAGAAAAATATCATGTCATATAAATTCTCCCTAATTTTAATTTAAACCAAATCCTAAAATGGAGGAAAGAATAAAAAGATGTTTTAAATTTAGTCATTAATAGCGAAAACTAACTGAAGAAATCTAAATAAGGGCTGGTTTCTACAATTTTCTGAATTATCAATAATCGTCTGATGATGGATCTGTTTATGCATTCGCAATAACAATATGTCATTACATCATTAGGCAACATAAAATTCTAAGAACATAATTCAAGCTTGACAATGAGCATTACGAGCTAAATTGCAATATTTATCAAAACTTGTTATGGTGGGTATTGCAAGCTTCCTTGGATTCTACCGGGTGATCCGTTTGAGATGTCAGAAAAGTAAACCTTTATACACAAGAGGTTAATGTACGTATCTCCGAGCAGCTTGTTGTAATATAAGCAGAAAGAATGTAAGTTTCGAATGAGTGGAGATTGCATGGTAACAAAGGTGGTGATCATGTCACTACAGCGCACACAGTATGTCGTATGGATGCAAAAATTTACGAGTATTACAGGCATGCTACTGCCGCCACGTAGCTGAAGTCAGTAAACCTCCACTCATTCGAAACTTGCATCCTTTGTGCTTATATTACAACAAACTGCACATAGATACGTACATTAACGTCTTGTGTATAAAGGATTACTTTTCTGACATCTCAAACGGATCACCCGGTATATTAAACAATACTCCACATTAAAAATATCATTCTTTCCAACGTAAAAATTAAAGGCTAATCAGAGGTTATATTAATACACAGGCTAACAAACTTGTGGATTTGGTAGGAATATTCTATGTACAAATATCCATAATATCCTGGGGGGGGGGGGGTGTACATAAATTGTAAAAGAAGTTGTGTGTACGAGCACACTATTATCTTGTCAGGAATTGTGGTAACTTGAACACAAATATGTGCAGCATACTTAAAGCTGTGTACATTGGAACATCCAATTATCACTGGCACATAATACCTATTTACAGTAAATAGATTAGCATGCAACAATGGACGTGAGAGGCACCGACAAAATTAAGCATTGTGAACATGTATACATTATAAGATTTTAATATTGTAGGATCAACAAGCAACCTATGTGAAAATAATATTGTGGCATCAATGAAAGATCCTAAGGACAAATCTACAGTCGAAAGGTACATACACAAAACTTCATTCCCGCAACTACAAAACACATGAAACTTGGCATTGAACTGTGTCAGAATCATACCTTCTGAAATTCAAAAATCAGATGACTGCACTGAATCTTAGGAGCATTACCAATGCAAATAAAATGACATGACACACCACACACATGTATGTAATAATTGGTGTCCTTTGTTTTAGGTACATTTGCATTTGGATAGCAAAAGCAGAGGATAATACAATCAGCACTTTTACATTAGTTCTCGAAAGTATTACATATGTTTGGAATAATATTTGTAACTTAAATGTTACTCTGAACAGTGAGTGACCATCAGTGTTGAAAATGAGGGAGGGATGGCATCTCCCCAGCTAGCAAGAATTTTGAAAATTTTAAAAAGCATCCCCCTATATGTCTGTCACCATGTTAAACCACAGGAGCATCCCCCAAGGCTAGATCAAACATCATGCTAGCTAACATGTTCCACTTCAAGCATTGGTAACCGTTATAAAAAGTATTAACTTACCTTAAAAACTTCAGAGAAAAACCCAGAGCCAATCTTCTCACAGGTAAAATCATCCAGTCTATTCAAAGCTGCCACTGCATGTCGGAGTGCCTGACATGATGATCCTGTCATCCTGGAGTGTTTTGCGACAGGTTCCACGATTGGTTGAGGTGCTGAACTAATAAGTTCTCCACCACAACTATTTGTACGGACAGCTTTTGGTGTCTTGTCTCCATTGCACTGCTCACAGTATCCACTATCATTCCCAGAGGTAAACATTGTATCTGTTTAGGTTATGAACTGACACATCTCTGATTTTAATACCTGCGTATAAACAGAACCAGTACTTGCTGTCCACATTGCACTTAAAATATTTTTTCCATTAACGATTGGATCTGTACGACAATATATTTATTTTCTGACAGTTATGCCCCTGCTATCTTGAAAGTTTTTGCTAATATCAGAAAGTTAGCATCACACAAAAAGCAAATATCTAAAACTATTTAACTGAGCTCCAAAAACACCCGACACATACAAATATCGGAGGAAAACTCACGAAAAACCCGCTCCATTAAGTTAACTTCAATGTATTTCAACTGCCAAAGCATGCACAGGTCACTGCTGCAAAACTGCACGTACAGTTTCGGTTGTCAAACTAATCGCACAAAACAATCAAATTCTCACACAACAGATGTTTTTTTGCACAAAACGTTTGTCACAAACTTGGCACGATAGAAAATGTCCCTAATTCTTTCACGCACAAGTGTAGTTGCAGTCAAATATCCAACTGCATACCGGAGAGACAACAAACATCCTTACTCACCGAACGCCATATTACAACTGCAACGACATCTATCCGCAACGCAGCGACACACTTCCATCAAGTCACGTGACCGCATCTACCTCTTCCAAGTTCCCAACTGCGAGCGCCGGGGAGAAACCAGACAGTCGAGGTGAATGGGGCGGTAGAATGCTTTCCAGAAATGCCCGAAATATTAGCGAAATGTAGATAGTGTAATTCAACTAGTTATTGCATAGTATTCTTCCGATATTGTAAATGCGCTTGTTGCTTAAAAACAGAAACCTCAAATGGACGGAATGTTTCCAATCGGTATTTTTCTTGAATTATTATCTTTGTACTTTTCTTTATCATTACCATGTTTGTTTTTTTTAAATAATAGAAATACTATAAAAGTTGCAACAAACAAACAGATTAAGGGAAGTGGAAGGCGATCACCCCTTAACTTCTCAAAGTAATAATAAATCTTCAATTAAGGCAAGAATAAATAGCGCTGCGAATTCAACTTCTTGCTTGGGAAAAGGGGTGCGGTTAAGCGACAGAAAAAAAATATGGATATGGGGAGGTGGAAACCTTTTCTAGGTGGAGCTGTCGCATTTAATTAAGCCTTCAATACGACACAAAAGTACATATACAGTGATGGACAAAAGTAATCATACAGTGGAGCTGAAAGGAAGAAAGGACGAATTGCAGCAGCTAGGAAAACAATAAGGAAGCCAAAACTGTTAATGCTTGACCATGTATGCACCAAATGATATTTTGACAACAACAATAAATATCAGATGCTGCTTGTAGAAAAATAAAATACAATACATTCTCAATACCCGCTTCTTTGGCTGGACAAAAGTATTCATACACCAACATAAAAGTTCACTTTGAAGACAAGAAAGGAACAAATACCATGTCGTCAGAATTTAGTATGCATTCCTCTGTTATGGAGAACAGCTGTCAGTTTCTTTTGCATATAATGAACAAGAGGCGTGGTTATTTCAGATGTAATATTGTGCCACTCATGCAAAATGACCTCTTTCAGTCTATTCTTGCTTGTTATGTCATTTTTTCGGAGTCTGGTTTCCAAATGGCTCCAAAGATGTTCAATGGGGTTAAGGTCTGGGGACTGAGTGAAGTTTTGAGTGTGTGGGGAGTATTATATAACAACCAAAGGCGGACAATCTCAGCTGTATGTTTAGGGTCGTTGTCCTGCTGGAAGTAAAAATCATTCCCAAGACCCAAATGATTGATACTCTGCTGCAAATTATTCTTCAGAATATCCAAATAGACAAATCTATCCATAGTTCCCTCAATAAAGACGAGTTCTCCAACACCTGAGGCTGACATACAGCCCCAGACCATAACGCCACCACCTCCATGTTTAACTGTAGCCAAGAGATTTCGAGGCTCAAGCTCAGTATTGGGCTTTCTCCACACCAAAATTTTACCATCACTATGGATAATATTAAATTTACTCTCGTCCGTAAACAACACTTTAACCCAGAAGTCCAAACTTTTACTCACATACTCCTTTGCAAATGTTAATCTGGCCTTCTTGTTCTTCTTACTGATGTATGGCTTCCTTCTAGGTACCCTAGCTCTGTACCCTGCTCGGTTGAAAAGCCTTCTAATACTTCTTGAGGACACTTGTTTTCCCAGGTGTTCGTGAACATGTGCCGGCACTGCTGACGATGTTAATTTTGGGTTTTTCTTGATCATTCTCAACAGTCCTTGTTTCTCTCTCGAAGTAAGTTTCTGAGGACGCCCAACCCTTTCCCTATTTATCAGCACTTTTGTGTCATTATATCGTTTGATGACACTTTGCACAGTCGCATGACTTCTCCCAACTATGTCTGCGATATCAGAATATGATTTCTTATTGTGGTATAATGATATCATAATTTTCCTCTCTTCGATCGTGGTTTCCTTCCCTTTGCGGCCCATTTGTCTTCCTGCAGCACGCCAACACCAAACCAACCATTTCCTTACACAGGTGCAACTGCAGTAAACAAATATCTGGCACTGAATGATGGAAACGGTTGTTTCACGAACTTTTTTGGGGGTTTATAACCTGGCGTATGAATACTTATGACCATCCAGAAAGCAGTTTATCTAAGGATTACCCACATTTCTCATGACAATTTCAATTGTATGCACACAATTGCTTTGCGTTTCTATTCTTGCCATTCCAATGGAGCATATGTGCTATAGACTTGACTTGCCTTTACGGTATTTTTTGTATAATAACATGTTTCATTCAGACAATGCCTTTGTATGAATACTTATGTCCATGACTGTATAAAGCAAAAGGGAATTTATTTACAGGTCCGTAGCGAGGTGTAGACAGGACTGAAGCTTAGGCTTAGGGCGCCATTGAAATATATTTTTTTAAAATTAGAAACAAAAGAGTCAAGATATGCGACGGAGAAATTTACACTTCACAGAGGTATATTCTGGAAACGTACAGCTGGAATTTTCTATTCCCAAAGTAAGTAGTAGTAATAGTACGTTTTTAAAGATGTTCTTCAAACACTAAGACATAACTGAAATATTCTTAAATATGGTAAACTTTTATTTTAACATCAGAAATGCACAATACGAATCATTAAATATATCCCATTATTTTGAATGATCTTTTATTTGTTTCCTCATTTCAAAATTTGTAGGATGTAAACAAGGGTGCCACCGCAGGAAAGGGGGGGGGGGGTGCAAAGGGCACTTGAGATATCTGGGAACACTTCATATAATTTGAATAGTGAAATTGAAGACTAAAATTGGTAAACGCTGTAAGTGCCACAATAATTCAAACACCGTTTTCCACGTTAAACTGTGATATGTGCCATGCTTTATAATGTGGTAAACGTGAAATGTGGCTGGTAGCCCTCTAAGTAATTCAAAGGGCGTGTAAAGAGGTCACTAGTGTGCACGTTCTTACGGGCTGATGTGCGGAACGATGCGATTTCCCAACATTTTCGCTTTTGGCACTTACAACGTTTACCACATTTAGTCCTGAATTGTGTCATGAAAGACAGACAGTACATTAAATGGTCTCTGATATTTGAGTTTTTGTTTTAGGTGTCCACTTTATGCACAGATAGGCTAATCGGTACTGGACCTACAGTTTTGTGGGATCAGAAACACTATATGCCTACACGGGTAGCTTACTAAAATCTTTTCTTCGAGCAGACCTCATCTCCAGGAAGGTATCAACTCGGGCAAGCCCGGCGCCTACCGACCTGTTGGGTGAGATGAGTCGAAGCAAGAGCTTAAAAAACCTTTTCCTGCTCACCCAAAAATAGGCAATACAGTAAACTCCGAGTAATACGTAAGTAATGCGTTCCGTGAACCTTTACGTAAGTCGAATTTGTAAATTGCTTAAGTGTAACTTCGTAAGAAACTGCAATATTTATTATTATTATTATTATTATTATATGTATGTACTTATATTACTTACACAGTATTATTATAAAAATGAAACATCATGCAGCAGTATTTACTCAGATATAAACTATAAAAGTTTGAAAAATATATAAAAGAATATGAAAACTGTGACAGCTACGTACAGTTATTACGTAACTGCGAGTTTACGTAAGTCGCGTATTACGTATGTCGGGGGTTTCTGTAGTTAGTCTGGAAAGTTCAATGAACTAACCGGTCTTCAACTACGGACTGGTGATGCCAACACGGGTTATCGAACCGAGACCCTTTTATTACAATGTCAAGGCGTTTCCACCACGTCATCGGGCCTGATATGCACATGGTGAAAAGTACAAAACAACAAACAATTGTTCATCAACAAATTGATATATGTTTATGGAAAGGAAGCAAATATAATCCAGTTTCTATTCAAATAGTGAACCTAAGTCTGAACTTGACAACGCCACGGTATTTTCAATTTCAACTTTATGAGTTGTAAAACAACAAGAATAATAATATAAGCTAAACATGATTTATATGACTGAAGGGCAAAATATGAAATCTTTCTCATCCACCCGCCCCCCACCCCGCCCAGTGTTCGAAATGGAAATTCCTAGCTGAAAGGGAGGGATACTTTGCCTAGTTTGGGGAAAGGTATGGGGATGCTTGCATGGATCAACATGGAGAAAATGCAGTGGTGCAAATTATACTAATATGCATGGGCGTCCGGAAGGGGGGCAAGGGAGGTCGTGCCCCCCCTGGAAAATTAAAGAATTATGTATTGCACACATATAATTTCATTTTAGCCACAGTAATATGTGTTAATTATTGCATGAACATCATATTCAAATTTAAGCAATATTTTTCTTAGCGATATTCTAAATAGATGGAAGAACTACTTTAATGACCTTTTAAATGTCCATGTAGGAGATAAATCAGAAGTAAATGAAGTACACACAGCAGAACCTTTAGTTCCAGAACCTAACTTGACTGAAGTTAAAGATGCTATTAAAAGGCTAAAGAATAACAAAGCACCTGGCATTGATTTAATACCAGCTGAGTTAATTAAATATGGTGGAAATTCGTTAATATGTCAAATTCATAAATTAATTTGTTTAATGTGGAATAAAGAAGAAATCCCTCAACAGTGGAAATAATCCATAATTGTTCCTGTGTTTAAAAAAGGTGATAAAATGAACTGCAATAATTACCGTGGAATTTCTCTACTCTCAACAACATACAAAATATTGTCTAACATTCTATTAACAAGACTAGCACCATATGCTAATGAAATTATAGGTGATTATCAATGTGGATTTAAACGTAACAGATCAACTACAGATCAAATTTTTCACATTAGACAGACACTTGAAAAAATGTGGGAATATAATCAAAATGTCCATCAGCTATTCATTGATTTCAAAAACGCATATGATTCGGTCAAAAGAGATAAATTATATAATATATTAGTCGAGTTTGGAATACCTAAGAAGCTTGTTAGTATGATAAAAATATGCACCAGTGAAACAGAAAGTAAAATTCGTGTGAGTATTAATATGTCTGACAAACTTACAATTCATGATGGATTAAAACAAGGAAATGCATTATCTCCATTGCTCTTTAATTTTGCCTTAGAATATGCTGTTAGGAAGGTAAAAGAAACTAAAGAAGGACTAAAATTAAATGGTCTGACTCAGTTGTTAGCATATGCAGATGATGTAGACTTACTGGGGGATGATGTGAATACAATTAAGAATAATGCTAAAATATTTTTCCAAACTGCGAAAGAGATAGGTTTGGAAGTTAACAAAGAGAAAACTAAATATATGCTTACAGGCCGAAACCAACTGTTAGGTAATAATCAAAATCTAATTTATGATAACAACTCGTTTCAACCAGTTTCCAAATTCAAATACTTAGGAGTAATATTAACAAATGAAAAATATATTAAAGAGGAAATAATAAGTAGGCTTAATTCAGGATATGCATGTTACTTCTCTCTTCATAAACTTTTGTCTTCTCGTTTAATATCTAAGAAACTAAAAGTTAAAATATACAAAACAGTAATTTTGCCTGTAGTATTATATGGATGTGAAACTTGGTCCCTTACATTGAAAGAGGAACATAAATTGAGAGTATTTGAAAATAAGATTCTTAGGAAAATCTTTGGACCTAAAAGGGATGAGGAGACAGGTGAGTGGAGAAAGTTACATAATTTAGAACTACATAATTTGTATTCATGTCCAGATATTATTAGAATAATTAAATCAAGAAGACTTAGGTGGGCAGGCCATGTGGCACGAATGGGAGAGGAAAGAGGAGTTTACAGGATTCTTGTTGGGAAACCTGATGGTAAGAGACCTGTAGGAAGGCCAAGACGAAGATGGAGGAACAACGTTGAGATGGACCTAAGGGAAATCGGTAGGGATGGAAAAGAGTATATAGATCTTGCTCAAGATAGGGACAGATGGAATGCCTGTGTTGCTGCAGCCATGAACCTTCGGGTTTAAGAAGGCTAGAGAGTTAGTTTGGTTAGTTAGTTAATTAGGGAACAACACTTTTGTTGGAGAAAGTGTGCCTTGTTTGGTCCCTCCCTGGAAAAAATTCTGCGGACGTCCATGCTAATATGGAGATGCCTTTGCAAATAATCTTAGAGAGGGATCCTTTATGATAATTTTCTTAAGGTGGGGTAAGGAGTGACCTTCCACGTAGTACAGCAAATTGTCAACCTCACTTCCACCTACTTAGTACACCCTGGACTACATTTTGCAGACGAACGAGGCTCTGGCGACTGGCACTATGGCCAGTATAATTTTGTGTGTGTTGTCCTGTTTCTTGTCCTTATGTGTGCTGAGTGCCCCTTTACAGCCTCAGCTTTTATTGGAAGTCAGAATGTTTTAATATTTTAGTTACACGACATGCAATTATGCTATTTTAGTTCTGGTAAGGGGCTGGACCACGTATAATGTGACGGGCGCAAAATAGCCTAAGTGCTGACGCACCCAAAGTTTTAAATTCAAATTGAAAATCTTAACTGGGGGGAAATCATCACTCCACGTGGGACAAATGTGCATATATTGTTAGAAGATGAAGAGTATCACGGATCAAAAGACGGATTTAAAATAAACTTTACGAAAAATCTTCCTAGGATGAATAACCTTTGACTATTACTACATTTCATTTTTAGTTTCGTTTCGAAACAAAATTTTCAGTTGCGATATTTACCTATTGAACAACGATACTTTCTACATTTTGCGTAACAAGATACTCAAGTGTAATATTTATGTGCAATTTTACAGTACAAATTTGTTTTGTAGAAAACGGCCACTCTTCCTTCTCTTCTCCGCTTTCACGAAAACAATTGGATAGCAACTTCCTCCATTCCGGAAATTAATGCAGCACAAATCGAAAGCATTAAAATATGCATTGTGGATACTTGTTAAACAAAAGGAAGTTTGATACGAGTACAGTTTCGATGCATAAACTAGGGAACATTCAAGCTTGTTGCCATTTTGTTTGAACTTCTTTACAATCACAAAATCATATTAAAGTTATACAATATATATATATATATATATATAATAGGCTATGTTTCGGGGAGGTCCGAACCAAGTGTCTAAGGAATAATAATAACAATAATAATAATAATAATAAAATAATTATATTAAATCAAATTAATACTAATTACAAAATTACAATACCTAAATTAATATTATATTATTATTACACGAATAGGTAAAAAGACTGTATAACAATAGACATATAACAGCTCATATTCATTACGTAGCTTACCTGTAGTTAAGATCGGATTAATTTACATAAAAACAAGTTCCCTGGCAATGAAATTAATGTCAAATACATGAATAATTGAATATTTATCGAATAACAAAAATGATGTTACATGTAGTTGGAGAAAAGTAAGTTTCTGATTAATATTTTATGCATATTTAGTAGTAGTGTACATAAATCTTCTTTGTGATGTCATTCAAAGTCGTATGATCCCAATATAATCCTTGCCTTCTAAAAAGTTCAAAGGAAATTAATAACCATCGATTATGCAAGAAATGCTAATATTTTCATTACTTAATTTTAGTACTTCGTAAGTCTTTGGGGGGAGGGGTCCGCACCCCTGGAACCCCTAAATACGTCATTCCTGTCCTTCAAAGCCGTATGATCCCAACCCAATATAATCCTTGTCTTCCAATAAGTTCAGAGGAAATTATACAACAAATGCTATACGAGTATATTTTCATTATATTTAATTTTCGTTCTTAATAGCTAAGTAATTCTGGTGGGGAGGGGGGTCAGAACCCCCTAAATGCGTCCTTCCTGTTCTTCAAAGCCGTATGATTCTAATATAATCCTTGTCTTCCAATAACTTCAGAGGAAATTATACAACAAAGGCTAAAATAATATATTTTTCATTATTTAATTTTAGTACGTGAAAAATCTTTCGGGGGGGTCCGGACCCCCTGGACCCCCCTATATACGTCCTTGATATAGGTGCAGTTATATAGTGACAATCATTACCCAATTGTAAACTGTTACAGTTATAAGTGTCATGTCGGAAAACACATCCTAAGAGGCTGATATCCCCACCATGTGGTTTTTGACTCCTATGTACGTTACCTCTACGATTTTATGATCCAATGTAATAACATCAGGAACACCCTACGGAACATTGCAATTTAATTTCATTTCTTTATAAAAATATTTACAGTTGAAAAAATGAAAAACAAGAGGTGGTGGGTCTGGCAGCCTTCCGCCCTTTATCCCCTGGTGAGTTAGGATTAAAAATGAAGGTCCACCAGTATCCCTCATCAGCAGCACCCGCCCCCTCCACCTAAATGTTAAATTCACGCACTGAGCAAAGGGATTGTATGCGATCAAAAAAGAAAGAAAAAATATGATTTTCTTTTCGCTTTAGCGTCTCCATACGAAAGCTACATCTCAACTTCGGCACAACAGAAGATCTTATTGTGTAAGGCAACATTTATTTTCTCACAACAATATCGCAGAGCCTTAGCTATCTCGTTCACACTTTTGTTCCTGTTTCCGTTTGGTATTCTATCCCAGGGAGAAAGAGAGGAGGTGAGAGAAACAGAAAGAGAAAACGTTTCGGCATGAACTACAATGAGCTTTCATGACAAACGAATTCTTTTTTTCTCCCCTTCTGGCAAGTCCTCGAGAACAATCTGAAGGGAATTTTTCTTTGACCTTTTCGAACAGTCTCTCTCTCCGCAGACATGTTCCCACAATTCTCCTTCTCTTCTAGATGAATCCTCTCACTTTTCTATCCTCCGAAAATGCATAATACAGTTCTTATCTTGATTTAGGGAAAGCACCTTGGAACGTTCAGGTGTCTCACTCGTAATGAAATGAAAGTTGCTTGAAGGTCGCTCTTATCCGCTATCTCTCTCTCCTGGTGAAAGATTGGAGAATGAGAAAATAATTTGGAGGTCACTTTCCAACATCCAGCCTTATAGTGCTGAAACAAATGAAGGTTTCGTCCCCTTAATCCACTCTTAGAAAACCCAAATCATCCTATTCTACAAAATCATGGAGAAAACATTATCCTCAATCTGCAGCGCCGACTTGTCAAAATTATTGGGAGGGGGGCTCTGATCACTGAAATAAATTAATATGACTCACTCCCTCCCGTTTTTAAAAATAAAAATTACGTCTTCGTATAGCAGTTTATAAGCAGCTATTATATTCCTCATGCAAATGAAATGTAACATGAAAAACGTTTAGAAAATGTTTCAAAGTCTATTTATGGCTTTTGTGTCTGCTCATTTGTTTTTTAGATAACAATTAACATTTTTATTGAAAAGTATGTATTTACATTAAGAGTCCAACCTAACAGTTTTAATGCTGGCCTCGGTAGCCGAGCGTGTTGGGTGGTCGACTCAACTCACTTTGATCCGGAGGTCTCGGGTTCGAGTACCGGCGAGGGCATGGGTGTGTTTTAATGTCCGCAACAGACCTGTAAAGAAAGGACATGTGACAGGTACAAATAACCTTAGTGTTGACGAACCCTTAAAATAACGAATAGTTACAATATTTAACTGTTTTATTGAATATCTTACATCAATGCTAACACAAATCGCAGGAAAATAGTTTTACTTTCTTGTTCTTGCTACAATATTTTACTTCCGCAATATGACCTAATCATACCGTCAGGCAAGAATATGATAGTAAGGTGACCAGATTTAAAAACAAGAAAACGGGACATTTTTCATATTTTCCTGAAGGAAAACGGGACAAAATGGGACTACAACAACTCATTTTAATATATAAACTGTTTCGTCATAAATACTTATGTTAAAAATCTAAATAAATAAATACTGTATAAATAACATAATATGGTGATATGCACTCACTCCAATTAAGCAGTCCTTTAGAATTAGAAGTTATTCATGAATGGATCAACTTCAGTAATTACAAGTTTACACACGTTCATTGTAATAGTATAGAAGGTGTATAAGTTCAATAATTATATGCCGATAGGTCACTGTCCCGTTTTACATTAATAAAAAATCGGGACGAAGAACAACAATTGGGACAGTTCCTGCTAAAACGGGACATCTGGCCACCTTAGGATAGATAGAACTATTTCGAATACAGCAGAAAGAAAATATTAGCTTAGTCTTGTGCATTTACAGAATGTGTGACTAAAAGGTCGCCAAAATCCTTGTTTGGATCACGTAGTAACAATATGAATATCAAAACGTATTTTTATTTTAAGAAGTGTGGCGCCGACACTGTAAGAAACTAACAGTAAATAAGTTAGTTATTAGAAGGTTATTTAGTGGAAATGTTGCTGGACAGAATGATTAACAGCGAAGATAGACATGAAAGTAAAAAAAAATATAAAAGAATGAATGGAAATTTTTTAAAATATAATAAATACTTCTTGACAATTTTACTGGTAATAAGTTAATGGCAAAATATGATAATATTGAAAGAAATGTAAATGATCTTTGCAAACGAACAATAACATTAATTTTAGAGGGCGCCAGTACTTCTACGAGACACCACGACGTTTACTTTTCTCAGTTTTTCTTCGTTCGTTCAGCGCTCTCTTTAATTGTTGCTATTATTAATTATTTAAAAATAAATAAATTATAACCAATAAAATTTTCTCGGATATAAATATCTGCTTGATATAGGCCTACAATACTTAGCATTAACCATAATATGCTCTATATACAATATACATATTTATATTTATATATTAAATTGAGGCTTGCGTTTTTTAAAAACCTACTTATGACTGCTTTGACCAATCTTGAGATAATGTTTATTTGATTATGCAATTAGTACAAAATGTTTACCAAACCAATGGGAAGGATTTGGACCCGTTAAACCCATGGGTGTAACTTAGAACCTTAGTTTGGCAGGCGGAATCGAACTTGCAGCTTAACTTGTGTGTGTGTGTGTGTGTGTGCGCGCTGGGGGGGAGTCAGAATCAAAAAGTTTTCTATCCCATAAAAAAAACAATTTTTTTAGCTACTTTGCTATAAATAACTGTTAAATTTACGAAATCATGAAAAAACATATTCATTATTTTGCTTCTTAGGTCCTAGGAAGTTAACAAAAGTACCATTAAATTGTAAATTTTACTAAATCTGTAAGGTTTTGGGAGGGCAAGCACCCCGCGTATCCCCGCAAGGTTACACCTATTAAATCGTGATGTCGTTGCTTCAATTTTCGCTAACTTTCAGGCTTTCGCAGCATGTTTGTCTTCACTTTCCTGCGCTGCGGAGAAAGATAAAAAGCCTCTTTGAGAAAACCTCAGGAACACAGCAATCCACAGCTCGCAGGAAAGAAGAAACGAACTTTTGATGGGAGCGGAAGTGCTCATTTCAGGGAGCCTCCTCTTTTTAGCAGCCAGCCATTACACGCACAGTTGCCAGGTCTGCACCCACTCGCACGTACCTTCTTACTATTCATGATTTGCCCGGCAAGAGGAAGTTGGAGAAAATCCGAGTCAATAAAAGGCTCCTTCTCGTACCAGACGCTGCAATCCTTCCATGCCAGTACTTCGCTGGAGATGTCCCAGTTGTAATTTACTTCCCACTCCCCCTCCCCCCAAACTCTACGCTCAAAGAATGGATCGTTGTAATATATCACTGTCACAATCACAATCCTATCTATTGCAGAAAGCCTGGACATGTCTTTTATTTTCTTAATGTACTTTTCGTTGACAAATTACTGCAACGAATGTTAAATCGTGAGTTTCTTCTTTAGGTTACAATAGAAGTAATGTTCTCCTGGGTAAGACAAACCTCTCTGATGTAGAGTGGGATGCATAAGTATTACCAGGCAAAATCGATCTCCATGTGTCAACCTCCGTGGCAGAGTGGTTTGCACAGCGCGCTATGACGCCGAAAGTAATGGGTTCGAATGCCTGGGCCTGGGTGTTCTTTGTGAGTGTCACTTTATCAATTCATGGTATTATCACTCATCCTCATCGTAGCGACGTAACGATTAACTAGAAGTGCCAGAAAAGGTAAGCAAAATGCAAAAAACAATTGCTGCATAATGTGATATTTACAGAAGGGAATGGGGTTGTCAGGAAATGAGGTAGAAAGAAAAAGAAATTTGAAAGTAAAGTCGAATTTTTTACATTTTTTTACATTAAACAAAGAAGAAACAGGTTTACAGTAGCACGAAGACAACAACTGATGTGTACCTAGGTATAATGGGTGTCCCAACGGGCATCGCGGTTGCACTGGTTCCTGGTCTTCAGGAACCAATGGGCCTCCCCAAGCACATATGCACCTCTTAGAACACATGGCATGCTTCGCACCAAGTGTATCCTGAGGAATACGGTATACCTGTATGGAGGCCTCGGCGAACTATCGGAGGGTCTGTGTGGGTTAGGACGATTGACGATCGCTCTCTTCAGGAGCAGTTTTGGTGTAGTTGATGTTGACGAATACGTTGGCCATGGTTGCGATGGATTCTGTGCTCCTGCAGAAACGGGTGATGATAAAGCACGGTGGTGCCACACAATGTTTTCACTAGTACTATAATGTAAACGAAATCAATAAACAATCTATTGCCATGTTTATTCTCACTGTTTTACGTAATGATTATATGGATGCGAAACCTGGTCCCTTACATTGAAAGAGGAACATGAATTGTGAGTATTTGAAAATAAGATCCTAAGGAAAATATTTGGGCCTAAAAGGGATGAGGAGGCATGTGAGTGGAGAAGGTTACATAATTTAGAAGTACATAATTTGTATTCATGTCCAGATGTTATTAGAATGATTAAATCAAGAAGACTTAGGTGGGCAGGCCATGTGGCATGAATGGGAGAGGAAAGAAGAGTTTACCTTTACAGGATTGTTGTTGGGAAACCTGATGGTAAGGGACCAGTAGGAAGATCAAGACGAAAATGGAGGGATAATGTTGAGTTGGACCTAAAGGAAATTGGTAGGGATGGAAAAGAGTATATAGATCTTGCTCAGGATAGGGACAGATGGAAGGCCTGTGTTGCTGCAGCCATGAACCTTCGGGTTTAAGAAGGCTAGAGAGTTAGTTAGTTAGTTTTACGTAATGATGAAAGCTTCAAGAATTGAATAAAAAAGTCAACCAAGATGCTGGCAACATCTGAACAACCATACAAAAAAATATTCCTTAAAAATCCGTAGGCGACAAGAGAAAAATTCAGTAGAACATTAAAATAATCGCGCACAAGTTGCAGAGCAATAATTGCATCCCACTGTACTCATTGTAGCCTGTACTCATTCACCTATTGTGCCTCAAATGTTCTAAAAAAAAACAACAAAAAAACAACAACTTTAAGTAGCTTATCCATGTCACTTTTCTGTCTATCTACAGAGATGAGCACAAAGCAATATCTAAACCTTTCACAGAACTCGCACCTACACCTTGCCTCGGGAATCTGTGGAGCAATGCCGCACATAACGGTAGAGAAGGGAAGAAAGCGAGTGGGCGGAGGAAAGCAGTTGGCGCCGGTACAAACAGCTGTTAGCTATAGTCGCGATTCCCCCTCCATGCATTCACTTTCCCTCTCGCTCGTTCATGCGCAGATACTTGTTTTCGTTCGCTTGCTCCAGAGATTCCCTTGACAGGGTGTAGAAAACTGCCATCTATTAAATTGAGAGGAAATAAATAACCCTTGATTATACAACAAGCATAATAATACTTGCTCAATAAGTATATTTTCATTATTTAATTCTTAGCACTTGGTATCTTTCGGAGGGGTCCGGACCACCTGGGCCCCCTAAATACGTCCTTACATGGAAAACACGGTACATGTGGCAACCCTGGAATTATATACAAAAATCACAGAGACAAATATTAGATAGGTAAGAAGCCTATTTCTTCTCCCTGTTTTGTCGGGATGAATATGTCTCAGCAGAGTAAGATATGTCAAGCAGTTCATCCAGAATGCATTTGGTAATATTCAATGTAATATGTTGAAAATTTCAGTGGGGTTGGGGGGAAGTTAGTTGAGGTATTATGTATAAAATATCATCCTAACGGCTAAAGAATTGTGACCAAAGCGGGATGCAGTCTTCAGAAGGGAGAATCACATTTACAAATACCACCCTACGAATATTTGAAGGAAAATTATCATATTTTTCTATCATCAATTTTAACAATGTTAATTCGACTTAATGATAGTTACAAGTGCAGGTGTGCCTCCTTAGCTCAGTGGTTAGAGCACTGGTCTCGTAAACCAGGGGTCGTGAGTTCGAATCTCACAGGAGACAAAGCCAACTTTTACGTTCCTGTCATATAGACTCAATTTGTTGGTGTATTCATACAAATTGAAGTTTAGCACGAAACTTGTTTTGAACATATAGTCCTGGAGAGTACTATGCAAGTTTCAATGTCTCGAGCTGGTATTATTCATCCAATTTTCCTGAAAAATTCTATGGAGCTGGATTAGTTGATTTAAAATATACATGAAATATTTTGCAATCTATTGGATAGTTTATTGACTTACGTAAAGTTTCTGGCATAGCACTAGGGACTATTTTGTATTATTCATTTAAGAACTAAAGATAGAATGTCCCCTATTCCACAGATGCCCAGTTAATACAATGGAATACATAAGTTATACCAAGCAAATTGTCCTTCACCACATTTATTATCTTAGTTTACACAATGAGAGCTACAACAATTTTTTTAAAAAAACACGAAACAAGCTGCTGACAACCCTTGCAATAGCATGCATAGAAATCTATACTTAAAAAAACATGTAGAATGTACGAGAAAAAGCAATAAAAAAAGTCATGGACAATTTGGCGAGCAACATTTGTGCACCCTATTATACAATAATCTACCAAACCCAACAGACATTGCCGGACCCTGTGGCCGAGTGGTTAGCACATCGCGCTCCGACACCAAGGTCCCAGGTTCGAATCCCGCTCGGGCTTGGTTGTTTGGAATGTCCATTCATCAATTTCATCATTTCATCACTCATCCCTATCTTCGCAAATTAGCCAAGAGGCACAAAACGCGAAGTAAAATACACTAAATCAATCAATCAACCAATAGACATTGTTGAAAATCAGGCATGTTTTAGAAGGCCGATGTGTAAAAATGTATCGCATGTATGTTATCTTCAGTTGTTAATTCCAACGTAAAGAAGCTAATGTTGAATTTTGTTAAATAAATCTGCGAATGAAATAGTGCCAACTTCAAATATATTTTGAGGGGAGGGGAAATGACGTAAACTATATTATATAATTTTATATTTTATTTATATTTATTTATTTGAAAAATCCTGAATACAGAGAAAATCCATTTTCTATCAGGATATTAACAGAGAGAAAAAATAAATTTACAAACGAGAAGCACGCGCGCGCAGACACAGACACACACATATAAATATAAAATAAAAATTAAAACAATAAGAACTCGGGTATAACAAATATTAATTACTCTTCAGCTGCTTGATGCACGCCGTTCTGAAAGCCTATTTGGATAGATGAAAGCCTGGAGGATCATTTAATGAATTGTACATGGTTTGTAGCGTCTACAGAAGCGATTCATGTTCTAGGGACAGCCTTGGAGATTTAATGGAAAATACTTTGTGGTATTTGCTGTTGGTACGTGGCAGTGGTGGCGATTGGGTTCCAAAACTGGTGGGGGGAGGACAGTTTACTTCCCTTGGTAGATAAGGTTTAGTATAGTTCGGGGGGTAATGCCCCCCTCCCAAGCTCCTCCTAATCGCCGCCACTGGTACATGGGATTCGGATGTGAAGACGTGGGAAGAGTTCGAAAGTTGTCTATTCATGATTCTGAAAAGATATGTCAGATCTGACACTTGACGGAGAAGAGGAAGATTGTACATACAGTCTCGGACACTGCCGGCTTGTAACGATTCCATTGAAAGTCAATGTATTCATTACAAGCCGGAAGTGTTTGTGACTGTACATACGATCTGCTTGTTTGTTTGAGTGGTGTTTAAGACCACTTTATGAACAGATAGATCAATTGGGACTGGACCTACAGTTTAAAGTGGAAATGAGAAATTTTGGGAGGCAGAAGGTGCCTTGCTCCCCTCTTCACCTAATGTCGGCGCCTGTGTACGGAAGTAAAGCAGTAAATGCAAATAATCCAAGTTTAAGATGCACTAAAATCTGTGTAACTCAGGATGTGCAACCACAAAGTAGAGCGCGTTTTGCGAAAGGATAAACGAGAAAGAAAAACAGTCGTAAAAACAATAAAATGAAGGCAAATGTTACAGTGTAAGTCGAACTGCAAACGATATCAGTGCGAAAGGAAAGTGAACTTTATATGGGCAATAAGAGTGAAAGCCCCGCGGAGAAACGCACGTAATTTTATGCAGCTCGTGATCGTGGAAGCTGCAGTGACAGTCTCGAGTAATAAACAGAAGAATGTCGCGTATCTCTTTTCTGGCTCCCAGCGTCCATAAAAGACGAAGACGATATCCTGCTCCTCCCTCGGCGCTACACGCCACGATAAGGCGGTAACATGACAGAATTTCGAAAACAAGTTGTGCAGCAATCGCAAAAATAATTTAAAGAAATGGTGTTTGCACAGCAACTGAAACTCTTTAATTCTTTGCTCCAGTTGAAAGTTTATTCTAATATTTTATGTAATCTTCGCCTCGGAGAGTGCATTTGGGCCACTGACGTCTCAGGTACGAGTCCTGGTGTGGGCATGGATGTTTATTTGTCCATCAGTTACATATAATTATCAAGCCCACCATAGGCTATTTCAAACAGCTTGTTACCCATAGATTAGGATCATAGGGCTTTGAATGAAAGTTCATGCACACTACTACTTATTATACAACTAAGCATAAAATATAATCAGGAACTTTACTTTTTGTCCATTGGATTTTACATCTTTTCTTGTCATTCAATAAATATTCAATTCTTTATCTATTTGACATTAATTTCCTTGTCAGGACAGTTGATTTTATGCAGACTTTTTCTTACATGTTAGCTAGATAATGAATACCTACTGTTATATCTATTCTTATACGGTATTTTTACCTAATAATAACAATACAGTATTAATTTATTTACAATTTATTATGAACAGACCTATACTTTATCTCAACATATTAATTTAAACATTTATATTGTTATTGTTGTTATTATTATTATTATTATTATTTGTGAGACACTTGTTTCGGAGCCCCCAGCCCAGAAATATATTTCAAAATATATGCCTCCTCATAACTGAGAAATGTGCCGACTTTCAAAACCAGAAATACAAAACTATAAGATAATCAATTTGAAAAGTCCAAAGTTAATCAATTTCTAAATTATCATTATCAAACTCATGCTTGACGAAGGACTTATTTAAATTAAATATGCTTGCGTCCCGTTTCTTAACATTAATATGCACACCGTTAAATATTAACGGTAGAATAGTGTAAATTTTACGGCACTGCATACCACAAACATTAAAACATTCAGCACTAAACACAACGCCAAGTGCAATCGTTTTGCAGCTACAAAGAAAGTTTTTCAGTTGGCGTTTTCGCTTGAGCGATACAATCTGATTCCTTTTTTGCGTTTGAATGTTGTCAAGCCTGTCACACTTGGCGACCAGGAGATACGCGCTTGCCATTGTTCTCGAATTTCTTTCGCAAAAACGGCTGATTAAAAAGGAAAAACGTCCGAAGGAAAGGGATAGTTATGTAAACGTGAAATTTAGCCATTGTGGCAAGGAAAGATTCAACGTGTCTAATCACCATGTTTCGAAATGTGTTCATTAGGCGAATAATACGATCGTAAATAATTATTCTGTTACGTTCCTGCAGAGATTTCTTGCATTCCAATCAGTTTTTTCAACTCTTAATTTGCGATTTCTTTAATTGTTCTGTAGGCACGCTTAATTTTAATTTAGGCCTATAATACCTTGCAGTTTTGGGGAGAGAAAACCATTGTACTCCAAAAGAAAAACACAAAGTGAATGTTTGTTACTGCGCCTTACAATCAAGGGGTGTAGTCAGCACCACGATCATGCAGCATCTTTTATCTTTAGAGAGTATTCGTTTCATAGAGCGTCTATCGAGAATTTTCAATGTGAGAGATGTAAAAAAATAATAATATTAAATTAACAAGTCAATAATAATAATTATTATTGTTATTATTACATGAACAGGTAAAATATGTCATAAGAATGGAGATGTAACAGAAAGTGATTCATTGTTTGGTTTAAGTCTAGTTAGGATTACTAAAATTTGTATAAAAACAGCTCTCCTATCGAAGAAATTGATGTCAAAAAAATTTAAAGTGGATGGTTTATTGAAAAACAAAATGACTGTTAAATCCCGCTTCTGAAAAGTAAATACCCTAATTATTATTTTTATGCTTATTATTAGTAGTAATGGTACAAACAATTTTCGCAAATCTTTATAATGACAATTTCATCCTTACCTTTACTTAAGTTCTGTGGAAATGAATGAATGAAGTTCATATTATACATGTACAAGTGTTTTGACATTTTAATTTTGTATTTGGTAAGTCTTTCTGGGGGTCCGGACCCCTGGACACCCTTATTTGAAGATCTGACACACCCACAATTTTGACAGTCAATTAAATTCATCCATACATTGAAGTGGAGTAGTCAGCACCACGATCATCCAGTAACTTTTATATGTTTTATTTTGACAGTCAACCAAGTCAACCTACACAATATAGTCTGGCACACCACTTCTTAAACTTCAAAATTAACTTTCGACACTTTCAACTAAAAGCAAATATACATAACATGTGATCCAGATGAGGCATGAAGCACAAATAAAAAAGAGAAAGCTAGATTATATAACCCACATATAAACAAGTAAATAAATCATTTGCCGCCGTGCGATTTGCACACTAACCATTAGAAGTTCTGAAAACTGAAAGTCATTGCTTCCTTTATCATCTCGTTACACACGAACTTGGTACAAGGCGAATCCCACTTCCCATGAAATAGAAACTTACAAACAAAAGGAACGGTAAGATTTACATGTCCTTTGACTCCAGAGCTGAAAGAAAAGATAAGACCTCGCTTGGTAAAGCGAAAACTTAGGACGAGTCTCATAAATTGCAAACTTCGCACAAAAGTTTTGGCTAAGCTAAGTTTGGTTTCATTCATCGTCCTAAAACATTATAAAGGTGAAGAAGGGAGCTAGTGCATAAATTTACAATGTTTTAATGTAAAGAACAGAACAGGCCTTAAAAATGACAAAGGTGAATGCATTCAATGCATTGAATGCAGGTATTTTTAGAAGAAAACAAGATAAATGCGTCCCTTTTTCATTTGGTGTGGCAAACCTGGCTAAGATGCTCTCTGTACCAGCCAATGTTAAACGTAATCAATTCGCTAATTGTTGTTTGAATGTTGTGTGTATTTTAAAGAATATCCATGAAGATACTGAATTTCAAAATAACATTGAAGTTAATGTTGTAATCTTAACAACATGAAATGTATAATGAGTTAAGACTGTATGAACCGAGGCCTCCGAGATGCATATGGCGTATACTTCGTGTATACTCCGTATACGGGCCGCAACCTGATGACGTCAAAAGATTAGTCGTGTGTTTTGGCGAAATAAATACATGTATTTGAATGAGTTTCAAATAGTGGGTTTCACAATTACCACAATTTCAGTTTGTGGGCAATACCTATAGATGGATTGCAGAATTCAAATCTAAGGACCCTTGGTTCAATTCAGACACACTTCCACGGCAAGTCATAGTTTTTATTTATAGATTAAGAACAGGACATATGCGTACACCAGCACATTTAGCAAAAATAAATATTAAAACTCAAGAAAATTGTAAGTGAGGCAATAATAATCCTGCTGCGCAACATTTATTCCTAGAATGTCCAATTTTTTCAAATCAACAAATCACAAATCAAAGGTATACAACGTTTGAAAATTCAATTTCCAGTATCACTCTCATCCATTCTAACAGATTTATCCCCTTCACTAATGTGGATTCTGTATGCATATGCTCGAAAATGTAGGCTCCAAATATAAAGTGATTTATTTATATATACACAGGGTGTTTCAGAGCGACCCAGACACTACCTTTTTCTCGAGAACGGGAGATCGTATCAAATTGAAACAAAAACCACTAAGTTGGACCCAAAGAATCCGTAGGAAGTATTTGCAACAGCCCGAAAGCCACACTACCGTTTTCCGTGTAGAAAATGGTTTTGCAAAAAAAAGAAGGTGAGACAAATCGAGTATACCGACTTTAACAATTAAGATAAGTGCAGCACCATAACAGTTTCGGAAAGTGCAGGACACAAGCTTTACAACGATATGTCACATTATGACTGCGGGACTAAAAAAGGATGAAACCGCGTGACCCAAAAAAGGGGGTCTAAAGTTAGGGAAGAACTCGAGAATTTCAAATGGCAAGGGGGGTCGAGTAATACCTCGTTTTAAAGGTCACAGAAAACGTGAAAAGGATGCGAACATGATTTTGTAATACACTGACCGGTTTCAGAATGGCGACCAAAACAATTCCGACCCCTGCAATCTTTATAATTATACCCCTTTTCGGTAGACAACCTATATATGGTAAAAATCAAGAGACAAGTTGTTTTTCAGGATACGGCGTAAGTTTTAGGAATATCAACGTGTATTTCATTCAACCCTAACAAGGACAATTTACTTGTAACTGTACCTGGACATGTATTGAAATCGTACCATGCTGATATATAAGTTCATACTTATATTTCCCCTTGTAACTTGGGATATTTAGAGCAGCTCGTAAAATCTCCCTCTCCTACTTTTATACTGTGTATAAATTTAAATAAAGCAAATAGGTTACATGAAATCACAATGACTGACTGTGCAAGTGTACGAAACGAATCCGTACTCAGATTCTTTATAAACTAGTAAATTTTCACTTTAGCAACTTGTCTACAGATTTTCGTTCTACATTTCCAATTACCTTAAATGCTGGTGACGCAAGTACGCATTTTTTAATAGTTCACTAACTACATCGCAATAATCATAAAGATGTCTTCCTGTCTTTGAAAAAATATAACATCCATTACTGAGTACAAATGTATACAAAGGTATCCACAATGTATTTGTGAAATAGGTTATTAGAATTGAACGAAGTCGTAAAATTCCATTGATGTACGTACATTAAATTTCTTTCACGTGATGAATATCATCAAGATCGTAATTTTTGTAAACTGGAACCTAGTTTGAAGAAGTAAGTGAATACTCCCAGCCCTGGCCCAAAACCATGGTAACGGTTGAAGTTTTTGCGTGCGATGACGTGTGACCGGCCAAGTGAATGCATCACTTCAATGTGAAGTCACGTGAAATGACAAAACGACAGTGTTGCAGTATGCAGATATTAAACAGCAGAACAAGAACAATGTCTAGATGAGGATGTGTACTACAGGCCATGAAAAAGGAGATGCGATAACCACTAGCGCCGTCAAACGGTTGGGCGGGAACTTTACGTCACATACCATGAAGAAGTAATAGGATCTGAGCTGATTATGTCCTTTGCGATTAGTCCACTCAGAATTAGTTCACTTCATCAAATGATTTACTAAATCTCATCAATTTACATTGTCGAATTCATTATTTGAGTTTTTTTTTTTTTGTTTAGGTACAACATCTTCACCGAAGACAAAATTATGCTCATTTCTTTGTTTTCCTTGACCCCGTACATCCAGGGTCCAGGAAGTCAGTAATAAGGTGTGTTATATACAGTGTACGTACAACTATAGATTGAATTGTATCTTCTCCAAATATGATGTATAAAGAAACAAACTGCCGGAGAACTAAGTGAGGTGAGTGTACAATTTTATATTACTATTATAGTGGAACCACAAGCAAAGAAACCTGCGCAGACTCGCGCCTCCTGTGCACCGTACTCCAGTGTGGAGGGGAGGGGGAGAGTGGAGCATGCTCTCTTATAGTCCGAGTTGAACAGAAGAGGAGGAAGGTTCTTTTCTTGTGTCCGCTCTTGTAAGTAAGGGGAACTGTGATTGGCCATTCATCTATTTTATCACTTCTTCATAATCTCAATTGACTTAAATGGCCGGAAGAGCAAAGTAAATTTATCAAATATAAATACAAACACGTACCGTTTAATAAATAACCAAAATGGAATGAAAAGTTAGCAGTTTTTTTTTTTTATTGCTTTATGTGAATAGGTAGGGAAAGAGCGAGAGAGAATTGTACACCAATGGCAAAGAAATGGTAGGCGAAGTATTTACCAGGATTATACTCCCTACATTCCTGCTCATAATAAGGAGTCGAAGGTATCTTGCTTAAGGATCTTTCTTCGATGTAAACCTAAAAGTTGACTTTTCAGATTACGTACATAATCTTCTGGGCAGAAATGCGCACTTCAGATTCTAGCATTAGCATGATTCACGTTAGCGTTTCCACACGAATCCAAAGCTCGGTGACCGAAGAATCCTTTTGAAAAACGTATATAACGTATATATTATGTTCAACGTACTTGGAAGATGTATCTTGTGCTGAACTAAAATAAATAATAATAACAAGTGGTGTGCGGTATCTCGGAAAGTCGGGACCGGGATAGGAAAGAAAAGTTCCGTCCCTATCACGACTTCAGCAAATGACTTCCCTAAATTTCTGGATCCCGAGCAGTCGGGAAATGCCGAATGGTCATTTTAAAACGGTATTAATTCTTGACGTTTTCTACATTGCAAGTGTCTGGAACTTATCGGAAATTGTTAGTTTTCATTCCAGAAATGGAAGGAAAATCACTTAAGGTGAAAATGAGAATTTGAGATTTCCCGACTAGTCGAGAAATTGCGAATATTTCCCGTCCCGAATGTCGGGATTTAAAAAAAATTCCCGTTCCGATCAAAAATATTCTGTCCCGCATAACAATAAGTACCTATCTATATTTATTTTCAATTTGTCTGAAGCCACAAAATGTAAATGGGTGGAAATGCTCATTTGTGTACTCGATTTCGTGTGTTCAGTTTCTGGCATGGTTTCCTATCTGCATAGTGCAACACTAGCGCATAGATTTGGAATTCATTTCATGGATAAATTCACCTCTTACCGTCGTTTCGTCATTACGAGTAAACAACGGATTGGCCCAACCTATACTTCTAATAACCTTGAATACTCCTCTACTGTGGCTAGATGGCAAATTAGTTGTTTAAGACGTGACTTTTGAACTTTGAACTACACAATTTCAGACAACTTACGAGCAATAATACAGACATATGAATAACTATCAACATTTTTCGTGTTAATTAAAAGAATATAATTAGTAGTTACAAGCTCGGCATCTGTGTAATTAATATTACCATAAACAAATTCTTAAATGTATTTCGCGCTGGTTGAACACATTTTTTTACTAACATGTAATTGATTTGGTGTATTAAGTCCACTTTATGCACAGTAAGACTAATCGGGACTGGACCTACAGTTTAAAGTGGGATCCTAATCACAACAATATTCTCATGATAGATCATGAGGTTTATTGTGTTCTCCTGCTTTTTGCTTTGACTTCTTAATTAAAGAAAGTCGTTTGCATCATTAATATTCCCATTTTCCGCGTGATCGTAAATCCATTTTCATAGCCTTCAATTACTGTTAGATCATTTAAAGTTAGTGTTCTTAGCATCCAGGTATTTCGAATAGGTTAGGCTAGTACATTTGCTGCATTAGTATGTGCACACTTACTCTCTTTGCTTGACGTAAAATTTTTAATACGAAACATGATTTTTTAAAAAAATGTAAGCTTAACCTTCAACCAAACCAGTCAAACTTGTGCAGCCAAATATTTACCGGATTTCTAGAAAATTAAAAATGTATTCAAGTTACACAAGGGAATTCAGTTTCCAAAGTTGGAAAGTATATTTAATACCAAATTCCAATCTTACAAACTCTTTTCTCAACCTAACTTTTACAAAATTATCTTGCATGCATAAGTTGAATCGTAAGTGTCTATTCCACAGCAATTCAATAGCAATTATATATTAACGATGATAATTCTTTACGAATTTAGAGTAAGTATCAACGTAGGATGAAATTTTATCTCTATCGCATTTTGTGCCCTTGGTAATTTGAAAACTGAAGGTACATTATGCAGAACGGTAAAGATTGGATTTTACTTTTATCAACATTATTCACGTATTTTGTAATGCCGTATAACATTTGAAATGTTCTTGATGTGAAAGCAACGTTCTGAATGAATAAGAAAGGACGACTGAGTCAGAAAAATAAATATTACACTCTTATAATGCACTTTGTTAAATGCTATAAATTGACTATAGTTGACTAGTCCTGTGACGTCACGGAAGCTGGCGTGAGGTCCCGTATGAACCCCGGACCGAGAATTTCATAATCACAATTGTCAGACAAAATAATAAAATTCAAAGGCATATTCTGCAGGGTTGAATCTACCCATAAATAATCATACACACAACATACGATTCTGACATTGATTTACAATTCAGAATATTATATTATAAATTGTTGACAAATCCAGGTCGTATACTCAAGCTATTAGGTGTGGAGATTGTTTCATCGTCTTGGACAAAGCAAAAAGACATTGTGCATTCATTTCTATTCATAATGTTTCTTTCTCTTTTCATTGTCTACGTTCTTCCTTCGTTTACATTTCTCTTTAAGTTATATTCATTCCTTTAATAATTACTTCTTTTTAGCATCTTTATTGTGTCTTACTTCAATATTTTAATCTTGTTTGCTCCAAAAGGTGCCTTATTTCTTTCTTAAATTA